>NC_084513.1:5428884-5739509 GCF_024500385.1 Phyllopteryx taeniolatus | reverse complement strand
ATTAAATGCAAGAACATATTTTTTTGTGCATTTACCGAAATCCACTCACTCTAAGATTTGTATTACTATATATATTATGTTGCTACATGTCATTCAAAATCCCCAAAAGTGGTATCAGTGCATCCATAGGGTGTAGTATATAATAAATGCAATCAAAATTTCAAATAGTAGTGTTAGACTGAAAAACAAGTAAGACTACCATCCTACTCAATTTGACAGGCTTGACTAGATAATTCTGTCATTTCTCCCCCAAAATTAACTGTGTGCAAACTGTGCCAGTACACTATATTTTATGGCTGTTCAAGATGTCATAATGTGCTCTACGCATCATCTGTGATTGAGGGGGAGATTAAGTAACCTGTGATGAGGGCTCACGCAAAATGAAAGGGTGAGGCCTACTCCCATCAAATGAATGGACAGTTGTCGCGTTTGAAGACTGAGATCAAATTATTAGTTCAATGGCCAAGGCTATCTTCTCAGCCTATCTATCTACTCAGTTATTAAAAAAAAAGAAGAAGTAAAGGAGAAAGATGTCCTTTAGGGGTAGACACAAACCGATTTGTAACATCTTAAGCGACGTGACAAGGAGAAAATCGGCACGCGCGCGTTTACTTACTTAAGACGAGCAACGTAGCACACCAAACACGCAACGATGTCGCCAACAATGTCGAGTCTCCTCCCCCAAACCAGATGTCTATCGTAACACCACAGACTGAACTGTGAGAGGATTTGCAATTGTAAATATTGAACAGGTTTAACATTTACAGTACAATTGTTGACCGTTTTCCAAGCAGATCAGAGAGAGAGAAAAAAATCATGATGGACTGAAGATTTTTTTGTAGTTAACTCTGTGATGCAAGTGAAGTTGAAGTTGATTAATCAATGACATCATTGATATATTTTCAGCACTGTAAAGTGGTCCCCAACCTTTTTTTGCATCACGGACCGCTTTCACGTAAAAATGCAGGCATGGAAACAAATAAAAACTAAGTAACTAACTAAGTAGGCTCCAAAAAATTAAGCATTTCCCGTTTTCACTGTTTCTATTTTGAAAAAACGGACAAATTCTGCCTGGAACGGACAATCAAAACTGCTGAAAAGATTGTCGGTAACCCCCTACCCACCCTTGAGGACTTGCACGCTGCTAACTAAGACAAGAGCATGCAAAATCCTCTTGGACGCTCCACATCCTGGACATCAGCTCTTCCAGCTCCTTCCCTCAGGTAGGCGCTACCGAACAATGCAATATTATTATATTATACATTACTTGTGCACTCACTGTAGTAGTCTCGCCATACTGCACTATTTGCATATCTGTTGTTGACCAATATTGGCCACTCATGTGCCTGAGTAGCATCTGCACCATTTGCACAATCGATTGAGTAATTATCCCAGATTATCGTACTACTAGTCACTTTAAACTTCATACATTTCTTTCTTTCACCGGACTATTGCTATATTAGTCAATCAAACTACTCTAATTGCTAGAGGACTCTGCATCCTTTTGCACAATTGTCAAAAAAACAAAAAAAGAAAGAAAATTGTACCGGCATTACCAGATTACTAGCAACCTTTTATTGCTCAGTGACTGTTTTTCTCAATGTCTTTATGTCTCAAAAGTATTCTCTGTCAAGTGACTGTCTGTTGTCGTATTTGAGCAGCTCCAACAACTGGAGACAAATTCCTTGTGTGTTTTTAACATACTTGGCAAATAAAGATGATTCTGATTCTGATTTTGATTTTACTTTTGTTGTATTTGAGGATGGACTTGCATATTTTGCAAGTGACTGTTCTGTGTCATTTTTTGGTAAAATATATACACACGCCTGTAGCATTGTACAGCAGTATGGTATACTGCGACTAATGTTACGACACAAATTGTGGAGGAACAAGTGTCTTAATGTTGTTTGGCGTATTGTGATATTAATAAATTTCTCTGTTGCCCGTGTATTATAGTACATAACATTTTGGTGACAAATCTGTGACGGTTTTTATCCAAATGGTATTAGACTGGACCCAAAAGCAGACTGAGACGGAGGAAGCAGTTGGAAGGGGATCTATTGAGGGTAGGGTCGAGAATTCCAAGGCTTGAGCTCGGTCCGTAGGAGCGGGGAGCGTGCAGGAGGCTGGAGCGTGAGCAAGGGAGTGAGCGAGGTAGTATGTTTGGGGCGAGTGTCATGGCAGGAGGCACAGGAGGTCACTGGAGGAGGAGGAGGAAACAAGTAAGTACAAGTAATCTGGGAATCTTTCTCACAAGCAGGAGCAACGAGTCGGACGGTGTACCACGGAGGTGTGAGAATACTCAGGCGCTGGAACACTGGAACTGGCAGGCTTAAGTGCAGGCTGTGATGAGTGCTAATTGAAACCAGGTGCACAGGCGAGGAGGTGATTAGTGCTGGAGAGAGAGGGCGAAAAAAAGGAACAAAGCGCCACCCACACTCCGCAGAGGAACTACAGGGCACAGATCATGACAGAAGCTTCACTTTGGGCCGCTGCCCTCATTCCTCACAGCCAGTCCTGTGGTCCCACTGTTATCAATATGTTAAGACTAGGGGCAATGGAACTAGCCAAACAGACCAAGGCTAACCGCTATTATCATCAGTAACCATTTTATTTGCATACTGTTAGACCAGTGCAGACGTATGACGCCTGGTTGACGGACATTTCGCTACTACACGGAGTGTTATAGTCAGGCGATGGCACCAGACAGACGAGTTGAAAGTCCTCTGTAAATTGGCTGAATGGACGACGAGAAGCCAAAACCACGTCATCCAATCACAAATCGCTCATCCAATCACAAATCAAAGACACTTTCATGGTCTCAAAGAGAGTCGGAACTAATAAAACTCCCGTTAGACACCTAGCTGCAGATGAGCTAAAATATGTTATTGCAAAGCTTTCCCTCATTGTGTACATTTTGCTATTATTACATACAGTAGTGAGTAGCGACCCTACAGCTGTGTTTATGTGAATTGATGTTGGAGCTTTACAAGTTCAAACTGTCTGCGAGTCCATGTATCTATTTGAAAGTCGCGGGATAATTGCTCAGGATAATCTTTTAGAAACTTCCAAGAATCTGGCCTTTGCTGACTTCAAATGCTCAAATCAGGCCAGATTATCAGTGTTTGTACCTCGCTTTAGTTGTCTGAATTGAGTTTATCTGGGTTAATCCTCCGGGACTAGTCCACAAACAATTTTTACCTTATGTAAAGGTAAACCAGAGTATTCCTATGATGCGCTCAAGGCATCAAGATGCTGCACTCTGTTCGACATCATAATGTGCTATCATAAAGAGTTATTTATAATTCATCCCAGGTTGTTTTGTTCAGGCCAAACCTTTTTTTTTTTTTTTTTTTGATAAGTCTTGCAAAAAACCCTGCGGCTGTTGACGTTCACAAACCTTTTCACTTGATATTAAATGTTACTGGAACAAGAGCCTCGACTTACGGTAAGGGTCTGTGGGTGTTTGTGTTGAGTCACCGTTGTTAGGCTATAGCAGTCACAAAGTGAGGTCAAAGGTCAAATGAGGTCCCACTTGCCCTGACAGGAGTGACATTACTCCCTGTAGTTGTAAGCTTCATGTGTGGTGCAAAGGGAAGACGGGGATTCAACCTTCAGGGATGGAGAAAATATAAGTTCATTTGTACTGTTTAACAAGCGGGACGGAGACATAATGACACAATTGTATCCAGATGATGCAGATGGAAGGGTGGATCATTTCTCACAGGAAAGTTTATACACTCAGTCACAGACATGACAAACTGCCCTAAAGATGTTTTTTGAGATCTTGACTCAATATTGCCCTTTTGTTAATGCAACAAACCTTTGCAACGTTATCTGGGTGTCCAACAGGTTCTCAGCAGAATGACTAATACATCATATTTTTCAGTGGCATTTGGCTCTACCGCCAACTATAAGGAGGGCAGTATAGTAAAGTTGTTTTTTTTAACCTTTCCAAGAAATCATTTTCAAATATGGGGATGTAAAATTGCATAGTAAATTCATGCTAATGTTTTCTTCTTGCTGCGACTGAAATTAAATCTTTATGAAATATTCAATCACAAATCGCAAGCTGAATTGTTCATATTGAAAAATGATGGATCATGATGAGAATCTTACTGCATTGTTCTATCTTACATGCACTCAAGATAAAGAACCGAGACAAAACTCAAAAGTCAAATGTGTCAAAGTCAAACGTATACAAATAAAAGAATATACAGTATGAGGAAGGATTCACAATACTGCTCGAGGAAATAAACTAAGTAGCTCAAGAATAAATTAGGAATTTGGAAAAAAAAAAAAAACACTTGTTCTTCTAAAAATTTATTTTTAAATTGGAATAATTGTGTCTTCATAGTATATTATCACTTAAATTTTTTTGTTTAATCTCCGTATTTATTTATGTATTGCTTTTTGTCGTGCTCCTCATTCAGTGGTAGCATGGTTACCCAGCTGGATGTTATTGGCCACATAAAGTCCGAATTAACGCCCCGTCACAATCATCATCTAATTTATGGCTTTAATTACAGAGGGAAAAGAATACCAGTTACAATGTTTCTAACCTCTTAAATAGGTTTGACCCCTGCAGGGTCAAACAGTGTCACATCACCCTTTAGAAAAGGAGTTCAGGATTTGAAAATCTGAAGTGGCTTGAATGCCGTTTGGATTCTGGGCTTCAAGTTTTCTTTGATTTAAATTCTTATTGTTTTAGTCTTGATTCACACAATAAAAACACGTCAAAATGCTAAATCCAACATGATCGTTTTGAGTGCTCTTCCCTCCCTTCTCAAGTAATGGACTATTTCACCTTCTTACTGCCATATGCAGACCTGATTCAGAAGACAGTAGCAAAACAAACTTGTTGGCACATTATGAGGGAAATGAAGGAGCATTATTCTAGTGGAGTGGAGAAGAGAAGGTGAGAGGTAAACAGTATTTTTTTTTTTAAATCGAAACTACCAAAGGTTTCAACCTTTTTCCTGGTGACAACAAATGTGCGTAACCCATAACAGTAGCAATAGCACTGCTGTCAGTGTCAGCCGAGGACGATGCAGTAAAGATATATATCTATATAAGACCTTACAGCTCACAGTGCATGTCATAGCAAATGAGAATCATGAGGTCAAAGGAACTGCCTGAAGAGCTCAGAAACAGAATTGTGGCAAGGCACAGATCTGGTCAAGGTTACAAAAAAATTTCTGCTGCACTTAAAGTTCCTAAGAGCACAGTGGCCTTCATAATCCTGAAAAAGAAGACGTTTGGGACGATCAGAACCTTCCTAGAGCTCGCCGTCCGGCCAAACTGAGCAATCGGGGGAGAAGAGCCTTGATGAGAGAGGTCAAGAAGAACCCAAAGATCACTGTGGCTGAGCTCCAGAGTTGCAGTCGGGAGATGGGAGAAAGTTCTAGAAAGTCAACCATCACTGCAGCCTTGCACCAGTCGAGGCTTTATGGCAGAGTGGCCTGACGGAAGCCTCTCCTTAGTGCAAGACACTTTGGTAAAAAAAAAAAAAAACACCTGAAGAACTCCAAGATGGTGAGAAATAAGATTCTCTGGTCTGATGAGACCAAGATAGAAATTGTTGGCCTTAATTCTAAGTGGCATGTGTGGAGAAAACCAGGCACCGCTCATCACGTGTCCAATACAGTCCCAACAGTGAAGCATGGTGGTGGCAGCATCATGCTGTGGGGGTGTTTTTCAGCTGCAGTGACAGGACGACTGGTTGCAAGCAAAGGAAAAATGAATCCGGCCAAGTACAGGGATATCCTGGACAAAAACCTTCTCCAGAGTGCTCAGGACTTCAAACTGGGCCGAAGGTTCACCTTCAAAAAAGACAATGACCCTAAGCACACAGGTAAAATACCGAAGGAGTGGCTTCAGAACAACTCCATGACTGTTCTTGAATGGCCCAGCCACAGCCCTGACTTAAACCCAATTGAGCATCTCTGAAAAGATCTGAAAATGGCTGCCAACGTTCACCATCCAACCTGACAGAACTGGAGAGGATCTGCAAGGAGGAATGTTGCATCATTCCCAAAAAGACTCAAGGTTGTATTAGCTCAAAAGGGTGCTTCTACTAAATACTGAGCAAAGGGTCTGAATACTTATGGCTATTGTGATATTTCAGTTTTTCTTTTTTAATAAATCCGCAAAAATTTCAAGAATGAATTTTTTTTCTGTCGATATGGGGTGCTGGGTGTACGTTAATGTGGAAAAAATTAACTTAAATGATGTTAGCAAATGGCTGCAATATAAAAAAGAGTGAAAAATTTAAGGGGGTCTGAATACTTTCCGTACCCACTGTAAATAAACCCTTGATTATTGTTTCCCGGAGAGGCTCATTTATGACTGTGAAAAACAAATGAAGAGTCACCTCATCATATTACATATGCACAATTGTCCTTCCTACTGAGTCTTATATGCTATAATGTAATACAACAAATTGATTTGAAACCAAAAGTCATGGAAAATTGTGGAATGCAAATATTAAAACTATTAAAAGGGATTTGGTGGGGAAAAAGCTTTTAATATCTGTTAAAAGGGAAGAAAATAATAAAGTTTTGATACAGATTTTCTGCCAAAATGAAGACAAGAAATCGAGTGAGCCTAGAGTTTCACACCTGTGCAATAATAGGTAGAAAGTAGGCAACCAATGAATGCTGACTTGATGTCAGACCTACATTTCAGTACTGTCATTCAAAATAATTTGTGTTCTTTGCCCAAAACAGAGACCTCCATCAATTGTATCCAGGTAGATGAACACCAAAACCAGCTATGTGAACTCCAAAGAAAGTTCGTATGGCTCACAAATGGTATTTTGGTTCAAATGCAAGCGACATTCTTTCTGCACATACTTGAACATTTAATGTGTTTCAGAGATGAACCACAACCACAGTAACATCAACCAGGATCAACCTACAAAATGTCATAGTTAAAAATGCATTACTGGTTTGATTCCATATGCGTATGGTCAGTCTAAGTATGCAACTGTGTGTGTGTGTGTGTGTGTGTGTGTGTGTGTGTGTGTTTGTGTGTGTATGTATGTCTGTGTGGTTGACTAAGTGTATTTGCATATAGAGCCAAGTTAGCTCATCTGTGTTTCTTACTAGCGCAGGCGAACGTGTGTTTGAGTGTTGACTGTTGTGGGTGAGCAGGGTGGGGTTAAAGAGCCTGATGTGGTCGCCAGTGTGCTACTTCAACACATGGTGACGGAAGCGCGAGGCTCCATGCATCATCAACAATGTCTGGGAATCCTCAACGCGCATGCATATGAGTGCGCATCGATGTGGCTGTGAGCGGTCATACTGATAATTATGGATTTGGGTGTCATGGTCATAGCCTGGGAACATTTGCTTCAGATACGAGAAACAGCTGCTGGCTTCACCCAAAATGGTACTCGTCGACTATTTATTTCATTGTGTACTGTATGTGTATTTCCCATCGACTGTAATTCTCGGATGTCTTTCAATTACGAGGATTTTACTTTCTACAATCTACAGCTTAGCCCCGCCACATTTTTTTTTTTGTTTTTGTAAACTGTCTGTTTTTTCAACAGATTTTTTTTTTGGTGTTTGTTTTGCATCGCTTAATCCGAAAATGACATCCGTTTCTCTTGCTCAGGTCAGGTTTTAATGCCCAGTTGTTACCAGTTAATTAATCAAACGTTACAAACTTTGTTTACTATAAATTGAATGGTAGACATAGATCTAAGTAAGTACCTGTAAATTGACTGTTACGTCAACATTCCACAGAATTCATTTATTTGAACCTCTAAAGCGAAAATACCTGTACATGTAAATAAAAACATGTGGCCATAGTTCAAAAAGTTGACCTGATTCAGCGAAACCAATGTGATATTTGGATTCAGCACATCAAAATTGTCCTAAATCAGCTAAAAAAAAAATCCAAAGGCAAATTTGTTGTTGACCAGTGTAATTTACCAGTAATATGTCCAGTTAAAGCAAATAAAGTAAAGCTATCAATAGTAATAGATTAATAGACAACTATTTTGATTCATCCTTTTGAGACCTTGCTTAACCTAAAATTGTACAAATCCTCTGATTTCAGCCTCTTAACAGTAAATACGCTCTGCTTTCTGTCGTCCTTGATCAAAGCAGATAGATGCAAACATGTGCTTGTAAAGAGTGGGGCAGAAAGGACAGATGTTTTGGGAAAAACTCGAAATAAGAAATGGTAGCTGCGAACAAATTTGTCCTGATGTCAATGTGTTTGTATTGAAATATCATTTGACACAATCAAGTGTGGAAAACAACATCCATCATTTGGTGTCTGTTTTCATTGATGCATTTCCTCAAGGCGTTGATGGAAGTTGACTTCCGTTCTCTCAAACATTGCTCTGTTGATTTGGGCTGTGGTCTTTGGTCTCGTTCGAGCTGTGTTACTGTGACCTCTGAGCGTTGCATTGAGATTATAAATAGTTTCTTTGTGCCTGAATTGCGAAAAAGACACATGCCTATCTGACGTACAGTATGTGGTTTCAGTAGGATGGGGCAACGCACAGCCAGAGCATCAATAGCCGTTCTTCGTCCTCTTTTCGGTGACGACCTCATTTCCAGGTTTGGTTCCCTGATCAGGTTCCCTAATTTATCCATGTGTGATTATATTTTGTGGGGACAACTCAGGGCACGTATGCATGCGCATAGACACCAACCCTGTACTTTGGAAAACAATGATTAACATGCTTGCCCATTTTCTGACATGTTCCCTGTTCCAAACCAGTAACTGAATCATAATCAATTTATGGGAAAAAAATAATAGTCAGTTCATTCTATTATGAAAATAATGGTTATTTACAGCCATAGAATAAATAACCTGTAATTAAAATATGGAGCTGAAACTGAGGCAGCCTCATAAGTGTATATCAAACTAGTAGCCCTTCACATTAATTCGTAGCTCTCAGTCTCAACAAATTTGGTGAATACATCACTCCCTCTCGTGTGATATTGCTTCATTGTTGTTTGTTTAGTTTTGTTTAATCATTAAAAAAAATAACATTAAGAACAATAATCGGTTTATAAACAGTAATTGGAACAATATTTTGCAATAAACTTCAATGCAAAATATTTTTTATCCAATTATGCGATTAATCGATGGAATAATCGATAGAACAATCAATTCTAGAAATATTAGATAGTGAGAGCCCTAAAATGAAGTGTGTTTACTTTCTTTTTCTTGCTAAAGGGGTTTGTTCCACATGTGTGTGGTAGGCTATATACGGTGGAAGACGAACAATCGCGATAATGATGACGTAATATCTGCCTCAGTGTGAAAACTGGCTTCAAGAATGTCTGACTACAGAACCGGAGGAGCTGCCTGCAGCAAATTGTGTGTCCTCGTCGAACAGTCACCCAGTGGGAATCCTCCGCGCTATCCTGCACCGAACTAGCTTGCCACAAGCGGCGGCTGCATAAACAGTGTCCTTCCACAGCACAGAGCCGCCCCAAACGGAAACTTTTTTTTACTCGTTTTTGAAGTTTCCCGTAAACACGGAGTCGTTTGTGAAGCGAATAAGCCTCACTTCTGACAAGTATCGTTAGCACTAAAGGAGGACGAGGAGGAGTAATTAACAGGAGAAAGAAACTATGTTAACCGCTAAGCTATTGTGAAGTGTAGTCGGAAAACACCAGAGTAAGTACTGAGCTAGTACAGTACTCTTTTCACTCAAGTCTGGCATACAAATAATACAACAGCTACACAGTAAGCACACACGTATGGTCTAAAAAGTACGATTCCCTCTTCGGAACGATTCAGAATTGATTGGCAGTCAGGAAGGTATTCATTTACCCATATCATTATTGCTGTTTGTGAACTTTGCACTGATTTAGAACGGAACTGCATCACAGTGAGAGCTCGGTTTATTGTAATTGGCAGAATGTCTAAAACTTTTATGACTTAAGAGAACAATGTTGACTCATCAAATGATGGAAAATTTGAATGCAGTATATAAAAATATACATGAAAGGTACATTCAAAAGTCAGTGGTGATTGCATGAACAGTGACTGAAAAGCTGTATACTGACTTCAGAGTTTCTACTTTTAGAGATCATGTAAGAGACCTGAAGAGAAATGTGAGTCATAGCAAAATGGAAGCAGATACATGCCAACTGAGGTAAGGCATTCCCGCACAATCGTAAAAGCATGGCCAGATCCTTTTTTATGTCCCAAATAGTGGACATGTCTGGGGAAAAGCGATGTCCAGTCACCGTTGGACTGACAGACATTGGTAATACTGTAGCAAAACTTCTGCATAACTCACACATCAGATCACACATAGACATTGAAGAGCAACTTTATTGCGCTTCAATGTCTATGGTCCACGTCGAGTGTAGATTTTAATGGGTTTTTACAGTATACAGGCAAGTCCCAATTTAGAGTTGTGCACCTTGACTGAAGTAATACGTTGTGCTACCCGGCATGGTCTACTGGAAGGAAGAGATGCAGCATAACAGGAAGAAGAAGAGGCAGAGAAAGTCCCAAATAAACTCCAGTAATACTCGTTATTTCCACAGGGCAGAGAGAATATGTGCTATTCAGTATAGTTGGGTATTCTATTCCGTTTGTGTGTTGCTGCTTTGAAAGTTTGTAATTACCTTACCGTTTGAATGTTTATAATTACTGTAACATCTATGCGTATTCCTATTAGACTGTCTATGTCATTTTGCATTATGTTAGCATTAAGCTAGCAAATGTTCATGAAACAAAATATTTTTTTTTTTTTTTTTTTAGTTTTTTTTTGGTTAACCATTTTTGTGTTTAAATATACAATGTATAATTCTATTTTATGTATGTGTCAGTTTTACAGTTAACTTTAAATGGGATAGAACAGCTTAAAGCAAGCATACGTCGTCTCTTATTTGAATGAGAAACTGAGAACAGGTGCTACGGAATACTTAAAAAATGTCTTCACAAGTTTAGATGTATCTAAGGTGTGTGAGAGAGGTAAAACTAAAGATAGCTTTGTTTGTCTATATTGCAGATGTTCACTGATTGTGTGTGGGTCTGGAACGTGGTTTACCGTATTGTCGATCCAATTTTTGGCCCTAATGCAAACTTGGCAAGCTATAGGACTTCACAGTATATACAGTAAATGATTCTCATCACCAGCATGTAAATGGTTCCAGGATGGTCTTACTTTCCTCTACAAGGTTTACAATAACAGTCAGTCCAAATCTAATGAGCTAAAAGACAATTTGAGGAGTTCAAACGCAAAAGCTGACAAGTGCCATTTCGACAATAAATAGGTCCACGCCTATTTCCAGACTGCCCATCGTGGCATCGTTCAATGTTGCATTTGCTGATCCTGCAAAACCAAGCAACTCCTATGTAAAACCCGGCGAAAACAAAGGTTTTATTTCAGAAACTGGCAAGTACCATACACATTTTACTGCGGGTAGCGTCACCTCCTTTAAAGCCAGCCCATAAAACAAGCCCGTACGTATTTATATCATCACATACGTGATTGTTTTGTCACGGACATCCTTAAACGTGTCCCATAATTTCTCTCTGTTAAAATAGTATCTACTGTGCTTGAAAGTGAGTCTAAAATAAGGTAAACTTCAACTGTATTGCCTCTGGTTAATTGTGGGAAACAGTCCAAGAGAGATTATGTCAGGAAACTCATCTGTGAGATTAGTTCTAGTGATCAAGTCCGCAGATTGTACAAGAAGTCTTTGCCGATGTTGGTCGCAATCAAACGGGTCAAAAGGATCTTGACGATAGCAGCAACAAAGAAGATAACTCCAATCATAGAGACTCGTCTCTCCCTTTGAAAGGTTAGGATTATTAAGGGTTAATTTAAGGGTTAGTTCAAATGACTAGTTCTATTACATTCACCTGTTAGCATTTTTTATTTTATTTTATTTTTTTTATTTAATTTAATACTGACCATTTGAGTGTAATTTCATTGTTATGTGAAAATTTTGGACTTGTTTTTGAAGGGAATTGTTTTCTGGGAGTTATTTTGTGATGAAATGCCAAGCAAGACCTTTTTTAAAAAAAAAAAAAAATTATAAATTTCTCTTGATGAAGAATAACTTGAATAAAAACTATTAGCTTTAACCTGAAAACCAGAAATTATATATATATATATATAGATAGATAGAGAGAGAGAGAGAGAGAGAGAGAGAGAGAGAGAGAGAGAGAGAGAGAGAGAGAGATAGATGGATAGATATAGGTGTGTGTGTGTGTCTGTGTGTGTGTGTGTGTGCGTGTCTTCTTTTGTGTTTGAACTAACTTTCCATGTAAGTTAAATGCTTTACAAGATTATATAAAACTGCATGTGAAACAGTTTTACAGGCAGTTCATGACTTAACTCATCTTGGCTCAGCTAGAGTTCACACCCTGCATGTACAGTTTCCAAAATAACTTACTATCTGATATCTATTTCACAACGCGCAGCTCTGTAAATTGTGGCTAGAGCACATGTCGCGGTTCTCCACGCAGTTCCGTGGCAGTTCCCTCAGCGCTCCCCAGAGTGGGTCTCGTGGTGGTTTGCTCTGGAGCAGCTGCGTGGAGTTTCCGCCAAACTTCTGGCGACTCGATTGTTCAGCTTCCAAAATTCAACCAACCTCGGCAAATAGTGTGCAGCTTTTCCAGGGATCAAACATCCTCACCAGCAGGCAGGCAGCCCCAGCCCCAGCCGGCAGGCAGGCAGGCAGGCAGCGGTCGCCACAGCTCTGGCCCCGAGGCCAAAGGAAACACCCTCCCTGTGGCTTCCCTCTCCTGACCAAATATTAAAGACCTGGCTTTTCCCCTTTAGCTGTTTCTCCCCCACTATTTGCATACTACTTTGTACTGATGTTAATAAAAAGTAAACACCCCTTACGCCAATCATTCATCGAAAATACCCAGAGTAAACACAATTACTTGTCTCCGGCCTACTTGTCTTTGCATCCCCGTTAGCCTTGCCTGTGTGTCTCCCTGGGAGGCTTACAGGATTAGTGGATGTGTCTTCAAAGGCAAGGCCACATGCTTATTACAAACACGGGGATAATTGCACCAAGGGCAAAGGACTAAGACCTAACAACCTAAAATCACAGGACACTCCGCCGACTGACGGATCACTTCATTGTTACCTTTAACAGAAGCCTCTAGTTTTCTCCGTGCCATTACACGGTCCATAAAACACTTGCGTGCAGGCACTCCCACCTTTTCTTCTCTCTGCAGCAAAAACATACAAATTACATAGCTCAGTTACAGGACACTTTGCTGAAGAAGTGTGTAAACGCTTTTTTTAAATGTGCCTTTTGGTCAATAGTCTATATTGAACATAAAGGAGAGGCGTAGTATGAGCTATGCCGCTTCTTTTGCGTAGGTCCAATGAAGCAAAGCAAATTTATTTATATAGCACATTTCGTACGCAAGTTAACGCAATGTAAAATAATTTAAAAACAAAGAAATAAAAACAGCTTATAAACATTTAAAACAAAGAAAGAAGAAAGTACAATTAAAACAGTGCAAGAAATATCATTTAAAAGTGGAAATGCTCTAAAATGCATGAGAAAAAAGAGTTTTTAACCTGGACTGAAGAACATTCACACTTGGGGCTGATGTCACTTCTTTTGGCAACTTATTCCATTTGTGTGCAGCATAATAGCTCAATGCTGCTTCACCATGTTTGCTTTGGACTCTGTGCTCCACTATTTGACTTGAGTCTGTCGATCTCAGAGCCCTACTGGGTTTATATTCCATTAGCATTTATTACATGTATTCAGGACATAAACCATTTAGTGATTTATAGACTGAACTTTAGGTGTTGTTGATAAATGGCTTTTGCTTTGCATGGTAGAGTTTCAAGTTGCACTTACGGCTGTAGCGCCGAGCTATATTTACTGACATTGGTTTTCTGAAGTGTTCCTGAGCCCATGCGGTGATATCCATTACACATTGATGTCGGTTTTTGATGCAGTGCCACCTGAGGGATCGAAGGTCACGGGCATTCAATGTTGGCTTTCGGCCTTGCCGCTTACATGCAGTGATTTCTCCAGATTCTCTGAACCTTTTGATGATATTATGGACTGTAGATGATGAAATCCCTAAATTCCTTGCAATTGTACGTTGAGGAACATTGTCCTTAAACTGTTCGACTATTTTCTCACGCACTTGTTCACAAAGGGGTGAAACTCCCCCCATCTTTGCTTGTGAATGACTGAGCAATTCAGGGACACTCATTTTATACCCAATCATGGCACCCACCTGTTCCCAATTAGCCTGTTCACCTGTGGGATGTTCCAAACAGGTGTTTGATGAGCATTCCTCAACTTTCTCAGTCTTTTTTGCCACCTGTCCCAGCATTTTTGGAACGTGTTGCAGCCATAAAATTCTAAGTTCATGATTATTTACTGGAAACAATAATGTTTATCAGTTTGAACATTACATATCTTGTCTTTGTAGCGTATTCAATTAAATATAGGTTGAACATGATTTGCAAATCATTGTATTCTCTTTTTATTTATGTTTAACGTCCCAACTTCATTGGAATTGGGGTTGTAACCAAGCTGCAGTTAGTTTGTTGAGCAGACTACTCATTGCAGTTGCAAAAGATTGAGTAATATTGCACAACCAAAAAGAATAAGATTGCACAACTATGTTATTAAAGTGTTCTCCAGTCATTTTGGAGAGAATCTGATCTCCCAGGAGCAATGCTCATTTTAAATTCTGACTTCTGCTGAAAGACGACCTGAGAAATTTCCCTTTTATACACTTGAGTGTGTCACTCAAGGAGAACGTTTCAATTTGATTTGGGGACTGTGCCGTTTGGTGGGAGTTTTTGTACGCAACGGCATTTGTTAAGTTAGTGGTCACCGGTGTTAGATATCACTGTTCATCCCAAAGGTCTTTGATGGGGTTGAAGTCTGGGCTCCCGAGTTCATCAACACCAAATTCATCCAAACCATTCATTACAGTATGGACCTTGGTTTGTGCACTGGGGCGCTGTAAGGCTAGAATTTCCCAGAATTACGCACTCAACTGAACATGCCCTCATCCATTTTCTATGGCGTTTGTCCTTATTAGGGTCAAAGGTGAGCTGGAGCCTATCCTAGCTGACTTTTGTCTAAGTACATCCAGGACTGGTCGCCAGTCAACTGCAGTGACACAGGGCGAGTGTGGTGTAGGACCCAGGTGCAGCACACCGAACCACCAGAATAGTTTGAAAGGACTTTGATCTTCTTCTTCTTTTCCTTTCGGCTTGTCCTGTTAGGGGGCAGACGTAAAAGTTGAGTACATTCGTCCCTCGCCATATCTCGGTTCACTTTTTGTGGTTTCACTGTATCAGAATTTAAAATCATATAGCAAATTTAAAATCATATAGCAAAGCAAAGCACATTTATTGGTATAGCGCATTTCGTACACAAGATAACTCAATTTGCTTTACATGATTAAAAGCATTTTTAAAAATAGAAAAAAACAGCTTATTAACATTCAAAACAAAGGTACAATGGAAAGAGCGTACAGAGCGAGAAATATCATTTAAAAGTGGAAATGCTCTAAAAAGCATGAAAGAAAAACCCTGGTCTTTAAAACATTCACACTTGGGGCTGACGTCACTTCTGTTGGCAAACTTCCATTTGTGTGCAGCATAATAGCTAAATGCTGCTTCACCATGTTTGCTTTGGACTCTGTGCTCCACACTTGACCTGAGTCTGTCGATCTCAGAGCCCTACTGGGTTTATATTCCATTAGCATTTATTTCATGTATTCAGCACCTAAACCATTTAGTAATTTATAGACCAGTAGCAGAACTTTAGAATCAAAATGCCAGTGTAAAGACTAGAATTGGAGTAATATGTTCTGACCTCTTTGTTCTGGATAGAACCCGAGCTGCAGCATTCTGAATGAGCTGCAGCTGTTTAATGCTCTTTTTTGGGAGTCCAGTCAGAGGACCATTACAATAGTCAAGTCGACTTGAGATAAAAGCATGGATGAGCTTCTCCTGGTCTGCTTGGCACAGGCAAGCCTTTGCTCTGGATATGTTCTTCAGATGGTAGAAGGCAGTTTTAGTAATTGATTTGATATGACTGTTGAAAGTCGCGTCGGAATCTATCAGTACACCAAGGTTTCCGACTTGGTCTTTTTGTTTTTAAAGAGAGTGACTCCAGATATTTACTAACAGCAATCCTCTTTTTTTAATTGCCAAAAACAATTATATCAGTTTTCTTGTGGTTTAATTGAAGAAGATTTTGGCTCATCCAGTTATTTATCTGCTTTAGACGGTGACAAAACACCTCAATTGAACTGTAGTCATCTGGAAACAACGCTAGATATAACTGTGTGTCATCTGCATAGCTATGATAGTCAAAATAAAGTTGTGAAGAATTTGACCCAATGGTAGCATATACAAGCTGAACAGGAGGGGTCCAAGAACTGACCCTTGAGGGACAGATAAACAGATGGAAACAGCTCCCGGTTCACTTTCAATCGCTTTATTGACAGTAACAAAACAAGCTTGTAACATACATTCACTAGCTACTCGGCCAAAACTGATGCCGAGTCACACAACATGCAAACAGCTAACAGCCAGCCAACTCTACACTCTCATTCAATGACTCCCATGTCACTCATCAGGAGGGGGCTTGCTTTTTAAAGTCACACACATCTATGTCACAGATTCTACAGTGTAGAACGTGAGCGTGTCAACTCCACGTGGATAAAAATAATACCCACACATCACATGCATATTTTGTATAGGTATTATGCAAAATCAATCACTCAACTTTGTGGATTTCGCAGGGGGTTCTGCCACATTACCCAGCCACAGAACTATAAAAACTGATACTGTAGTATTTACTTTTACTAGAAATGGCTGGTGAAATCAACGGGGAGAGAGAGAGAGAGAGAGAGAGAGAGAGAGAGGGAGAGAGAGAGAGAGAGAGAGGTGACACCGCAAAGTTTGAAAATTGAGCTCATGTTCTCCGCTTGCGGGAGAACACATCTGGAGAGCAGGTGTTGAAGCCAGTCGTGCTTCAGCAAAAAAGAGAGAATAGGAAATTGCGCCCTCCGTAGGTCTTTGGCGAGCAATGCGCCTCAATCTTGGGAATAAAAAGTGTGAGGAATGGTGCAAGATGGCAACTATGTCTTGTTTCTTATTAACTCATTCACTAACGGGCTTCCGAGTTAACATGGATATTTGACTTCTAAAGCCGTCCATGGCACTGCCACGTTAACATGGAGGCCTGGCAGTGAATGAGTTTTAAATAAAACAAATACACACATTTATCTGCTTCAAAGTTGCATTTTAGAAGAAAGAGAGCCTGTAAAAAGTCTAT
Organism: Phyllopteryx taeniolatus; assembly: GCF_024500385.1. Taxonomy (NCBI): domain Eukaryota; kingdom Metazoa; phylum Chordata; class Actinopteri; order Syngnathiformes; family Syngnathidae; genus Phyllopteryx; species Phyllopteryx taeniolatus. The sequence continues at coordinate 5,722,224 of NC_084513.1, read as the reverse complement.
ACAATAATGTAAATGCCATGTTTTTGTTGTTTCAAAACCTTTTACACCACTAATGTGACTTAGAACCTGTACAACTCAATTGAAAAATACATTTCAATCTTTTGGAGTAAGTAAGTAAAATAATGTGGTTGCATAACTGTGCACAACCTCTTATAACTTAGAATAAAGTTAAGATGTTCGAGTTGGCTTTTCCCGAAATTTTGTTTTTGCTTTCTAGCAGCAGCCTGAAGGTTTTTTTTGTTGTTGTTGCTAACACTGACTTGTACTTGGAACTATTCCCACATTTTCCCGCATGTGTTTGGGAGATTTTGTCATGGTCCAATGAAACCAACGTTGAACTTTCTAGTCATAATTGCAAAAGGTGTGTTTGGCACAAATACAACACAGCTCATCACACATATAATGCCATACCTACCTGCATTGGGGTTGTTTTTCTTCAGTTGGAACTGGAGCCTTAGGCAAGGTGGAGGGAATTATGAACAGTTGGAAATAGTCAATGTGAGCAAAAAAACTTCAGGGTTCTACTAGAAAGCAAAAAGATATAACAAAAAAAATATGCCAGTAAGCCCTACGAGAGCAACTGAACTGAATTTGGGGTTAATCAGAGGCACTTGAAATGGTGGCAGGTGTGTGCTGACTCCCATCCATCCATCCATTTTCTGAGCCACTTATACTCACTAGGATCGCGGGCGTGCTGGAGCCCATCCCACCTATCTTCGGGCAGGAGGCGGGGTACACCCTGAACTGGTCGCCAGCCAATCGCAGGGCACACATAAACAAACGACCATTCGCACTCAAATACACACCTACGGGCAATTTAGAGTCTTCAAGCAACCTACCACGCATGCTTTTGGGATGTGGGAGGAAAACGGAGTGCCCGGAGAAAACCCACCCAGGCACGGGGAGAACATGCAAACTCCACACAGAAACACATGCGGGACCGGGGATTGATCCCCTGTCCTCAGAACTGTGAGGCAGACGCTCTAACCAGTCGTGCACCGTGCCGGGCTGACTCCCATTTAACATGAATTTGAATGTGACAGGTTAATTCTGAACACAGCCTCATCCCAGTTGTTAGACAGTGTCCACACTTGTGCCACCAAATTATCTCAATTGTTTATTTTGACTTCCCCATTTGAAAACAAAACAAAAACAAAAAAATTCAATTGTGTTGTACATGTTTTAGGTCAAATTCATGTTGGAAAAGTTTTTGAAATTATTTATCTCAGTCTCATTTGTGTATCCCAAAAGCCTGGCATTAGAAAATGTTTGGGTAGTCATTTTATAGCCACTGTAAATTGTGGCTGATTCACCGTTAATATAAAATTATGTCATTTGATGCAATATCTAAATCGCTTACAGCCACGTGTAACGATTCAATCTTGCAACGCAATCTTTTCTGCCCGTTCGGATTATAATTCCAGTGGGAAATGAAGTAAAGTCTAATAGTCATGGCTAATGGCTGATGACAAAGTTCAGTTTAAAAGGAAAGAATGAATGCACATCAGCATGTTAACCTCAAGACCTCACCACTAGTATATGAGCATGTGTGTGTGTGTGTGTGTGTGTGTGTGCGTGTGTGTGTGCGTGCATGTGCGTGTGTGTGTGTTTTTTTCTGGCCGCTGTTGTATGTCCTAAAAAGGCCTTAAACCTGACTGTTTTCATTGCACATCATCACAGGGATAATCCTCCATTTTAGTGCCAATTACTTGAATCTACTCTCGGCCTTCGTGCTCAAATCAAACGTTTTTATTGCTAAATTGATACTAAGAGCCAAGATGATTGCTAGTGTGTGTTTACGCATTACGTGCAATAGAAAATTGTGTGCAACAAGCTTTATAATAGGTATTATATAGTATTTATAATACCGATTCGTGTGAATAAATATGTAGTTAATTCCAAAATAATGATCTATGGTTTTAATCAAATTTTCTTAGGGGAAACATTCGAGAATCCTGTTGATGCTTTTACTCAAAATTGGGAAAAGTAGTCAAAATGTAATCAAATGTAAGTACTTTGAGAAAGTAATTGAAATATAAAGGAAATAGTAGTAGTAGTAGTTACACTACTATTACATTTTGAACAGAGTAACCTGTACCAGTAATTGTAAGCAGTAATCTTCCCAACACTGATCGTGAACTGCATAGTTTGACATTTTGACAGCTGATAGCAGAACTGACTGTCTGTCCGCTCTCGCTCATCCTGGCTCCGTTGCCTTCGGTTTCTTCTTGTTCTTGCTCATGTTCTCTCACACTGTCTGCTCTCGCCAGGTAAAACTTTGGTGGAAACAAGGCCCTGTGCAACCTTTTTGAGGTCAGCGTTCAGTAAGAAAAGTGAACCTGTCGCTTCTCACATTAATTTGTACCTCATCTACAAATATCTAAAACTAGACTTTCCACAAAATCAAATATATGCATACATAGTAGAACCAGCATATAATTATCGCAGTAGATAATAATAAGATAACCATGACAAAGATAGCCAACAATTTCGACACAGCTGTCAGCATGACACAGTGCAGTACGCCACCACTGCAAACTACAAAAACTAAAACACAGTCATCATTGAAACATGTTATTAAAAACAGTTCAGTTGTTTTGAACCAGGTATTTTGTATTGAATTTCGTTAGATTTTGTATGTTGTCATAATGCTGATGGCAAGTTTCCACATACAGATTTATTTGTGGCAGGCTGACAGCAATAGATTTTGGCTTCTGCTGTGGAGGAATTGTGCCGCAATGCGCTCCTTTTGTGTATCTCCTAATGATCCATACCACCGATTTCTTTTCTGATACAATACTGAAAATACAATCCCTCCAATGACTGAAGTATCAAAAGGAGCAATAATTGGAATTTTGCTACCATCTTCTGGTGTCAGAGTAATCGATATTTGAGACAGTATTGATCCTTCCCCACGCCAGTGACACCGCTGCACATGGCGTATAATGGCGTCTCGTCACAGCGCACTCGGTGCTGTTTTTGTATTTGTATCTATTTTCACTCGGAAGCGCCTACATACAGTCGTCAGGCTCTTTTGAGTAAGATTACACCGCGAAAAGATAATTACGGAAGCGAATCAAAGTTGCAGCACCGAGCACGGCGAGTCATCCCCCCCACGCGTAACTCAACTTCGTTGACTCCTTTGTCCACAATTATACAGTTTTAAAGTTATGTTTAATGATCTTGGTGAAACAAATAAGGATATACATGCAACTGTTAAGTCTCATGTTCACTGTTAATATAAGACAGTGTTAGCGTCCCACTTCGCTTCATATTGCCACGGGACTCATACTATAAACACACAAGTTCTTCCATCCATCCATTTTCTGAGCCACTTCTCCTCACTCGGGTCGCGGGCGTGCTGGAGCCTATCCCAGCTGTCATCGGGCAGGAGGCGGGGTACACCCTGAACTGGTTGCCAGCCAATCGCAGGGCACATACAAACAAACAACCATTCGCACTCACAGTCATGCCTACGGGCAATTTAGAGTCTCCAATTAATGCATGTTTTTGGGATGTGGGAGGAAACCGGAGTGCCCGGAGAAAACCCACGCAGGCACGGGGAGAACATGCAAACTCCACACAGGCGGGGACGGGGATTGAACCCCGCTCCTCAGAACTGTGAGGCTGACGCTCTAACCAGTCGGCCACCGTGCCGCCACACAAGTTCTTCATTACAATAATTTTTAAAAGGTTCCAAAAAAGTACTTAGTTGTTACAGTACTGAATGTTTTGAAAACAACCTTGTTGCCAAAAACCAAGTTCTGCTCGTTTGTTAACAAATAAAGATTTTATATTGAAATCACGCTTATTGATTTTTCCCATAATCAAAGCCCCCGATATTAAATGTAATTATGCTTCCATTAAATTAATTTAAGTACAGCATTTATCTAATGTAAAAATAACCCAGAATACATAGAATAGAGTACATGTGAACACGCATGCCTTTTGTTATGCTTTTTTCTTTTATCTGAACATGCGTGTTTCCATTAATCATCCATTCATTTTCTACCGCTTACCCGAGGTCAGGTCGCAGGGGCAGTAGCTTTAGCAGGGACGCCCAGACTTCCCTCTCCCCAGCCACTTCATCCAGCTCTTCCAGGGGGATCCCGAACCGTTCACAGGCCAGCCGAGAGACATAGTCTCTCCAGCGTGTCCTGGGTTGTCTCCTCCCGGTGGTACGTGCCCGGAACACCTCACCAGGGAGGCCTCCGGGAGGCATCCGAATCAGATGCCCCAGCCACCTCATCTGGCTCCTCTCAATGTGGAGGAGCAGCGGCTCTTCTCTGAGCTCCTCCAGGATGACCGAGCTTCTCACCCTATCTCACCCTGAGGGAGAACCCGGACACCCTGCGGAGGAAACTCATTTCGGCCGCTTGTATCCGGGATCTTGTTCTTTCGGTCACGACCCACAGCTCGTGACCACAGGTGAGGGTAGGAACGTAGGTCGACCGGTAAATTGAGAGCTTCGCCTTTCAGCTTAGCTCCTTCTTTACCATAATGGACCGATACAAAGTGCGCATCACTGCAAACGCTGCACGGATCGGCCAGTCGAGCTCTCGTTCCATTCTTCCCTCACTCGTGAACAAGACCCCAAGATGCTTGAACTCCTCCACTTGGGGCAGGATCTCATCCCGACCTGGAGAGGGCACACCACCCTTTTCCAACTGAGGACCATGGTCTCAGATTTGGAGGTGCTGATTCTCATTCCAGCCGATTCACACTCGGCTGCGAACCGCTGCAGTGAGAGTTGATAAAGCAAACAGAACCACATCATCTGCAAAAAGCAGAGATGCAATTCTGAGACCACCAAACAGGACCCCCTCTACGCCTGGGCTGCGCCTAGAAATTCTGTCCATAAAAGTTATGAACAGAATCGGTGACAAAGGGCAGCCTTGGCGGAGTCCAACCCTCACCGGAAACGAGTCCGACATACTGCCGGCAATGCGGACCAAGCTCTGACACCGGTCGTTCAGGGACTGAACAGCCCGTATCAGGGGGATCAGTACCCCATACTCACAAAGCACCCCCCACAAGGACACGGTCGAACGCCTTCTCCAAGTCCACAAAACACATGTAGACTGGTTGGGCGAACTCCCATCGAGGACCCTACCGAGGGTGAAGAGCTGGTTCACTGTTTCACGGCCAGGACGAAAACCACACTGCTCCTCCTGAATCTGAGATTCGACTTCCTGACGGACCCTCCTCTCTAGCACCCCTGAATAGACCTTACCAGGGAGGCTGAGGAGTGTGATCCCCCTGTAGTTGGAACACACCCTCCGGTCCCCTTTCTTCCCGGATCACCACCCCAGTCTGCCAATCCAGAAGAACTGTTCCCGATGTCCACGCGATGTTGCAGAGGCGTGTCAACCAGGACATTATGTCTTTTAAATGTATATACTGTAAAAGAAATGACCTGTTAGCCACTGCTTGTTGCAGACAAACTTTATATTCCCAGTAAAATATTTTGCAGATATACCTCGAGTCACTGTCAATCTTCATTATATACAAAGCTACTGTATGTCAATTACCATGAAACAATACGCATCATGCATGGTCCAGTGCTACCACTGGAAGTTAGTGTAGAGCCCTGCAAATGATTGACTTTACATGATTAATTTTTTTGTATTTATTTATTTATTTAAGAGATAGTTTATATATATATTAATTTATTACAAGATATTCGGTAAGTGTCCCCCCGCCTCCAAAGCTCCGGCCAGCCACCAGACACCACAATTACATTCCCGTCCTGTGGGAAACACTGTCGTCAGTGGTGCCTTGAAATACGAGTGACCCGAATGATGATGTTTTTTTTTTTTTTTTTTTTTAGATATGATGATGATGATTTTATAATACTAAGTCCAGTGTGTTACAAGCCAAGCCTCGGTCTGCCTCGCCTTGTTGTTTTTGTCAGTGGAGCCTGAGGACTGGGGAAACTATTGTCTGCCACAAAGAGTAAAACATAGAGTGCAAAGATTGGATACGTCACTGCAGTCACATAATACCAAACATGTTTCAAGACATTTTTTACCTTTCCCAAAAACTTCACAAAGAATAAGCTTGACAAAGACTCCTAATGAAAAAAATTCAAATAAAAATTGTAGAAGGAACCTTCAACAACTTTCAAAGCTTCAAAATGTCTCAAATAAATATTTTGTGGGCCATCGAAGCTTTCGGGAGATTATTGGTGTTGTGTTACAAATGACAAAGAATCATTGAGCCAATTTAAACAATTTACAGCAATGCAGCGCTTGTTATGGTTACCGTAATTTCTCATGTATAATGCGCATTGTTCCCCCCAAAAAATGTCAATTGTGCGCATTATACATAGGTATAGGGGCAAATAGAAAAAAATGTTCACATTTTTATAACTGTATGCCGCCATCTAGTGGTTATGAAAAAGCTGTACACTTTCATTCCCAAATGTCACTGCCACCTAGTGGTTATAAAAAAGGTGTAGCCTACACTTCCATTCCAGTATGACAGGAGGGTACGTATGACTGCATATATATACAGTTGTGCTCATAAGTTTACATACCCTGGTAGAATTTGTGAAATATTGTAGCATGTGAGAGATGGCAAATATGCACTTACTGCTCTTATAGTTTGCGATGTACTCTAGATTCAACCACCTTAGATTACTTGTATTTAGTTCCCTTGATTCCTTCAGTCAGTGTCAGATCATTTTTGCTGTCATGTCAGGTAGCCTTCGTTGTCATGTTTTCCCCATTGTCTTCAGTGTTGGTATTTTGTTTTTCCCGTTTTTCTTTGCTAATTTGTTTAATGATTTTGGGACTTTTATTCCTTTTTTTTTTACTTTTTTTCACTTAACTGTAGTTCTTTTTGTTTTGCCTTTTTTTGTAATCAATCCTTTGAGTACATCCTGCAATCCTTGGGTCCTCCACCTTTTGTCAGGTCTCTCTCTTTGAGTTGTGTTTTTTCTGTTCCAGTGTTCCAGCTGAGCTATGTCGGTCGGTGCCTCGACGACACATCCATGTGCTCTGAATTGTTTGGCATGTACATTCTGTGTTTTTGCTTATCAACTTGTTTTTTTGGGTTTTTTTTGTGATATGTGCTTGCGGTTGTTGTCTCCTGTTTTTTATCCTGCTACAGTAAATACATCAAGAGTTTAGGCATTTTTGTATATTGCGCCGTTTCTCCCCATGGCACCGTCAAGCTATCTAGGTTCTGTTGATCGTTTTTTCTATTTTTGCACCAACTTTTTGTCGCGTCACCTTTAGTTACATCCTTTGTTATCTTGGTATTGTGCATGCATCTTTTTGTACTTGCGTTTATCTGGAACCTTTTAGTAAATGAACATCCTTTTTTATTTTTGGTGTTTTGAGTCAGATTTTCACAGCTGAAGCAAAACCTTGACAACTTTTTGCCACCAACTCCACCACACGAACCAGCGGCCTGGACAATGTCTAGATGCCAAAAATTTGTGATTAGCTGTTAGTCAACTTCAAGCGTTTAAACGTCGATGCAGAGTAGTAAAGTAGACTCTGCGACTAATCGTTCAACCCCTAGTGTTACCAAGGCGTTATTACCGCCATCAATTGCAAATTGAAAGGTGATGTTTTGATTGCAGTTTCAAACTGCCAGTTTGTTGAGTTGTCTGTCAACAGGATTATGCAAAAATTACACAACTGTGGGCGGGTACCCAGAAAGAACCTGTTAAATTTTGATGACGAAACGATTAATAATGCTGTTACAGTCCATTTGCATCGGGGTCTCAAGAGGTGCTGTAACCAACAAGCTCCAGCAGAGGGAGCCGCACTTATAAGGATGGGCTGGAATGGCCTTGCATGGAATGTTTTTTTTTAAAAATCAGATGGGTAGTTTTAGTTCTGTCAACATTGGTACAAGTCATGTCAAATGATTCAAATGTATCGACCTTCAGCGTGTTTTCAAAGCGACATCTCATGCATGCTTCGTCATGCACCTCTCACACAAATTCTTCTCCCGTCCCCCTTACACACACTCATGAACACCCACTCATTCAAAGAGATGAAGGGTCATGATTGAGCCGCTTTACCAAATATGACTTGACAACACAGTGCAACCTAACCCGAAAACCACACGAAGCATGATAATTAGCCTTGACGTGACCTGATATTATCATATTTGTGCCTCATTCATTCGTTCAGAAGACGAAGTGATCAAAAAACACCGCGCTGCACCAGAAGGTAATGTTTGGGTTCACTGGAGGACAAATGTGACCCATGAAAGCTGAGGGTCATGGGAAGTTGCAGCTCTTGGCTTGACCGAATAGGAACGCTACTAACAGGTCCTCTGTGGAGGATGTTTGTAAAATAGCCTCTACCGCTGACACCACAGCAAAGAGCGGCACTCAGTCATCGCGCCGTACATCCTGCTGGGCCAAGGCCATAGCAAGCACATCATGACGTGTGTGAGTGTGCACGCGCACTTATAGGGCAAAAGAGAGACGGAAAAGAACGTGCCCTCATGTTGGTGGGTTGATTTGTTTTGATTACATTTGAAGATGGCAATCAACTCTTCTCCACTCTGTGCTTTATGCGTTTGATGTTTGATGTGTCTACTCACCCACACACAATCGTCTGGATTTTTATCAAAATACGTGAGCAAGAAACAAGTATGACACCATCTACTCCAGTCACTTTCTTTAAGAGGTGGTAAAAGTACTCGCAAACTGTAATGAAAGGGGAAATTGGAAATGTTCATCTTGAACCTCTAATTTGACCTTTAAGAAACCACCACGCCTGAGGAAAAACAATCAATCAGAGCCAGAAGGTGTGACTGACCAGGTGTCGATCGTTTGCCGTGCACATGCGCGCAGACTCATAGCAGGGACACACCCACATCCTCGCCCTCACCTGCTACCTTTGGCTTCAAGAGCTTTGATGAAACTATGGCAGAATATCTACCTACGGGCAAAAAAAAAATGCCCATTTCTCATTTGCCAACAACTGCGTAGAAGACGAGCAGACAGAAGCAGAGCGAAAAAACTTGAAGCAGTTCACAGGATTCAGAAGCGACGCGGCATTAGCAACGTTCCTGCTCAACAGGCGAGTTTATCACCTCTACCTAATTAATTTTATATTACAAAACGTACTTATGGGGTTTTCGATAACAACCGTCATTTGGCCAATTTCTTGTCTTGCACTGCGAGCATAAATTTTAGTTACTAACGCTAGCTATGGTTTCAGCAAACATAACAAGCAGCAAATTGGCAGATTTTTCTGTTTATTGCCACTCCCAGTTCAAGTTTACTGCAAAATAAAACATGAAACAAAGAGATTAACATGTTGAGTATTTGACCAAATCACATCAATTTTGTTCTGCGAACATCTGCTAGCTTAATTCTAACACACAATGGAAAATGGTATGATGAAACTAGCATCATAGTAGTTTTAATTATAAATGTTTAAACAACATATGTGAGCACCAGTTGAAGCAACACATGCAAAGAGAAGATACAAAAATACTTACAGGCATATATTCTTTATCCCCTGCAAAAACAACTAATATTGCTGCTGCTTACTGAGCCGTTGTGACCGTCTTCTTCCTGTATTATATCGCTTAAGTTGGGCTGAAACCTCGTATCTTCAAAACCATCACTTTTCACAAAACCGAACATATTTGTTGAGGCATTAAAGTTGCATTGTCAAAGAGAGTAAGCCATTTTATGGGTCAACAATTTGTAAAAAAAAAATAATAATAATAATAAATGACTAAAATAAAAGACCCACGTGGACTGACCATTAGTGTCAATTTGTGAAAAATTCACCAAATTTGGACATATTCTATCGGCTTCTGCCCAGCGTGACAAATTAAATTATTAAAGACAATACTATGGAGTGCTCTTTTTATGATTTTTACTATTTCTATTACGAAAAACATCCCTTTTCTGTACCGCTTCTCCTCACGGGGGTCGCGGGCGTGCTGGAGCCTATCCCAGCTAACTGGGCAGGAGGCGGGTTACACCCTGAACTGGTTGCCAGCCAATCGCAGGGCACATAGAAACAAACAACCATTCGCACTCACAGTCACACCTACGGGCAATTTAGAGTGTTCAATCAACCTACCACGCATGTTTTTGAGATGTGGGAGGAAAAGGGAGTGCCTGGAAAAAACCCACCCAGGTACGGGGAGAACATGCAAACTCCACACAGGCAGGGTCGGGATTTGAACCCCAGTCCTCAGAACTGTGAAGCAGAGGTGATAACCAGTTGTCCACCGTGCTGCCTACTAAAAACATGTTACAAAAAAATTAGTTAGTGTGTTTTGGGGAGCGAAAAGCTCATTTTAATGGTGAAAGATGATTTCAGATCGGAGTGTTTTGAGTTACGAGTGTGATCACTGAACGAATCCAACTCGTAAGCGAAGGCGCCGCCAAACCCCAGCCAAGTACAGATACAGTACCTGAAGAACCTATTCAAAAATGACTTTGTTACTGGCCACCGCTGCTTCCTTGACATCTTATTTGTCTCTGGGTCTTGATAGCTCTCATTGAAGTGACGAGTAAACACGTGGGAGTGCTTGGTCACTGTTCAAGATGGGAAAGCGGCGCAACAGTGACTTCGAGTGATTGTGGCGCCGAACCACAACTCACACACATGGCACAGAGACGCACGCACATTTACACACATGCAAATGTTTGACTCGATCTTGTGGAAACGGGCCGATGTTTGGTCTTGATAGTTTCTCTCGCTCTTTAATTGTGGGCTGATGGTTTTCAGATGTTACTGCGCGACGGATCACTCAGGGCCCCACTGGGTCCCGTCAAGTCCTCCCAAACCACATCAAGCGGGAGAGGCCTGACGGGGAACGATAGCGGCCCGGCAAGAGTGCGGCGCCGCGGGGGTTCAAATACACCTCGGGGTGCCACAGCAAACGCAACACCCACACAAGCAGCTGCTGTGGGATGTCTGCTGATTTTGCTGCTTGTTGTGGAATTAAAAAAAAGAAGAAGAAATAACTTTAAATAGACAATTGTGATACTAACATAATCACACGTCACTGCCTTTCATACAGTACATTGAATTTTTATTGCAATATAGTAGTTTGGGTATTATGGGATACGGAGTGCAGCTTACAGTATACTATACATTTTCATTTTATTTGAATTTGATTGAAGGTAATAGTATAATGTTATTTGTTATGTTTATTTTCATTCAATTATGTATCTATTTTCAAACAACAAATTATAGCATTGTACTAATCATTTTGAGTGGAGATGAGAAATATTTAATACAATATTTTTTTTATTTATTTGAATTTGGGTTAATACAATTTAAGTATTTTTTAAATTTACATTTTCATGATTTAAATTTAGATTTTAATTTTAATTGATTGATTATTTTTTTGAACAAATAGTAGTATTGTATTTAACATTATGAGATACTGAGTGTACATGTGAAATGATATTCACTTTAATTTGGTTTTAATATAATATAATAATGTATAGTGTATTTTCAATTTAGATTTTTTTTTTAATATTTAGTTCCATTTTTATTTTCATTTATTTTATTGGTATCTTTTTTTAATCAATTGATTTATTCTTCACAACAAGGAGTAGTACTGTTTTGATCAGTTTGGAGTATTGAGTACAGCTGTGAAAATTTTTATATTGTACATTTTTAATGTATTTCAATTTGATCCATCCATCCATTTTCTGAGCCGCTTCTCCTCACTAGGGTCGCGGGCGTGCTGGAGCCTATCCCAGCTGTCATCGGGCAGGAGGCGGGGTACACCCTGAACTGGTTGCCAGCCAATCGCAGGGCACATAGGAACAAACAATCATTCGCACTCACAGTCATGCCTACGGGCAATTTAGAGTCTCCAATTCATGCATGTTTTTGGGATGTGGGAGGAAACCGGAGTACCCGGAGAAAACCCACGCAGGCACGGGGAGAACATGCAAACTCCACACAGGTGGGGCCGGGGATTGAACCCGGGTCCTCAGAACTGTGAGGCTGACGCTCTAACCAGTCGGCCACCGTGCCGCCTATTTCAATTTGATTATATGTATTTGTACTGGTGTATTGCTCATGAGGTACTGAGTGCAAAGGTGAACTAACTTTCATTTTTTTTTAGTACAGTACAGTAAAATGCAGAAACGAAAGACTATACTACAGATTTTAATTTCATTAGAATTCAAAACATATATTTGGCTTTAATTTTAATACTACAAAAAATAGTAGTGTATGGAGGAGTGTTGATGTTTCGATTTGTGATGGGACCTGTGAAATAACTTCTCTTGCAGGTGCTAAATCTCCCTAATGAACGGTGTCCAGCACATACAGTACATATTCTGAGCACCTATTGAAGAGATGGGAGCCCACTGTGGGTGTAGCAAAGCCACATTCCAGTAATAGAGCCCTTTGGTTGCTTTGATTTGTTTTCCTTGGCTGACTCCTCGCCCGCTGGGTGAGCACTCTGGTGGGACGCATGGGAGCGTGCGTGTTTTGAACGTCAGCACTGCGCTTAAATGAAAACAAGATTAAAGATTCAAAAAATAAAACACTGTACTTCAATAATTATTCAAGTAAAATGTATTGCGCAAAAAAGTTGAAAAAAAATAAACCTAAATAAATGTTTAAAAGCAGTTAATTAAGAGCCAGTGCCATTTTATTGAACTTGAAGGTTAAATATAACTGAACTGTACACTGGCAGTAATTCTTTCACGTACCACTAGAGGGAGCCGGCATACCAACCCAGTTTGAGAGAGAGGATTAAAAAAAAAGAAAAAAAGGGTATCTCATATTTTTGTAAGCCACTGTTACATTATGTAGTTGGAACATTAACACCACACTTAAATATAGCAAAATAAACACATTGTACTTAAATAATCATTCAATCAAAATGTATCGCACATAAAAGTTAAGGAGAATATGTACCTGAATAAATGTTTAAAAACAAACAGTTCTTAAAGACTGAATGCAAATGTACTGAATTTAAAAGTTGAATACAACTGAACTGTATTTCACCGCAGTGATTCTTTCATGGACTACTAGAGGGAGCCACTGTACCATATTTTTAGAATCACTTTTTTTTTTTTTTTTTTTGCTGTTTTACAGTTTCTGTTGCGTTATTGTTGTCTTATTGATGCTTTTATCGATGTTTTACTTGCATTTCAACCCGTACTTTGTAAGGTGACTTTGGGTTTGAGTAGTTTAATATGCGCATTGTCAAACTGACTGGCAACCAGTCCAGAGTGTACCCGCCTCTCACCTAAAAGTCAGCTGGGATAGGCGTCCCTCATAGGATAAACACTATAGAAAATAAATGGATGTCTACTGTACATTTTGGAATGAGGATTCTGAGGAAGAAGAGGTTGAAGAGGGAGGGGAACTCCAGTATGGCAAGGGCCAGCTGGCCGCCAGGCGCAGGACTGCGATGCTCCCCTTAATCTCACGGCTCAGGAAAAATAAAACAGCCGGGAGCTAGATGGGATCGAAAGGGTCTACGTGCAAAGGATTACTTTTCATTTTATTGCAGTTACAATGGATATTAAAACTATTTCATTTCGCTGTCTGTCGCAAATAGTGGAGAGAAAATGGTTGGCCACATTTGGTTGCTGAGCTTTAATGAGTATTCGTGTTTGTATATAGGATTATCTTTGAGAAAAATTCAAACTTCCGTCTTTATTTGAAATGTCTCCCCAAACAAAGATCCTGGCATAAGTCGAGTGGGAAACATGAAACATCTGTTGTGCATATTGTGTGATCCTACCGAGAGGAGCAAGAGGTTACTGTTAAACGGTCATCATCACTTCAGTCTCTTCTCGGCGCATCAAAGCCTCCGCGTTCACTTCCTGTGGAGCAGGAAACTCCCGACAATGTACACACATCGCAGCTCAGCCTGCGTGTGAAGCTTGGGATTATCGACTGCACGCTTTACATTCGGGAAATTCGCATGTTGACAATAACATGCTAAAGAAAGTATTATTCAACAGTGAGAATGCACTTTTGTAAGATGATATTTCGTTACTCATTTGTCTATAAAATTAATATTCAGGTGTATCTCAATAAATTGCAATACAATGGTCCCTTGAGATACGAGTGGCTTGCGTGTTTTCAAGACACAAGCCGTTGCTTGACCAATATTTTGCTTTGACTTGCGACTGCTGTTTGGTGGCAGTGAACTCAACTCCCTTGACAACAATTGTTCCCAAAAGAAGTGTCAAGATATTTAATGCCACTCCCACTTGAAGTTTACTGTCAAACTAAACATAAAACAAAGAGAATTATGCGTTGTGTATTTAAAACGATTCCTACTTTGTTGCTAACCAGAGGTGGCTGGGAACGCGCTACATTTACTCAAGTAACATTTTGGATAAATTGTACTTGTTAGAGTAGTTTTAAATGTACCTGAATAAATGTTTAAAATAATTTTACTCGAGTATTCATGTTGAGAAGAAAGTGTACTTTTACTCTATTACAATAATCTACATGCCGCTCGCTACTTTCATTAATCAACAATTGTGTATGCGATCCACTTTTAGACTTTCGATTTCGACTTTCGCCGTTGCTCCTATCCCCCGTGATTACCACAGTGATGTTTGACTCAAGTTCAATCAAACGACACAAGAAATTCACGTCTACATACAAAGTCTGCTTTTGGGCTTTGTGGGCCAATCAAAGTGAGTGGTGACAGCCGCGTGCGACTCGTGTTGACATTACAGATTACAAAAAAAACAACAGCTTTAACATGCAATGTAGTTTTGTCACTGGCCAAACTTGGATATTTCAGCTCACTTCTAACTTGAGAAAACACCTTGCGGTAAGTTGCAGAAGTTGTCGCAGTTGTTTTGGCTGTGCATATGGCAACATTAGCCCTATTTTATGGTCACAAGTAAGTGTGAAACATGCATCTTCGGGGGTATACTTATCTGCAGCAGCCCAAGTGTTTTGAGTTACAAGCATGGTCACGGTACAAATTAAACTCATATCTTAAGGGATCAGTGTACTTTGGAAAATGTACAGTACATTTCAATTTGACTCAAAAAGTGAAACTCAGATTTACTACATAGAGTGAAAAAAAGACTCAATGATTACAGCTTAGAGTTACAGTATAATATTAGTAGTATAATAGTATAATATTTTTAAAAAGACCTAGCTTTAACATGTTGTGCTGGTCAGCATCCTTGAAATGTTCATGAAATCGAAATTGTTGCAGATGGCATGTAACTTGAGAACGCAGTACAATATTGATTTACTTTCAAAATCAAGACAAGAGCGCTCTCTTGTGGTCATAAAAGCAAAAGGCCAAAAATCCCACATTATGTAACAAAAAAAGTGACTTCAAATACCACGTTTAATCTAATTGCGTATGAATGTTAATAATCTAAACACAGAATTGGTCATGCTCACTCTGCTCACGCCGTAATGAGGACAAGCAGTGTAGAAAATTGATGGCGTCATTTAAGAAAAAGACGAAACATTATTGGTTTAAGTTACTATAAAGGTCAAAGGTTTCACTGCCCTCCCAACAACAACAACAACAACAGTATGCACGTGCACATGTGTGTACGAGTGAGCAAGTGAGATTAGGTCTGCTCGAGTGCCTCCATGTGTCTTTGGGCCGCTGCAGATAAGAGCATCAAAGCTTTTCAATGCTTATCGCCCCTTGTTCTAATTATAGCGGTGAGATGGGACAGGACACGACTGCAGGCGGCTGCAACATGAGAAGGACCTGAATCGAGCCCGAGGGGTCTGCAGCTCACGGCTCTTTCATCCTCTGCTGTGCCTCTCTGTGACTTTGGGAAATAAGTCATGAGTATTGAATTTGTCAAATTAGCTCTTTCGTTTTTTCCTAGTAGTAGTTCAAAATTTGAATAATACGGTGCTCTTGCAAGATTCAAGGTTTTAAAAAAGTTTTGGTTTTTTTTGTCACTCAAAATGTCCATCACAAGCGCTGATGTGTGACACCTGGCCCCTGATGGTAATTTTTTGCTGATCAGCAACATTGCAAAAAATCTGCCTATCAAAGCCGCTCCCAAAAAACGTGAGCGGCAACTTTACATTAATATGGAATATTCCACAAGTCACACAGTCCACACATGAAGTTGCAGCATTCAGATCATTTGCTGGCCATGTAAGGTCAAAAGTAAACTCATTCACTCTTTCATTTTTCTCTATATTTGATGTTTCAACTATTATGTAAAATCATGGCAGTCCTGTTAACTTTTCTTTTAAATGTTTTTTTTGTTCATTTTCATATATATTTTCATAGATTTTTGGTTGAATCATTGTAATGTGCTTAGTGTCAACATTCTATTAGTATACATGGCCCCGGGGCATGTATGATGGATATACGAATTCTATGTTGAAAACGCATTCCTGTTAGTGTCAGTCCTGTTGCTCAAATGAGGAGTTCCAGTACAATATAAAAAAAAAAATGCCTGACACGGGCCAATACACATTTTTAGTAGATTAATACACGCATTGCCAGAATTAGAGTTTGGGGGGGGGAAATAATTTTGCAAATAGCAAGTGATTGCAAGCTTTGTATTTCTTTTAGTAATCTCCTGGTCAGTTGTTGACAAATGTTCTCTAGTCTAAGTGGAAAGTAAGCAACTTTAGTCAGTTTGTGCATATACTGTACTGTATACTGTAGTATGCGTGTGTGTGTTTGAATGAGGACACCTGTGTCTGTTTTGACTCCCGTGTTGATTATTGTATTTTGTCTCCACCTGCCACGTTAACCCCATTTATGGGCTAAGTAAGGTTCTATACAAGTAACCCTAACACTAATTATGTTAACTAATCTTTCAATTACCCTCCAGCAAGCAGCTGCAGCACTGCCTCCATTTTCAGTGGCATGCCAGATGCACCTGCATTTTAGTTTCATTGTTTTCAATCTATCTTCGTACCACATGGCCCAAGTTGACTCACAGGACAATTCTGTCACTAAAGCTAATATAAGATATCTTGAAAAGATTTTTTTCTCATCTTTCCCTCGAGCTCCCTGTCTGATGTGTCGCTGCGCTTTCAGCACAACTAATCAAGCAGTTGAGTTAGAGGTGGGGAAAGGAAATGTCAATGAGCCTTTTATGATTCCACTGTTGCAGCTGATTGGATTTGACTGCCCTGCACTTCTTACACCTGGTCACTGCAAATGAATGTAACAGCAGAAACATCTAAGAGTCACACCGTGGATAAGTTTGTCTTGTCTTTTTTTTTTTGTTGCTCTGGTCATTTCCTGTTTTAGTTTGAAATACTAACTGTCCTCTCGTTTCATAGAACTTGCCCTTCCTAATGTGTCACCTGTGATTTGGTCCTGCTTCCTGATTGTTTCCACCTGTGCCCCATTACCCTCCGTGTACTTAGTCTGTGACTCACTTGTCTGCTGTCAGAGTGTCTGTCCATTTGGTCGGTTCACCTGAACCTGTCCTCAGTCTATGTCCTTTGTCACGACCCCTTTTGCAAGTATACCTTTGAACCTTGAGATGTGTTTTTGGTTTTTTTAAGCTTAGTTTGTGTCTTACTGTTTGCCTTTATTCCCAGCCTTTTGTTTCCCTCCCTTGGAAGTGTTTTATTTATTTTTGGGTGTAAGTGTACATAGACTTTTTTTAAATACCCTTTTCTCCTCCTAGCGGGTTTTTTTTTTTTATTTAGGACACTGAAGGACAGGAAAAGGGGACTTTTGCAGGACACGGGCAGTGGACTTGGCTGTACAACAGAAGTGTGGTGGGAGTGGCTATGTAACTTCAAAACATCTATAGGACCAGAATGCAAGTGAGGGGATACCCAGAAATTTGGCATAGTAATGAGTTCTTCATCGCAATCAGTGAGTGGACCCACACCAAGCGAATAAGTCCCTGAGGTAACACATCCAAGTGAACTGACACCATCTCTCATCCACAATAATCTTCAGAAGGGTCCTGTAATTGTTACACCTGAAGACACCCCCCTCATACCCAGTATCCATAGCAACAAGCTTCATTCTGTTTGATTGTGTTGCATTTATTATGATCTATTTGATTTGTATTGAATTCAGTGATTCCATTGCATACCAGTAGAGCGAGCCCACGTACCACACTTTGAGAATCACTGGTCTTGTGGTTTGAACGTCTCCCTTACAAATCAGAGGTTGAGGGTTCGAATCTCAGCTCTGGTCATCCTGTGTGAATTTTGCATGTGCACTCTGTGCGTGTGGGACTTCTACGCCTCCTCCTCTAACATGCATCTAAAGCTCATATAAGACTATAAATTGTCCTCTAAACAGCTCACAGGTGATATTTGAAGAACAGAAATTCTTATCAGACCCCTTGCACGTACTGAACGGTGAATATGAAGGATTAAAGTCTGTCTGGAGATGCAAGGTACCACAACCACTATGCAAATATAAGATACTGGATAAAAACGAATTCATTCCTCAGTCATCAACATGAAGAACCAATAGGATGGATGAGGTGTGGATGAATGGTGAGGACAAATTCTGTTAATGTGGTGTTTTTATGTAATGTTGATGTATCATTGCTGTATGCAGCAGTCCCTTGCAACAAGACCGATTTCTCCTCCGGGAGACGAATCAAGAGAAACCTCGAACCATTAGTCAGTGGCAATGAAACACCACCGAGGGGCAGAGTTGTTGCAGGAAACTGTGAAAGCTGCATCATCGCCTCCAGGATGTCTATGCACACTACAGCAAAAAAAAAAATATTTAAATATATATATATATATATATATATATATATATGATCTTTTCAATTTACATTTAGCTCAGTCAGCAATGCATGTGGGTAATGCAGACATTATCATGTAGATGATAAGACTGGCTTGTCAGCATGTGCTGAAATGACTGCATTATTAAATTCATGTTGGATTTATATATTTATTTTCATTATTCCTAATGCATACATTATTGGAATTGTGTGCGTATGACATGTACTGTACATACTAATGCAGTGCACCATTTACAGTATGTCTAAAATGTATCAATTTTACTTTGCTGCTTATTTCTGGTGATTTGCTCTCCTGTATTTATCCATTTATCTCGCCAAGGTTCACATTCAAATAAAAGGTAACCTTTACAAAGTCTTCAGATTTTAAATGCATTTGGAGATTTTCAATTAATGTAAACCAAGCACTGATTAATTATACATAGTCCAACAAAATATGACCTAAATTTTGTGTTCAGTGGTAGTTCCTGGCATGTGCGACATGTGTGGCCACACTGGGTGGCGTTGTAGCCAAAAACACATTTCATCTCTATTCTTAGTTTTTGGTGTTTCCTCGTACTATAATAGTTGTATGCATGTTTTACTTATTTGTAGAGCATCATTTAGTTGTGTTGAGCAAATCCAAAGTGTTTCAATGCCACTGACACGTGTGATAAAGTGGGGGCAAAGCACAACTCAAAATTCTTGATTGGCTCTCATGTGCTCCAAAGATGAATAAGCCAAAGAGTTGGTCTCACACTCCCTTCAAGCTCGGATTCTGCCCCAAGTTTCCCAAAATGTTTCTTACAGTTTCCTGGTAAACAAGTGTGATTTACATTATACTTCCTCTCAACCTTTTTTTTTACTCGTGGTGTTTCAATAGACCACCTTGATGCTTGATCTCAGTACCACATTGAGAATATGCATTATGCTCGGTCACATCCCTCTGTCGTCTTTTGTCCGACTGCGATGAAAGAGTTGTCTGTCCTCTCTTCCAAGTGTGGTGTGTGTGTTTGATGTGTGAACGCATGCGGCCCAATCAAACGGTGTTGTGTTGAACTGGGTAGTACTGGAGAGCTATGGGACACCATTTGCTTTCACCAACTATAATCCTTACGGTGTCTGCAGTGCATCATAACGTCAAACAGTTTGAATGCAGTTATTGTTTCGAAGGGTGGACGGAGATGATAAGCTAATTTTCCTACTTTTCATTCTATCCATAAAAGGTGGGTACATGGGCGTGCTGCTAATTCATTAGGGCAGTAGGGGGGGGTTAAAAAAGGGACCATTTGGGCTAACTATTTAACAGTCACTAAACCATGTCTTTTTAACATTGCAGGTATCTAAAATTTACCTTAAAGATACAGTGGGTACGGAATGTTTTCAGACCCCTTAAATCTTTCACTCTTTGTTATATTGCAGCCATTTGCTAAAATCATTTAAGTTCATTTTTTCCCTCCTTAATGAACACACAGCACCCCATATTGACAGAAAAAAACAGAATTGTTGAACTGTTTGCAGATTTATTAAAAATGAAAAACTGAAACATCACACAGCCATAAGTATTCAGACCCTTTGCTGTGACACTCATTTAACTCGGGTGCTGTGAATTTCTTCTGATCATCCTTGAGATGGTTCTACACCTTCATTGGAGTCCAGCTGTGTTTGATTATACTGATTGGACTTGATTAGGAAAGCCACACATTTCCATATAAGACCTTACAGCTCACAGTGCATGTCAGAGCAAATGAGAATCATGAGGTCAAAGGAACTGCCTGAAGAGCTCAGAGACAGAATTGTGGCAAGGCACAGATCTGGCCAAGGTTACAAAAACATTTCTGCTGCACTTAAGGTTCCTAAGAGCACAGTGGGCTCCATAATCCTTATATGGAAGACTTTTGGGACAATCAGAACTTTCCTAGAGCTGGCTGTCCGGCCAAACTGAGCAATTGGGGGAGAAGAGCCTTGGTGAGAGAGGTAAAGAAGAACCCAAAGATCACTGTGGCTGAGCTCCAGAGATGCAGTCGGGAGATGGGAGAAAGTTCTCAAGTCAACCATCACTGCCGCCCTCCACCAGTCGGGCTTTATGGCAGAGTGGCCCGACGGAAGCCTCTCCTCAGTGCAAGACATGAAAGCCCGCATGGAGTTTGCTAAAAAAAATAAAAACCTGAAGAACTACGAGATGGTGAGAAATAAGATCCTCTGGTCTGATGAGACCGAGACAGAACCTTTTGGCCTTAATTCTAAGCGGTATGTGTGGAGAAAACCAGGCACCGCTCATCACCTGTCCAATACAGTCCCAACAGTGCAGCATGCTGGTGGCATCCTCATGCTGTGGGGGTGTTTTTCAGCTGCAGGGACAGGACGACTGGTTGCAAGCAAAGGAAAGATGAATGCAGCCAAGTACAGGGATATCCTGGACGAAAATCTTCTCCAGAGTGCTCAGGACCTCAGACTGGGCCGAAGGTTTACCTTCCAACATGACAATGACCCTAAGCACACAGCTAAAATAACAAAGGAGTGGCTTCAGAACAACTCCGCGACTGTTTTTGAATGGTCCAGACAGAGCCTTGACTTAAACCCAATCGAGCATCTCTGGAAAGATCTGAAAACGGCTGTCCACCAACGTTCACCATCCAACCTTACAGAACTGGAGAGGCTCTGCAAGGAGGAATGGGAGAGCATCCCCAAATCCAGGTGTGAAAACCTTGTTGCATCATTCCCAAAAAGACTCATGGCTGTACTAGCTCAAAACGGTGCTTCTACTAAATACAGAGCAAAGGGTCTGAATACTTATGGCTGTGTGATATTCAGTTTTGGTTTTTTAATAAATCTGCAATCTAAATCTGTTGGCCTCAGAATTGCATCTCTCTTGTTTGCAGATGATGTGGTTCTGTTGGCTTCATCAAGCCGTGACCTCCAACTCTCACTGGAGCAGTTCGCAGCCGAGTGTGAAGCGGCTGGGATTAAAATCAGCACCTCCAAATCTGAGACCATCGTCCTCAGTCGGATAAGGGTAGAGTGCCCTCTCCGGGTCGGGGATGAGATCCTGCCCCAAGTGGAGGAGTTCAAGTATTTTGGGGTCCTGTTCACGAGTGAGGGAAGAATGTAACGGGAGATCGACAGGCGGATCGGTGCGGCGTCTGCAATGACGTTGTGGTAAAGAAGGAGCAAAGCCGAAAGGCGAAGCTCTCAATTTACTGGTCGAACTACGTTCCTCCCCTCACCTATGGTCACGAGCTGTGGGTCGTGACCGAAAGAACAAGATCCCGGATACAAGCGGCCGAAATGAGTTTCCTCCGCAGGGTGTCCGGGCTCTCCCTTAGAGATAGGGTGAGAAGCTCGGTCCTCCGGGAGGGGATCAGAGTAGAGCTGCTGCTCCTCTGCATTGAGAGGAGCCAGATGAGGTGGCTCGGGCATCTGTTTAGGATGCCTCCCGGACGCCTCCCTGGTGAGGTGTTCCGGACACGTCCCACCGGGAGGAGTCCCCGGGGACGACCCAGGACACGCTGGAGAGACTACGTCTCTCGGCTGGCCTAGGAACGCCTCGGGATCCCCTCGGAGGAACTAGAGGAAGTGGTTGGGGAGAGGGAATTCTGGGCTTCCTTGCTGAGGCTGCTGCCCCTGCGACCCGACCTCAGATAAGCGGAAGACAATGGATGGATGGATGGATGGATATGAAGATGCACATTGCTATTTCATATTTGTCTATTTGATGTTCATGCTCTGATAAAATGCACTGACTACTTATGTAATTGTATCGGGTAGGCCTACTCGTGAAGCTACTGATACCAGGCACCCATACTTACAGCAAAAATCTGACATCAAGTAAGTCCTCCTTGCCGGTAGTTGGCGCTACAACGTGGCGGTTCGAAGGAAAGAAAGAGGTCTTTTTTTCACTATTATCTGTCATTGTGTTAATTGAAATTGTATGTATAAAAACTACGAGTGGTTTGATTAGTCGGTATTGGTGAATACTTAATAGTGAATACTCAGACTGGTATCGGTCTGAAAAAAAAAGTAGTATCGAACATCCTAGTCATAATACTCTAAAGTATCAGTAACAGTACTTATTTGAATACAATATTTGGCTGCTCTACCCACCTCTGCTCATTAAGCCACTACACTTACAGGGGGGGGGGGATAATAATGATTACAATGGCTCAATTTAACCCGGTCCATTTTCCAATGAGAGTCCAGTATTCAAGCTAGAAATGATGTCACCTGCTAGTCAGACAAATCAGATGACGTCACCAGCGATGTGGCCGTGATGTCACCGACAGACCTAAACATGCTGAGCTCTGACTGAAAGGCTACAAAAACATTTGAAAGTATTTGACTTAACGATTCATGACCACAATCCAAACTGAAGGACTCTGCATTAACATACAAACAGCGGGAGGTCCCTTGAGCGTGCGATCCAAAGAATGTCCAGCCTGTGGGATCTACTATACGAACCGAGGCAGTTCACCTGGAATGTCAAACAAAAAGTCAACAAGCTTCCAGGCATGTCGAAAGTGAAGCAGATCGCGTTTATATCCGACCCCAAGCGTTTTACTTCAAATGTGAAGGCAAAGGTGAAGAAAGTAGCTGTGTTTTCCCACCTGAATGAAAACCTATCGATATACAAATGGAGGGCGATTGCATCCACTTGTAGGACTCAACTGTGGGGATGGCTTCAACATCTACACCGAAGAATCTGACCTTCACGTCTAAGATAGAGGCGCGTGCAGCAATAGCCGACGTCGGGGAGATTGCTTTTGAGTTGGCTTCAATGTCTCAGCGAACTAGAAGGATGCTTGCTTTCAAAGTGGAGGCAAAATGTAGGCGGGAGCTACAGTTCAATACAAACAAATAGATTGCCACCCAAAAACAACTTGACCTGAATTTCGGACGTTGCATCCTTTATTGTTCATCTTCAAACGTACTGATCTGACTTTTGACGTTGTCGGACTGTTTGGGATTAAATTATGTCACAATGGAATAAAATTTATACATGTGACTTGAGACTTCAGCTTCCTCCTGTGCCACAAGAGTCAACATCACCTTTGAGACTTACTCATTTCACAAAAAAAGTTTTCCATTCAACTTCATATTGGTTGTACTAAATGAATGTTCTGATGTTAGAAATGCATATTGGTCAAGCTCCCACTTTTTCTTCTTTTTTTTTTTACATGCAAACAGCAATATTTGGGAGCTTGCTGACAGGGTGGACATTTTTGGCTAATATGAGTAATATACAGGATGAGCACATGGTGGAGCTTCACTTAGCAACATGATTCAGTCAGCAAGCAAAATAATTCTGAAATGTTTTTATATCTATGACATGGTGGACATGTTAAACTTGACAATATCCAACTACACACATGATATGAGGAAAATTACACAACTTAAGTGTAAATAGGTATTCTGCAACTATCTACTGTTTCAGCCTCCACTGCAGAAAGACAAAATGATGGCAGTGATGTCACCGAAAATATCATGTGTTCTTAAAGCAGTTACCTCATCATGAGAGGGTGTACAGCAATTTCAGGGGCATGCGCAAAATGTTCAGTATTATTTTCAACTGAACTGCACTTGAAATGTTATGTCTATTTCTAGTTTGTCTGAATGGAAAGTGTCAAGCAGTGGCTACGTAACTTGGCAGAGAGGTGCCAGTTCTGCCCAAGGTAAGTGGATTGGCCCCAAAGTTCCCTCAGAAACGCATTCACTCCTGCTGTAATCTGCATGTCGGATTAAAGACGGCCTACCACACGGAATCCCCGTTGGCGGAAACCATTCAAGAGTTTGACTGAAAAGTATGCCCTGACAGAATTCTATCAAATGAATGAGAAACATACTTCTTCCCAACAGTGCTTTAGAAAAGATTGCAAACAATGATGTAGAAAACAATGATGTTTATTAATCGGTGCTTGAATCAAATACGTCATTACTTCTCCGTCAGTCAGAATACATCCTGGCAATGCCATGAGTACAAAAAAAAGGTGGAAGCGCTAGTGTGCACGCTTCACTTCATACTGTTTGTAAAAGCTCAGAAGCATTTTTATTTTTCAGTGTATCTTAACTGCCGTTTTTTATTTTTGCATTTATTTTTTTAACTGCAGGCACTTAACCAGAATGTTGTTGTTTTTTTTTTTCTTTTTTTCAAGGTACACTTAACCTTCTATCGTCATCCCATTATGGAAAACGGGGCACAAATAGTCAGGCAATTAATCTGAGGGCCGAGCTAGAACCGGGGCTAAAAGAGTGCAGGTGGTGTATAAATAGGCGATCGATGGCCCTTCGGTCCTCCGGGTGATTGGATCAGTGAGCCGCTCTGTGATTGGCTGCCCGCCACGTCACTCACGAGGCTCGCACGAGCCGAGGACCAATCGCGGTGTGCGCAAACCGTCGGACGCAGTCTTTGTCGAACGTTGTCAGCCACCATCGCTTCGGGAGCCACGTCGAGCGTGTTCATGGATTCCATCGCGTCGTGGTGACTCTCCGTGATATTTTTTCGTCCCCCTCGCCCCAGCCGAAGCGTCACTTCCCACCTCCGCGGCTCTCTTCTCGTCCCGCGCGGCCATGGGCACCGTCCTCTCCATCTCCCCTGCCACCAAGAAGGCCATGGACGCCGACGACGGCGCCAAGGGCGACAAGAGCCTCAAGCGGCCCTCCATGTTCGTGTCGCTGTCGTGGAAGAAGCTGGTGGCCAGCTCGGCGAAGAAGAAGGTGACCCCCAACCCGAACCCGCCGTGCGCTCCGCAGGTGGCCCAGCGCAATAGCGAGAACCTGCGGAAAACGCTGCAAGGTGACGAGCGCAAGCCGCGAGCCCCCATCCCCGTGCCGGTACCCACGGTGCCCACGCAGAGCAACAAGCAAGCGGCGGTGCCCAAGCGAGGCGGCAGCCCGTCTGCGGTGTCCCCGAGGCGGATAGTGATCCAGGCTTCCACCGGGGAGCTGCTGCGCTGCTTGGGGGACTTCGTGTGCCGCCGTTGCTACAAGCTGAAGGAGCTGAACAGCGGCGAGGTGATCCTGTGGTTCCGCAACATCGACCGGACTCTGTTGCTGCAAGGCTGGCAGGACCAGGGCTTCATCACGCCGGCCAACGTGGTCTTCGTGTACCTGCTGTGCGAGGCCACGCTCGACGAGAGCCTGGCCAGCCCGGCCGAGCTGCAGGGCGCCTTCCAGACCTGCTTGTACCTGGCCTACTCGTACATGGGCAACGAGATCTCGTACCCGCTCAAGCCCTTCATGATGGAGGCCAACAAGGACGCGTTCTGGGACACCTCGCTGGGCATCATCGAGCGGCTCAGCGGCAAAATGCTGCAGCTCAACGCGGACCCGCACTTCTTCACCGAGGTCTTCCAGGAGCTCAAGAGCCAGCGGGACTGCAGCGAGCCCAACCTGGACCGCTGACGTGCAGCGTGGCCCGCGCTTGCCGAACACAAATACGACAAAAAATAATCATCAGAAGAAGTCAAGATCACTGGAGAACGGCTTTGAATGTAAAGGCCAATCCTAAAGGCTGGATATTGCTAAGATATCAATGCGACGTTAGGGTCTTTAGACAGCAGGAGAATTGACTACTCGTGCATGCCATCAATGTTGTATCGTTCTCCCTTTCTTTTTCTTTTTTTTAGTTACGTACGTACATTGAAATGCTAATTGCGTTCATGATTCGCACGCTTTCTGGCGCAAGCGGTGCTCGAGGACCAGTAGAGACCAAGAGATTGTGGTTCAAGTGCGCGTTCAGGCTGAGCTGTCCAAGGTGCTGACCTGTGCTGCTTTTTTTTTTTTTTTTTTTTTTCACCCTCTGCTTCAGTGGCACCTTGAGATTCGAGTTTAATTCATTCCTTAATACATTTGACTCTCAAATCAGCTTTCCCCATTGAAATGAATGGAAACGCCCCAGCTTCCCCCCAAAAAATACAGCAAAGATTTTTGTAATGTGGTTTTTAATAAGGAAAATAGCCCTCTATATATTAATCTGCAATAATAAAAAATAAGAGTAATAACAATTAAATAGAATGGAAAGAATTAAACAGGATAGGAGCTCCTTCTAGTGTGCAGACACAAACGAAAAAGTGACTCAGTAATATGCAGTAATATTAGTTGTTTTTTTTCACAGAGGATAAAGAATATACACGCTTAAGTATTGTGATATTGTCTGTCTACACGTGTCGCTCCACCATTTGTGTTCGAATATCCAATGATTAAAGGGTTTACGCCAGTGCGACCGTCAATGCTAAATGTTAGCTCATCAATGGCGTTTTTTTTTCAATATGTGTTAGCGTTAAGCTCGCAGGGGGTCTTCATCATGCAAAGTTGTTTGGTTGTTTTAAATACACGTTTAATTTTCTTTGTTTTGTGTTTAGTTTGGCAATAACCTTCACCGCTCGTATTGCAAGTTTGCAACTTGCAGGTCAAAGCAAAAAAAAAAAAAAACATTATTTTTTTTTTTAAATCTCAGAAAACTCATAAGACGTATCTCAAGGCACCACTGTATTTGGAGCCACAACATAGTGATGGAGAAATCCAACCCAATGCGCTCACTCCCAGTGCATAAGACTAAGCCTTGTAAATTGAGTTACAAACCACTTAGCACAGTATGCTTTTTAAATTATTCTCAACCCCCTGTCTGGAGGACACGACACATATTGATATTTCCCCTTGGATATTACAATGTTAAAATGTGAAAAAGCCACACTGCTGCGTGGCAATTTTCATGCATGGTAGACATTTGAATGTCATTTGAGGGGAATCCACATAAGGGGATGATTTAATCCATACAAGGTGACCAAGGTCTGCGTCTTAGTGGTCTATGATATATTGTAGCTGAGTTTGTGTGTGTGTGTGTATACTGTGGTGCCTTGAGATAAGAGTTTAATTTGTTCCTTTTTTTTTATATAAGAAAAAAATTGCACTTTCAAGTATTGTTCTGTATAAAAACGCTTCAATATCATTTACTCTACACATACAGTAACCCGCAAAAGCGGAAAATGTGAGCACAAAACACGACTGTACCTAATGTTTTGTCCTCCCTTGTTCTTCTTTGGTGGGGCTTATCGGCAATTGGCACACCATCTTAACGGGGCATTAGCGCCACCAACTTATATTGTCCTTCCACTGAAAGTAAACCAGTGTGAATTGATGGTGGCTGGGTGTTATGAAGCTTGCTTCTACCATCTAGCAGTGGGGGTCTGAAGCGCACTTGAATCTCAAGACAACAAAATTGGGTAAATTGTTCAAGTTAAGGCGCTCGTATCTCAAGGCACCGCTGTACTGAAAGGAATGTATTTTTCCGTTTGCCAAGAAAATACTTGGACAATCTCATATGTGCCAACTGTTTCATTATCTTTGCCTGCTACAATATGGTTTACATCATATTTTCCATTTTAATATTTTATTTGTGGGCCAAGCTTAACAAAAACACACAAGAATGCCCTTTTTTTAGACTGACTGTATGTAAATAGTGAATGTGAGTATTGTATCATTTGCACATTTGTTTGGGTTTATATGAACTAAAGTATCACATGCCTCTGAAAGCAACTTTATACTGTACATGGACAACAAAGCTTGGTGTCATTAGTTATGTTGCACGGTCATCATCGTTTGTACGATGTTGTGTTGTGAAGCCATTGCTCGGAGTGGAATGTCATGCTGCCATTTTTTTGCACACCCGTGAACAAACCGTGAATGTTTTGCACATGTGATTCATGATCATTGACAAACAATTCCTCCCAGACACTGGATTATTTGCCATGCATTTATGAAATTTGCAGCTATGAATTAAGGACGATCACCTGTGAACTCCGTATTTTGTACAGCTCATTTTCCAATCTGACTGGAAAGTGTTATTTAATGTGTAGTTTGACCGGTGTGATAAACACTGTTATTGCACCACAATTCATTCTAGCTACATGTTTAAACAGTAAATGGTCAGTGCAGTTTATTGTTTATGGTTACCAGGGTGAAATAAATCCTTTAAAACAGCTTCTGTTGCACATTTCTGTTGTGGTGGTGTACACCCTGGACTGGTCGCCAGTCCAATCGGAGGGCACATAGAGAATGACAACCCCTGACACTCAGATTCACACCTACAGGTAAGTTAGAGTCTTCGAATAAATTAGCATACATGTTTTTGGAATGTGGGAGTACCCAGAGAGAACCCACACAAGTTCCTCGAGAACATGCAAACTCCACACAGAGGAGGCCGAAGTAAAGATTTGAACTGTGAACTGCAACACTAACAGCCCTTAACACTAAGTGAGTTTGGTCAGGTAAAAGAAAAGGGATGCTATGTGCTTCACTGTTAGGCAGTAGAACAATGTGAATTCTTCAAGAAAAAAATAACAGCACTGTAAAGGTTCTGAATCAACACAATGACATAATACATTCAGTAGTGTGTACACACTTGAGTGTATGAGTGTTTCAGTAGTGTGTATGAGAACTTTTCAGTAGTCTATGAGTGTTTCAGTCATGTGTGAGAGTGTTTCAGTCATGTGTGAGAGTGTTTCACTAGTGTATATGAGAAGGAAATCAGTAGTGTGTGAGAGGATTTCAGTAGTGTGTGTATGAGAGCATTTCAGTAGTGTGCGTGAGGAAAAAAATCTAGCAAATGTGAAAGCATTTCAGTTGCGTGTGAGAAGTTTTCAGTAGTTTTTGAATGAAACAAAAATTCTCTAACTTGTGAGAGAGGTTCAGGTGTGTGTGTGAGAGCATTTAAGTAGCGTGAAATTTTTTTGGCTGTGCGTGAATGTTTCAGTAGAGTAGTGTAATAAGGTCATTTCAGTAGTGTGCGTAAGAGAATTTCAGTTTTGTGTGTGAGAGAATGTCACTAGTGGTGTGAGAGCATTTCCGTAGGGAGCGTGAGAGCATTTCAATAGTTGATGTGGGAGCCTTTCAGTGGCAGTGTGATCTAATTTCCATTGCCAGTGTGAGAGCATGTCAGTAATGGGTGTGAACGCATTTCAGTAGTCCGTATGAGAGCATTTCATTAGTGTGTGAGAGAGCACTTTTCAGCCGTGTATGAGCAACAAGCTATGTGTGAGAGCATTTCTGTAGTTGCTGTGAGGGCATTTCAGTAGTGGGTGAGAGCATTGTGAGAGAGGGGCTTTTCAGTAGTGTATGAGCAAAACAAAAATCGGTTGTGTGTGAGTGTTTCAGTTGCGTACGGTATTTGAGAGAAAAATATTTCAGTCATGCAATCGAGAGAGAGAAAATCGCCCCGTGTGAGAGCATTTCAGTTGCGCATGAGAGGTAATCCGGAATGACCCGACGACCTCGCATATGAATTGATTCAGGTTTCCTCCTCTCATCCGAGTTTGTGTGAATGAGGAGGACGCAGCCAGGTGGGCTGGACAATTCCTTCGTTTCATTGGCTGGATTCTGCTGCAGTCTCCAAACTCTCGGTCACAGTTTCTCTCTCTGTCTCTCGCTCTCTTTCTCTCTCTCTCTCTCTCTGTGTTCACAGGGACTTGTGGCATCTATTTGCGGAGCAAAATGGAAGCGGCAATGACTGAGAAAAAATAGCAAGAGAAAGTAGAACAGAGAACCGCTAGAACACATTAAAAACACGCACACACATACACACAAAACAATTCTCCAGTGTCTTGTCGGAGAAATTTGATGCAATGATGCAATCTTGCATTGCATGCATTTGAGGTGTAAATGTGCAATTGATGCATTTACTGCTGCGGCCACATTGTACAATATAATATTTATATAGCAATATAATATTATATCTCCCCTTGTTTGTCGAATGTGCTGTGATTTCATTGCCGATCCTGCAGCAGAGTCTTACGTAAGAGGCTCGCTCCACTATTAGCATTCAGCCCGGGTCTCCGTCTGCCGTCTGTCTATCTGTCGCTCGCTTGCTGCATTCTCCTTCTGCTGCGTCTCCATAGTAACGGCGAGAAGTGAATGAGAGCTGATGGAGCCGAGAGCGAGTTGCACCACTGCGCAACCTGTGCGCACCCGTCCCCCAGATAAACAACAACACAACTAGGGATGGACCGATTATTGGCCGGGCTGATTATCGAATAAATGCAATTATTCGGCATTTTGCTGCATATTTTTTTTAATCCAATGGCCAATAAGAGGTCAATTTAAAACTGGGTAAACTTCAGAGAACTATTTATTGATTTATTTACTTTATTATCAGTTAACTTTAGAAGCGATGCTGCTGCCCCGAGACGCTCGCTGCACTTTTTGTTTTTGTATGAACTTAAAACAAAGATAAGTGAAAAGATTAGCATGGCAGTTATATTGAAATCTTGGAAAACTTTAAAAACTGTAGAAAACCTGAGGGAGCTATTTATTTGTAGTTTTCATTGAACTTTGTAAGCTATGCTGCTGAGCTTTGGATCTCCCTGCACTTTTTGTTTGAATTTTAAAACAAAGATGTCTATTTTCCAAGATAAATCACATTTAAAAAAAAACTTGAATATGTTGCAAATCTCGTATTTTTTAATAAAATGAATTACAACTATCTTAAGTGTTGGAGTTTGTATCATTCAAAATTCCTAAACAACTACTACTACTATTAATACTACTGCTATTGCAACCACCACCAGCGCTACTACCACTTCTACCACTCATCTTACCACTATCACATGTACTACCACTAGCACTACTACTTTTACCACCACCACTATACTCGCACCATTATCATTAATACTTCTACTACCACTAATACCACCTGCACCACTTCCATTACCACCACAACTAGTAATACTACTACCGCCACCACCACTACTAACATTCCTACTACTACTACCACCACTACTAGGACCACTACTACTACTATAAATACCACTAGTGGTCATTCTTGTAATACGACTACTACCACCACTGCTCGCACCATAACCACTATGACTACTGCTACTACTTCTAACACCACTACATTATCACCACAATCAGCAATACTATTACAACCACCACCCCTACTAGAACAGTACTAGTAGCAAAACCGCTGCTACATATACCACTACTCCTACCACTCCCACTACAACGACTACCACTACATGTACTTCCACTAGTACAAACATCTCCTTTACTACTCCTACCACTACCACCACCACCACTGCTAGTACTACTTAAGAAAACACAAATCAAATGAAGGCAATGTACCTTCCACGTACCTGCCAGTAAAAAGGCAAACTGGCTCGTTAAAAGCGGTATAGAAAACAGTTTCAATGAGCTAATCCAATCATCTCTGATTTAATGTTCATATTTGTGTTTAGCAGAGATGGGGCGACTCGAGTCAAATGACTCAAGTCAACTCAAGTTGCCAGTTTTATGACTTGCTTGCAAAACATTTCAGAAAGACTTGACTTGACTTTAGACTTCGACTTGAACTACGTGACTTGCTTGACTTGCTTGACTAGCTACGTGTGAATATCATTTTCATACTACAGAACATCCATCCATCCATTTTCTGTACCGCTTATCCTCGCTACGGTCGCGGGCTGCTGGAGCCTCTCCCAGCTATCTCCGGGCAGGAGGCGGGGTGCACCCTGAAGCGGTCGCCAGCCAATCGCAGGGCACATAGAAACAAACAACCATTCGCACTCACATTCACACCTACGGTCGTCCACCGTGCCGGCTGAGCGAAACAGAACATGTTTATTGAATTGTCACCAAATGTCATATGTTGTGTTGTATGTTTTTTAAAATTGGGACCACAGCACATGAAACATAACCTTTAATATAAAGACAATTGTCTAGACTCAGTGCTTCGAAGTAAATAAACTTGAATGAGTGATTTAATTAAAGTAGAGGACACAGGAGGAATAGATTTTGTTCACATTATTATTATTTTTATTTTTTTTAATTTTTTTTTTGAAGGACAAAAACATTTTTATGTCATGTATTGCTCCCTTAATTATGAATCTCTTTCATTCTCCGTTAGCCCATTAGGTACACATCTAATTATATGTGACCCACCGAAAGAAAGTCTTGGCCTGTGTTTAATGGTGTTCCCTTAAGAACCGTACGGGTTAAGAGGCTGTCACCAACAAGTACACAGCATAGTTTGTTCAGAAATAAAGTGCACTTACATTGAGTTTGAAATACAAGTTTAAAACAATTCACTGCATTAAATCCAATCAATCATAATCGCACTTGGAGTTCATTTCACTTTTACAAGGTGTGAATATGTTTTTTAGTGTTATGATTTGTGGAAAAAAAAAACTTTTAATACCACTCGAATATATGGAGCATGACTTGACTCGACTTGCTTGAAATTTAGTGGCGACTCGAATTGACTTGATTTGTTTCCCACATTGACTTGAGGCTGTCTTGTGACGTGCACATTATGTGACTTGCTCCCACCTCTGGTGTTTAGAGTGTGTATTCACAATGAACACAGCTAACACACTGGGAGGTCAGTACAATCTTCTGAATAACAAATAACTCATTGCGAGATTCATTGAAAGGTTTTTTTTATTAAAGTAAGTAACTTCCCGGCAGGCATGGTATTTATATCTATTTCCTGCGAGGCTAAATGTCCCTCGTCGTAAGAAGAGTGGAAAAGAGAGCAAACGTAAACGAAGTAAGAGGATACCTCTTTGGGATTATTTCTATTTTGCTGTCCTCTCACGACATAACCTACCCGCTAATCTCTTCAACGAGATTACTGCAGTGTTGACCTGTTTGTTTCAAAGCACTGAGGTGAACTAAGCCTTAGCCGCCCAATCTAATTTTATTTCACCTGAAAGTTCTGTTAGCCACACTATGCATACATTAAATACATTCCGTCTCATTTGAATTGAGACACATATGTTATGCAACATGCACTCCTTTGTTTCATTCACCCCACGCCTACAAAGTGTTCTTTGGTGTCTCTTTCTTTCAATTTGCCGATGAATCATTTCACACCGCATGAATCTGCATCCCTATTCATTCACTTTTGCCTTATATAACAGCCTAAATCCAGTCGTGTGTTTTTGTTAAGCAAGAGGGGTGCGGTCTCCCAGAGCTTCCATATTCATCACATTTATTGGGACACTTGCTACATTGGCGCTCACGCTGCACCAAAGTGTGCCTTTCATCGCCTGGAGCCTGCCCCAGATGTGCAAACACACTCTTTGCTTTCTCACGTATTTTCTTTCTGTTTTCAACTCTCTGTCTCGCTCCCTCGTGTTCACGAGTCTATTTCAGCAGCGTCTTGGTGTGCTGTTCTAATTAGTTAGTGTACTCTCCAGATGGGAGAGTGACTCATTGACTGCAGTGTTGAGACAAAGCCACGAAAACGAAGCCCACGGACCGTCCGAGCCCGTTTCCGACAATTATGGGGCTCACAAACAGAAACCTACGTTTCCTAACACGTAATATGTGAATCCCAAAGTGAATGGAAATGACAACATGATTATCTTAAGTTCAAGGTCAAACACTGGTCATCGTCCGTCCACTGTGTAAGCAATAACAGGCGTGTGCACAGACAATGTCGGTGGGCAGGTGCTCAAGCCCAAAAATACGGCACCCATTGCCAAAAGTATTCGTACAATTACGGGGAAAAAAACAGTAGTACATATTTAAGTTGTGTATTTATTTCTGTTAATACACTTAACACAGTCAATTATACAACTACTAACAAAGCAAAGCAAAACAACTTTTTTTACCGTAATTTCTTATGTATAATACACCTTTTTTTCCGCCCATAAAATGTCAAAAGTCAATAGTGCGCAATGTCAGTTTATGATAAAGGTGTACACTTTCATTCTAATATGCCGCCAGCTAGATGTTATGAAAAAGGTATAGCCTACACTTTCATTCCAATATGACAGGGCTACGTACGACCCAGAGTTTGTGAAATATTGTTGTTGTTGTTTTAAATACAATTGATGACTGAACAACATCCATCATTAATTTCTTCATGGTTATGTTTTGTTTAATGATAATGCTTTTCTGAAATGCTTGACAGTTTAATTTGAATCCCATCCATTTTCTGTAACGCTTATGCTCCCATGAAAATAAAATGAAATGTGTTTCGCCTAGCCCTTCATGTTTTTGTTTAAAAAATTGTACCCATCTTACAAATTCTGCCTGGGTAATCAAACATATGAGCACGACTGTTCGTTTTCTCATTTACTCAATAAAAGTACTCTGCAATATTTGCACATTTGTAAAAAAAAAAAAAAAAAAAAAAGTATTATCCGGTAACCTTTCATTGCTCAGTGACTCGCTGTACTGTGTTTTTATGTTTTTATGCTTCAAAGGTATTTTCTGTCAGATGGCTGTTTGTTGTTGTACTAGAGTGCCTCCTACTACCGGAGACAAATTCCTTGTGTGTTTTTGACATACTTGCCAAATAAAGACGATTCTGATTCCGATTCTGATTTCTATTGTACAATGGTCCTCTGAGATACGACTCACTTGATTTATGAGTTTTTCAAGTTAAGAGCCGTTGCCTGGTCAAGTTTTATGTCTTGAAGTACAAGGAAAAATCTGAGGAATGGGTGCGCTTCAGACCCCCACAGCTTGATGGCGCCAGCAAACTTTGCAACATCCGGCCACCCTCAATTCACATTGGTATCCTTGCAGTGGAAGGAAAATATCAGTTGGGGGCACTCATGCACCATTATTAATGCACCATTATTACGCTCGCTAGCTCGTGAGCTAGCGAGCCTAATAAACAGTTTACTTTCCCTTAGGTGTCTCTGTTGCGTGGATCTACACAAAGCGTATGGAACAAGGCTGTGGAGTACCGGACGGACCCAATGCCGTTCCGTGAGCCCACATGTGGCTAAAAAGAACTAGCTTAGGCGCGAGTAGCAGGCCACTTCGCATTGGAGCGACGTCGGCTCGCTGCATGAGCCACACCTGGATCACCACAACAGAGACACTGTAGCCCCAATAACACAAAACTCATCAGCGAAGATGCTTTTTTCAGATTGGAGGCTTCGACACAACTGCATGCTGTCGTGGTAAGCTATTATTACGAAGTAACTCGCAATTGCAGCGAATTGCCACAGGCAGGTGCGCAAGCTAAAAACTAAAGGGCACCCATTGCCAAAATGATTCACACAATTATAAAAAAAACAGTACTACAGTATACATTTTACTTATGTATTTATTTCTGTTCACACAATCAACACGGTCAATAAAACAACTATTAACAAAGGAGGTGAGGTATAGAT
Source organism: Phyllopteryx taeniolatus (assembly GCF_024500385.1). Taxonomy (NCBI): domain Eukaryota; kingdom Metazoa; phylum Chordata; class Actinopteri; order Syngnathiformes; family Syngnathidae; genus Phyllopteryx; species Phyllopteryx taeniolatus. The sequence goes on along the minus strand of NC_084513.1, from coordinate 5,686,449 downwards.
AGACAGTGGATAGTAAAAGTCTACACACCCCTGTTCAAACAGCAGGGTTTTGTTTTATTTTTTTTGTTTTTTTTACAAAAATAAGACCAAGATAAATAATTTTAAAACTCAGCTTAAAAAAAAAAGATTAGTGAAGCGAAGTAAAATGTGGTTGTATAAGTGCACACACCCTCTTATAACTGGGGATGTCGCTGTGTCATGTTAATTAGGACTTGGCACACACCTGCCACCATTTAAAGTGCTTCTGGTTCAGGTTCTTGTCGATCGGTATATTGGAAAGAATAAAAGAAATAATAATAATAATGTGTCAATTACCACATTAACAGGCTTTTTCACGGCCACAAGAAGAAACAAAAACAAAAAGCATTTTTTCTCAGGAATCACGAGTCAAGTATTCCATTGTCTGTCATAATATTTCTTCTGTTCTGCCTCTTTGTGGTGTTTTCATATTTCTCCCCGTCTTGGGAGTTCACACTCTTCTTCTTCCTGTGGATCGTGAGGAAAACACCCACCATGTGTTATATGCAAAGGAGCTGATGATGAGGAGAGTTGCTTAGCAGCAACAGCATACGGGACATTAGCGGTAGAGCGTTGCAATACGGACGAGCTCGTTATTATTAACTGAACCTATAGTCAACCTTCTTAAATCCTCCGCAATTTTCTCTTTGTTTGGCTGGAGGCATTACTTTTCGCACTTAAGATGGGGAGACTGTGTGTGTGTGTGTGTGTGTGTGTGTGCGTGTTTATTAATCAAGCAGTAGTTGGTTCAGCTTACTGTAAGTGTCTGTGGGCTACCACTGCACATTTTGGGGTTAATCTGTTATTTGGAAATGCATCCAGGCTCTATAGCTGTCCTTTGAACACCTGGTTATGTAAGAGCTCTTCTGGTGATGAAGTTACAGCGCCACCACCTGGTTGCAAGATTGTCATTGCAAAACTATTCAATGCTTTGTCAGTCAGTCGTAAAAAGATTTTAAAAAATAGCATGAAATAAAAGTAGAAACACAATTTAACCAAATAAACAATTTTAATAAAAATACAAGAACATTTGAAAAAAAAAATCATCACAGCTTTTTCTGACACATATCGAATAGCTTTACAATGACAATGAGAGGAAACAAAGACGAAAAAGAAGGAAATTATTATTGTAATGTTTGATTGATAATAAAGATGAAATTTATAACAATTAAAATAAAATGAAAAAACTAAATAATTATAAAAATAAATGATTTTAAAACAAATAAAGGATAAAATTAAATTACATTTTTTTCAAAACAAAAAACAATTTTCCTGACGTGACACATTGCTTTCTTTTTCAGTAACAATAGGAAAATAAGAAAAGAGGAAAAGTCGTATTATTATATGAGTAATAAAGTAATAAAGATAAAAATAATTTAAAAATATGAATTCAAATGTACAAGTGAAAAAATAAGTAAATACATGAATAAAATCAAAACAAATAAAGAATCTAATTAAAAAGTAACATTGAAATAAAAAACTACAATAAAACATTTTTTCTGACATGCCTCGCTTTGCAATGACAATAATGGGGGTGGGGGGGAACAAGAAAAGGAAGAAAATTATTACAATTCGTATTTAATTAATAATAATCATTTGTTTTGTTGTTACTGTTGTTGTTGTTGTTGTTTTTTTACCAGCCACAACATTAGGCATACCTGCATGAAGTCTGCCAACAGTTCACAATGCTTGTATGGACAGTTATTTGTATTTTGCAGTGGTGTATTGTACTGTAATTAGTAGCGCTAGTTGTACTCATCATCATGACGCGTACCTGCATGACTTCTAGTAATTATTACATTCTGTATTAGTAAGATTCAAACACATATTAAATGACTATCAATTAATGTCAGCAGTGTAGTTCTAAACTACAGCAAACTACAACCACGTGCAGTAATAAACATACAAGTGGCGTTCAAGTGTATCGACGTACGAACGTCTTTCGACTTACGAACGGCCACGCAGTGTAAGAACGCCAGCTGAGGTCACGCCGTACTTACTGTTTCTCATTTGATCATCTCATATTTGGGGCCTACGTCCAAATTCGGGTTACGTCGCCCCAGTAGGAACGCAACTCCGTCGTAAACCGAGGACCGCTGCACGATTACATACATCAGGCGTTTACTGTCAATGATTGGCCGCACGATGGCGCCAGTAGTCTAATAATGCAGCCCAGTAAATCATCTGAATTGAATTTGCACTGATAAACATACAGATACAGGTATGAAACAAACAACAAAAATATTGTCCTTTCAGACCACCTTAGTATCTGTTCAACAAACAATCCCTTTTTGTGGACGTGATCAGTTCTGACATTAACCCTTCTGGAATCTCCCAATAAGGATTAATAAGGTATGTCTAAGTCATGCATTCGCAACTTTTCTCGACTGAAGTTGTAAACTAGGGCGTTTCTTAGTGCTTAACGAATTGGTTCGAACTCTGAGACCATCGGGGCATCATGAAGTACTTCAACGCAGACTCTTGAAAGAGGAATTTCAAAGGGCAAACGGAATTGACCTTTGATCTGCAAAATTGAGAATTTTGAATGGGCCTACATTTGAAACCCCAATTTGAGAATTGCTCACACGAAAACCAGAAATGACCAATCAGGAAATCAAATTCTTCTTTCTGTTTAAAAAAAAATAAAAAATCACAAGAAAGCAAATAACTGCAGTATAATTTGTCACCTTGAGAAATACGTTGCTTGACCTCTTTTTTTGTAAAAGTGTACAATTAAAAAGTCAATGATAATAATAATGCTAATGATTTAATTATTTTGAGGTTCTACATTTTATAATAGGAAATAAATGATTTTAATAATGAGAAGTGGTGTGAATTTTGAGTTTAATTTGACATGGTGGTCACAGTTCAGTTCTATTGCACTTTGAAGTGCGATACATTTGAATCCAATCTTCCACAGCTGTTTGTTTTTCAACATTGATGTCAATATGCGCAATGCATTTGAACTGAATCATGACGTCATTACAGGTTTTCATTTCCCTCTGGCGTTAACATTCCAAATGTGCATAATGTCATAGTGTCTTAAATGTTTTTTTTTGTTTTTTTTTTTTTTAAATCCAGTGCAGTACATTTGTTTCGCCCAGTTCAGTTGTATTGGACTTTTAAGCACAATAATTTCGCATTGAATCTTTCAACCGTATCTATCGATCTATCGATCTATCTATCTATTAAGTATTTATTTATTTTCCTATGTAAATGAGTTTTAATGTTCAAAGTGTGCATCATGTTGCAGTGACGATATGGACAGTCAATACGTTTGCATTTAACCTTCTACACGTGTTTTGATTTATGCATTTAACTGAGGTGCACTACATTTAAGTTATTGTGTGGTTTTTTTTCCCTCTCTCTTCTTGTTCATTGTTCAAACAATGCATATATGTTACAGCGGCTTCCAGGTGAAATATAGTCGAACGTCGTTTTTCAAGAATATAAAGTCGCTGCGTTTTAATGTCGGGTGAGATAAACTACGAATATTTGATTGGGATTATCCCAAATTTGACAGGGTGATGTAATGCACATGACGCGTTCTCGATTCCAAGGGTGCGCCCTTGACCTGCGTGACGTCACATCGGCGCTCGGCCTTCTCGCTCGTTGAAGGACGTCAGTTGTACTGATTATTGATGTCGATGTGGCTGGGGGACACCGTGGCGAAGGGTCCGGCGGGGGGCTGCAGGTTGTGGCGGTGGTGGTGGTGGTGGTGGTGGTGGTAGAGGGCGGCCGCCGACGGCGAGCCGGCCCAGTAGGAGAAGCCCGTGGGCCCGTGCACGGCGGGCGCCACGTGCAGGTTGAGTTTGGAAATGCCCGAGAAGGGGATGCAGGGCGAGAAGTTGCCCTGGAACTTGTAGATGGCCTGCTCCGTGCACGACGACGGCTGGCACACTTGGGCCAGGCCGTGGAAGTCGAACTTGTAGGCGTAGCGCTTGCCGTGCACTTTGGTCATGATGTTCTTGTCGTAGTAGTAGCGCAGCGCCCGGCTGAGCTTGTCGTAGTTCATGTTGGGCTTGCTCTTGCGCTCGCCCCAGCGCCGGGCCACCTCGTCCGGGTCGGTGAGCTTGAACTCGCCGTTGGTGCCCTCCCACGCGATGCACGACACGTTGCTGCCGTCCGACAGCAGCTCCAGCAGGAACTGCCACAATTGGATCTGACCGCTGCCTGCGCGAACAAACGGGAAAACGAGCACCGGGGCCATCGTGACCAACGCAAATACATGCAGAATAATCGAGAGAATCATGGGAATAGGCGTAATTGCATGATGACGATAGAAATGGGCGGTGTTATTACTTTGAGCTTCATTTATTCGCGTGTACTTGTATTTGATTGCATCTATATGCCTGAAACGCAAAACGCAAATTTGTTTTCAAATCCTCAATGAAAATCAATTCAACACATTTTATTCCTCTCCATATTCTTATACGCTTTCATTTATTGTTTTATCTTTTTTCTTTTCCATTCATTTGTTTTCTTATTCTCTGACGCCTTTTCCAAAAGCAAAATATGACCGAAAGAAAATATCAACTACGTTCTTAAAGCCTTACTTAACCTTTTACATATATATTCCATTGTATTTTCTTCTTTAAAATGTCGGAAACTTCTTTTGACTTCCTACAATGAAACGAAATGCAATTATAGTTTTCGTACTCTTATTCTTTTTCATTCTCTTGTTTTCTTAATTTCTGACACCTTTTTTTAAAAAGCAAAATAGGATTACAATGAAATATCAGATAGAATATTTTATTTGATCTTCACTTTTTACTTATATGTCATATTATATTTTATCGTTTTCAATATCGGAAACCATTATTTATCGGATTGTTTTATTTTATGTTATTTTTTTGTATTGTTACTACTATTAGTATAAGTAATAGTAATTTCTGACACCTTTTCCAATAGCAAAATGTGAGTAAACTCAAGCATAAACTTGTTTTTCACCCCATAGAAAATTGTAATAATTGTAATTGAGTCCTATTAATTTTAATATTAAGTCCATTACTGCCCCCAACCCGCTTTTGTCATTATTATCATTGTTAATCGTTTTCTGACACATTTTTCGCATACCTTTTTGCCCCTTTTTAGTAATGTTAATAATGACGGTGAACTCAAACCACATAATAATTCATAATCTGTATTATAAGACGAAGACAGCGAGTATTATCCGCATTTACTGCGACGTTATCCGTGTCCACAATAGCAAGTGTGGTACCAAAAAAATGACGAATGGCTGTTTAGGAATAAAGCGAATTGGTTGATATTTTGGAGCATATTTACAAATACGTTATATATTTTGATTTTATGCAGTACGGTATCGTATTTGTTTTTAGATCACACAATTGATTTGATTTGATTGATTGATTGATTTTTAAATTGATTTGATTTATTTTTCCTTACCTTTTTGGGCTCCCGTATTTAATGGACCCCAGGATGCTCCTTTGTTGTCTTTCAAGAGATTTTCTGTCGGATCTGAAATTTGAAAAGAAACGAAAAATGAAATATATGACATGAAGAACTTTGCACGGTCACATTCAATGCATGAGCATAAACGTGTCGACGAGGCCCGCAAAACGGGAGTAAAATCCAAAGTGTGTCGTAACTACGAGAACGGTGTTATTGATGATCAAATGTGAAACTGCTGATTTGGTCAATGTCCGAACGATGGCGAAGGCAGCAGCCTGCGCGAGTGAGGAAGACTTTTTTTTTTTTTTGGTCCGGGCGGGTTCGGCGCTGAGGAGCCTGCAGGAAACGCGTCCAGGAAAAAGGATTTCCGATTTCCGACAAAAGAGCAGACGAGTGGGGAAAAAAAAAAAAAAAAAGATTTCTTCCGCCGCCCTCGCCGCACACTCGCCCGAGCAAACGCTTCAATTTGTTCAAAGTCCTTTTGGGGGCCAACATGACGCACCTGAGAGATACATGTTGAACATGAGCTTTCCTTCGCAGTCCCTTCTCATTGTGCTCACTTGTGCACAAAAGGCTTGGATTTCATTTGGCTGGTGCAGCAGGAGGAGGAAAAAGGGGATATATATTTTTTTTTTTTTTTTTTTTTTTTTTTTTATTAAACTTTATCTCATAACTGTGATCTGGAATAAACGCGAGTGGCCAGATTGAAGTTTCCAGGCAACTGTCACTGGCCCCCCATCTCGGAGACAATATTCAGACAGCAATTTCCTCTGCTGCATTGCTTTAATTAAAAGAGCAATTTACCTCTGTCAGCCCGCCTTGCAAGGCGCCCTGCACAATAAAAAAATACAAAAAACAGGGCGATAGAAATTGGGGCCCTTATCAATCCGCCATCGCAGTTTAATAAAGTCGCCGCGTTAAGATCTGAGTTTCTATGGTGAATTGAAGTGTTTGACATGGAAACCAGTTTATGTCTTGCTTGATTTTACGCCTCTTTAGCTCTCTGCAAACACCGAAGAGCGACGACTTTATAGCTGGCGTCAGTGGCGGAGAGTATATTTACCTTGAAAAAGGGCACGCTCTGCTGGACGTGAGACAACATGGACGTTATAGGCCACATGCAAAACTCCTGCTCCTGCACGCTGCCTCATTTTTGCCTTCGACAATATACGTAGACCCTAAATGTCACAGTAGGAAGGTTTACACATGCTCCGCTTGGATTGACAAAGACAGTCAAAAAGGGGGACAGGATACTCCTAACTAACTTGATATTATTTATGAGATCAGTGGTTCCACCTTACAAAAAAAAAACACACTGAGCTCTCCGAGTGCCACCATCATGACCAACATTGAAATACAGTAGGTAGTAGGCCGACAGGTTTTAGTCTTAAAAAGTAGGTAGGAGCAAGTACCCATTCCAAGCATCAGTGCGGGCCTTACTTCAATGTACTGGGTACTCGTGAAGGCTGCCGATACCAGCCACCGATATTAAAGGCAAAACAAATCTGATGTTGAGTAAGTCATCCTCGCCACTAGTTGGCGCTACACTGCGGCGATTTGATACATCGGCGAATCATCACGCGCCAGAAAGAAAAACAAGTCGTTGTTTACAATTATCTGTCATTGTGTTAATTAAAATTGTATGTATCAAAACTACTAGTGGTATTGGTACTAAGAATCGGTGAGTACTCAAGCATTGGTCTGGGTAAAAAAAAAAAAAAAAAGAAAAGTTGTATTAAACATCCCTATAAAGTGTGTTTACTATTGTAGTAAGCTACATTACATAACATTATGCACAGTTTGAACATTAACACTGCAATAAGGACAGTTTGAACGTTTAAATGAGTGATTTCTTTCACATACCACTAGTGGGAGCCCATTTACGAAGAATCACTGCCTCAATACCATTCAGCTGTATTTAACTTAACCACAGAATCACTGTATGAGATGTAATTTACATTAGACATTCCAACATCAGATGTGATTTCAAAACAAAACAAAAAATCAAATGCAGTTCAGTAGAATGACATGCAGTATATGATGTATATAAACAAGCTGAAGGTTAAAAAAAAAAAAAAGAAAAGTTAAATACAGATGAATTGTATTGAGGCAGTGAAAAGCTATTTTTTTTTAGTTTTTGGTTGGTTTATACAGTATGTGCCCTGCGATAGGCTGGCGACCATTTCAGGGTGTACCCCGCCTCCCGCCCAAAGATAGCTGGGATAGGCTCCAGCACGCCCGCGGCCCTACTGAGGAGAAGCAGTACAGAAAATGGATGGATACATTATATTTGCAATAACAATTTAAAAATACAAAAGGTAAAACGTTACATATCTAACACACTTTATAGTTCTCATGGAAAAAGAAAACATCTGACTTGAAAATACTTAAGATAGATGGATAACTCGTTTTGAAATCAGAAGTCAAGGATAATGGTTTGTTCAAGTAACTGTAAAAGGGGTTTGGAGGCAAAACATGCTTACAATAGTTCATTACTATTTATTCCATATGAATATTATACAAACATTTTGAACAGATTTTAGCAAGAATCATGGAGGTTGACACACATGATTTGCTTTCGCGGGCCACATAAATTGATGCGGCGGGCCGGATCTGGCCCCCAGGCCTTGAGTTTGACACCACAACTCTAGAAGAACACACACACACACGCAAATGTCATTTAAAAAGTGTTCTGCAACTCATTTATCAAGTAATGACAGAGCAAACATTCATTCAACATTAATGTTATTGTACAAACAGCCATTGTGTTTTTCTCCTCGTACTATAAAGGCCACGCAAGCCTGCCCAGAGGGGAGGATGGATTTGACCCCCGACCCCCAGTCCGGGATGGTGTGTTCTCGGTGGGGCTGAAGGGTGTCTCTGGCATCCCAGACTTGCTTTAGCTGCCTGTGTCCAAGTACACGTCGCAGGCAACTTAAAACAAGCCTCGGAGGCTGGACCGCATCCACTTGTGATGTGATGACGTTCCACTCCACCAAGAAATCCACTCACACAATTCTGCTCCACGAGAGAGAAGCCAGAGTTAACATGAGAGTAGCTCCTGAGTCCTTGGACAAACACTGCAGCTCCCGTTAGTGCCGTGTCCGTCCAAGTGAACTTACCTTCAGCGCTTTGTGGTCCAAGTGGCAACTGTACGACAACGAGTGAGCAGCGTCAGTCCTCGCCGTGCTACGCTGGAGCTGCTTTAATCCGACTGCAGAGGAATGTATATTTGAGAAAGGTGTGCACTGTGCACACAGTTACACATTTATTAAAATATCCTGTTTTTTTTGGGTGTGGGACTGTGAGTTGATGCAGGCTTGTGGGTGTGTAAGGACTTGCGTGTCCTGGACAGCGGGAGGGGTGTGTATGTGGGAGACAAACACACTCCAGGATCCAAGCGTATGACTGTAATTGTACATTAGAATAGTCAAATAAAGCCTAAATTTTCCATTCCAGTTTCCATTCTCAACTAATGTTGAACGATTGGTTCATATAACTACAAAAAGTTCCTTTGGTGTCCTCGTTGGAATCATTCAGTCGTCATGCAACTGTAGCAGGATAATGAAACTCTGAGGTCTTATACCAATATAATGATAAGTTGTGAAATGTGTGTTTTTATGCATAGGATTGATGTGATTTTGGCATGTCCCACACATGGCTCGTGGCACGTGTGTGTAATAAGTGGTTAAATGATCAAACTACATCAAAAAAGGTTTGACATAGTTTTACTGTTCACAAGTCATGTCATTTTGATCATGCATATTCTATTGTCGTAGTCATATTGAACATTTTGCACATGTCCCTGAAACTAATTTGCCATTGCACATCACAGACCTGATCAGGAAGGAGGAAAAATGCTCAAAATTTGGCCCAATTAAATATATGCCCAAATTATATGACCAATTATATATATATATATAGTGGCTGACTTACCATCAGGCAAACACAGGCAAATGCATTGGGCCTGAGATTTCCAGGGGCCCCCGAACATCTCATCAAATGGATTAATAAAGCTCTTCTTCTGCAATTGAAAACAATTTTTATTGTTTTAAGTGTTAATTCAAATGCTTAAAAAGACTTTAATATGCGTAATCTATCATGATTGTTTCTAGTGCATCCCCTTCTCTTCTCATGCAATGGACCAGTCCATCTTCTTACTGCGCAAGTGCAGACTTGATTCAGGAAGAGGGTCGCAAAACCGACCTGTTGGCGCGTGGGTGACATGAGTTTCATCACCAAGATGGGAGGGGTTCAAATGGTACAACAATATTAAATGTTGATGAATGTTCTTACCAATTAAGTGTTGAGATGATTCACTTGTTAGATATTAAGGCTCAAAACGGATTTTAAAGTCTTCATCAAGCTCAGGAAATAGGAGAATTTTCTCAAATGCACACTTTCTAGTTGATGACAAGCATTAATATTCCAAATCTTTGCAGTACACGGATGTGGAGGGCCCCTTGAGTGGGGTCGCTTCGGGCCCCAAAATGACGAAACATGCCCCCGTGTAAGTTTAAGATTATCCAAGAGTATCTAATATTCTGATACGGACAACCTGCTAACTTCACACTCCAGTATTACACTGTGGGCAAAGATTATGGATGCATCCTTCAGAAGCCAATCCACGTCAACTAATGAGGAGTCATTAGCATGTAAATTAAAATGACCGCAGCACAAACAACAGGCTGCAAAACAAAGGAGACAAAAGAATCCATTTGGCTTCTCGCTTCAATAGCAACTCTTTCACAAGAGCTACCACGAGAGTTAACGTCATAAATATGAATGATTGAATATTTATTCCTCTTTTGTTATTTCATTTTACCTAATCGTATCATAACCCATAGTTGATCCTCCTCTTACACTACATACCCAAACACAACTACTGTAACGCAAAGCAAGTCAAATATACAATCTAACCACAATGGTTTGTTTAGTGACCAAAGAAGTGGATAATACACATGAAGAAGTTGGTGAACTCGTTATTATTAATCATGGGGCAAATTATCATCAGTGCCAGTAGGAACAAGTCTTCATAAAAAAAAAGAGACAGCTGTTTTAGCACTAAAAATATATATTTAATATTGCTGCAAGCCACTGTAACATGATGCACAGTTTGAACATTAACATTCTGCTTTAATATAGGGGGAAAAAACTGTATTTAAATAATGATTCAATTAAAATGCATTGCAGATAAATTGAATAATTTTTTTACCTGAGTAAATGTTTAAAAACATGCTGTTCTTAAAGATTAAATGCAAATGTATTGAACTTCAAAGTTAAATACAACTGAACTGTGCTAAGCAAATTTACAATACTGGATTAAAAAAATAAATAAAAATCAAGCCACTAACATTATGCACAGTTTGAACATTTAATTTAGTGATTCGTTCACTTACCACTAGAGGAAACAAGCTTATCACTGGTGGTACTACTACCACACTGAGAATCACTGATACAACGGACGACCGCTACCCCCTATTAGTCCGTTAAATCGAGGAGATGGTCACTACTCCTCAGTAAACTGCAGTAATAGCAGTCATTTTATGCAGAGAATAAAGAATATAGGCCTGTGACGATTGTTATATTGTCTGTATACATGTGTTGCTCCAAGGTTTGTGTTAAAATATCAATTGCTTAATGGATGATAACACGTTTCGTTAGTCCTTCTATGGCATTTTACTTTTTTTTTTGTTTAGCATTAAGCTAAACGGACTTTCCTAAGGCAAAGCTATGTGATTGTTTTGGCGACACAACGTGTAATTCCACTAAATACATCGTTGCTGTTGCATAATTATAATTTATCGCATCAGTGTCAGCTGGTGGACGTCTCTAAATAAATATTGAACAATCCATCTGTGTTGTGATGTGTGTGGGCTCCTTCGGTTGTATTTAACTTTTTTTAATTTCTAAGAATTGTTTTTAAACATTTATTTTGGTCAGTTTTTAATTAACTTTCATATGCCATTCAATCATTAAGTTCAAAACATGTCCAGACTTGAGCGCAGTGTTAATGTTTAACTGTGCATACTGTGATGTACAATATACAACTATAACAAAGCTAGCTAGCTAGGCATGCATGTACCATAGGTGTTATACATACTGTGTATGTGATCACTTTAAATGTCAAAGGAACATTTTAGACCACCCTAATTGTGAAGAAAAGCCTTTATTTCCTATTTCCATAAACATGCTGGAGCATAGCAAAAGGAGTTAGGCACTCAGATATCCATACGTGTCGAGCCACAGTGAGATAGAAAGACTGAGTCCGTCTACTGTTCCGTGTCGGTGGTCAGTCCAGGTCGGAGATGAAGAAAGTAGTCAGTTTTTCGGGGCTGGGTCAAGCCTAGTGCTGGATCCTCCGGATGGACTGCACCTGGTTGGTGTGAGCCTGGGTGCTGTACTCGTTGTAGTTTCTGTATTCACCTTGGTGTCTGTCTCGCTCCAGGATGTACTGGTAGCCTCGGTAACCGGGGAACTGGTACGCCACCCAGCTGTGTGGGGAGAGAGCCACACACAAGTCACAAGTTTTCATTATGTACTATGAATGCTAGAATAGTTGATGTACAAGAAAATGTAAAGCTAAAATAAATTAATCCCTGGCACTTGGATTAGGGTTTGGGCTGTGCCCTTCTAGATCCAACAGATAAAAAACCTGTTAGAGTACTAATTCAATGACCGTATTTTCGCGACCATAAGGCGCACCGTATTATTGGGCGCAGGCATGGTAAAACATACGCTAGCTTAAAACGTGCGGTAGCATGCATGCACGCTAAAGCATAGGCCCCGTTGAGCGTATCGCTACCGTGGTGGTCCCCTTCTTCTCTACAGTGTGGTGCACCTCGTCCATGTTGGTGATGTGGTTGGGCTGGATGTGTTTGTCGGCAATCTTTTTACTGCAGTAAGAGCGGAAGATGGCCAACCTTTCCTTGTTACTGCGCCACGGTAGTCATTGATGGATAGATGGCGCCGTTTCATAAAACGAAAGCACCAAGACGGGCCTCCTTGAAAATGTTCGATTTTCATTTCTTCTGCAAGCGTTATTGCCCTCCGTCGAATGGCGACTGTTCTTTCCTCATTAATCCATTGCTCGAGTTGGTCTTCCAACTCGGGCCTCCCTCGCCTTGTTTCCGAGGAAACTCAGCTTGGTCTTCTTGACTTGGCGAAGCTCGTTTTCCTGCTTCCTCCACTTGCGAACCATGGATTCGTTGATCTTGAATTCTCTCGCGGCTGCTCGATTCCCATGTTCCTCCGCGTAACTGATAGCTTGCAGTTTAAACTGTGCTTCGTAAGCGTGTCTCTTCGTAGGTGACATTTTCGGGGGTCTTTGGCCAAACCGGGGTGGTCTCGAACGTAACCCCCGCGATAAACGAGGGATTACTCTACTGATACTAGTGACTGATTTTTTTTTTCTTGTACAAGACTAATTCCAAGTGTGACCTGCCTAAAGAGGTTTGAGACAAAATAGGGAGCCCAACAGAGATCAAGAGATTAGTACCTCAGTACAGCTCTGGATATTTGAACAAAATGTCACGAAATAGGGAAAGGAAAAGCAAAATACTAACAAGGTTTAAGGCTGCAAAAGAGTTGAAGATAACTTACGCTCCGGAGTTCACTTTGATAGAAGGCACCTCTTTGGTTAACCAGCCCATGGCCTGTAGAGACGGGTAGTCGTCGCACATCTCAAACTTACGGCCCTGGAAGTCCTCGCTCTCGTACAGAGTCACCTTGCTGTCACTGTGGTTCTGCGAGAGACGACATTTGGAGCACAGGCCAGTCATGATCACCGACGTAACATGAATTCATCTACAGCAGTAGCACTACTGGTACGTGGGCTCCTTCAGCTGTTATGCCAAAGAGTCGCCTTCTAACTACAGTTCACTTGTACAGTGGTGCTGTGAGATATAAGTGACCCAACTTATGAGTTTTTTCAAGATACGAACCTTCGTTAGGGTGTTTTTTTATTTTTGGTTCTGTTTTGTTATTTTTGCTTTGACTTCGAAGCAAAATTTTGAGATACAAGCACTAAATGAACATCAAGCAGCATTTTGGCAGATGGTAAACAATTCTTGCCAAATAAAGAGACTTCAAGCTGTTTATTGCCACTTCCAGTTGAAGTCTACTGTCCAACGAAACCTAAAACAAATGGAATTACACTTTGCGTATTTAAAAACCACAAGATAGGCTTAATAACATCCATTTAGCTTAATGCTAATAAACGTGCAAAACACTGTAGACGGACTAATCGAATGTAACCCTTAACTAAAGCAATGGAAATTTGAACACAAACCGTGGAGCAAAACATGTAGACACATGATATAACAGCACTCACAGGCATATATTATTTATCCTCTGCATAAAACGACTAATATTACTGCAACTTACTGAGTCAGTTGTGAAACTCTTTTTCATATGTGTCGCTACGTAAGTATTATACTCCCCCCATGTGGCCAAGGCGCGCACACCAGAAGAAGCACCACAATGTCCATTGAGTTCAAGCAAAAAAAAAAAAAAAAATTCAAATTTATTTAACTTATTGATTGTTATTACTCAAGACGTTTTTTGTGTTTGTTTGTTTGTTTGTTTGTTTTAATGTGCCCATATTTAAGTGCAGTGTTAATGTTCAAACTGAGCATCATCTTACAGTGGTCTTACAATCAAATGAAACTTCAAGGTAGCTGTTTGTATGGGTCAGTCAAATGTACAAATTCAGCCAGCGTATTGGACCTCAAACTGGTCAAGAAACGTGTCAGAAGAATACCGGAACTTACAGCACACTTGATGGGTCTGAAGGAAAGAATGTGCTCGGTTCTGTAGCTGCTGTTTCCGCTCCAGGCCTCGTAGCGAGGGTAGTCGCCCTTCTCCAGGATAAACTGCTGCCCCTGGAACTCGGGGTACTCGTAACCCACCCAGCTTCGGAGAGGAGCGAGAAATGACGGATGGCTGTTAGAATGCAACTTTACATTTCGTTCAACAATACGGCCGCGTGCCCGGCAGCGCACACAATAGCCTCTAATGAACATGGCAATGCAGCTGCTTCTTGTGAAAGAAAGCACAAAGCAAACAGTTAATACGGCTGCAGCTGAAGCCGTGTTATCTGATCAGCAGTCAGTCTGCCACGATGGCTCGGAGCCGGCAGATGCACACGGCCGGCCGACTCATATCGCAATCGGGTCACGCTTGATGCATGCTAACCGGCAGTGCAATAACACACCGTCACTGATGTGCTTTTTTTTAATAAGACGTATTGCTGCGAGAATTGAATACATAGGTCATTTTCATATAATTTGGCCAATAACGGCCCACTGATTTTTCTTTTGAAAATAAATGCGTTTTACTCAATTATTGGTAGTTGCTATCCATCAAAGGTCAAAATTGTTTCTAACATTATTCGAGAGTAATTAAACATTGTCAAATGTTTTAATGCCATTAGGCATCCGAAGTGTAGTTTCATGATTTGCAACATGTTATCTGAAGAAACTAAAACAAATGCTTTTTAGTGTCTTCAGAGTTCTTTTCTTTGGTTCTTTTATACAAACCATCCATCTTTGTCACTCCAGCTGTCTTTAGCGTTAACGCTACAGGATCTGTGAGCCGAAGTGCCAGAATGAGGCAGCCATTTTGAATTCACAGAATAGTAGACAGCAAAATAAAGGGTGTTATTTCTGAGAAATGAATGAATGTGTATGAATTTGTGAACGTGTCGGAACTATTGCATGTCTTTACCGTTGTTACGAGTGTAAAAAGACAACAGTGTAATGGGTGTAATGAGTCATTAGAATCATTCAGGCACTTGTATCTGCAGAGTTTAACGGGCAACACGTAAATTGTGCAACCCATGCGATTTTTATGAAGCTGTTTATGTCTTTACCGTCATGCACTTTTGTCTTTACCATTATAAAAAGAAGTGTATTTCAATGGGCCACCACCATTAAGATCTGTCAATAAGGAGTGCCTTTACTATGAATGCCTAAAATTATCAATAACTTTTTAAAATGTTAAACTTTAAGCGTGGCTGTTTCAGCATGGGAGACATTTACCCAAATACAAACAAGGGGGCATTAAAAAAAAAAAAAAAAAAAGCTAAATTTTGATGTATTTATTTTTTTACCATTGTCTTATCATTATTGATCAAATTAAATGAAAATGACCCATGTAATGGTGAGTGAGGTAAATAGTATCGTCTCTCTGACATGTGGGCCATTTCCGGCCCACCACTTCATTTAAGGTGGCCCACTAAAGCAAAATCATGTGCATCTACTTGACATTTCTTACTCAAATCTTCTCCCAAATGGCAAATTGTCTTCACTTTTAAAAATATTGCAATCTTGCAAGCATTTTTACAAACAGTGAATATAAAAAGTCAACACACCCCTGTTCAAATGCCAGGCTTTTTATGTAAAAAAATTAGACATTTCCCACCATTTATGTGACTTTTAACTTGTTTTAAAAATCAATCGAAATCAAAGTCTTATTACTGAGATGTGGAGATGTTCAGAATTAATCAATCACATTCAAACGCATGTTCAATGGGAATCATCACACATCTGCAGCACACAAGTGCCTCTGATTAACCCCACATAAATTTCAGCTGTTCTAGTAAGCTTTTCATGACAGTTTTCTTTCTTCCTTTTTTTGTTTCTAGCTGTAGGTTGTGTGCTAACACTGATGGCTATTTTGGACTGTTCATAATTCCCTTTTGTCTGAGGGGCCAGTTCCAACTAAAGAAAAACAGCCCCCAATGAAGTTTAGATGTTCTAGTCGGCTTTTGCTGACATTATTTTTGCTTTCTGGCAGAAGCCGGAAGTTTTTGGGCGAACACTGACTGCTATTTGGAACTGTTCGTAATTCCTTCCTTCTTGACTAAGGACCAAATTCCATCTGAAGAAAAACAGAGCCGAACCGTGACGCTACCGCCACCCTGCTTTGCTGTAGATGGTATGGTATGGTGTTCTTTTGGTGATAAGCAGTCAAACATTTGTAGTTCTGGCCAAAATGTTCAAACCTGGTTTCATCAGACCACAACAAAATTTCACAAACACACGTAAAATGTATTGCGATTCAAAGAAAATAAGTTTGAACTGTCCTCAAAAACCTGACATTTGAACAGGGATGTGTGGATGTTTCATATCCACTGTATAATGTTACGATCTTACAGATAACTCCCAAGGAGGTCCACTACTGTACTTACGGTCCGTTCTCGACCTTGATGGAGCGGATTTTGTTGAAGCCTCTCTCCATGATGTTCTGGCACTCGAGCAGGAACTCGCAGCGCTTTCCCTGGAAGTTCTCCTCCTCCCACATGGTGATCTTGAACTGGCCCATCTGCTCCAACTGTTGAGTGTTCATGGCTGCTGCTGCTGCTGCTGCCTTCGCGTTGACTCTCTGAGCAAACGACCACGGATGAGAATTAAATGGATGCATTGAATTGATTAACCCCCTGTTACATTTGGTACACTAAAAATGTCTTTTGCATTAAAAATTAAGGAAATTCAAAAAATATATGTTTGAAATATAAATAATGAAATCTATTTATCTAGATTTGTATCATTTTTTGCCTCACTTTTTTTTTACACTTTTAAAAGGATCTATTTGATCCTCTGCATGCTTAATCATCCATCCATCCATCCATTTTCTGAGCCGCTTCTCCTCACTAGGGTCGCGGGCGTGCTGGAGCCTATCCCAGCTGTCATCGGGCAGGAGGCGGGGTACACCCTGGACTGGTTGCCAGCCAATCGCAGGGCACATAGGAACAAACAACCATTCGCACTCACAGTCATGCCTACGGGCAATTTAGAGTCTCCAATTATGTGGGAGGAAACCGGAGTGCCCGGAGAAAACCCACGCAGGCACGGGGAGAACATGCAAACTCCACACAGGCGGGGACGGGGATTGAACCCCGCACCTCAGAACTGTGAGGCTGACGCTCTAACCAGTCGCCTTAACCGTGCCGCCTGCTTAATCATTCAAATGTAATTTTAAAAATATATTTTAAAATATGTATAACAACAAAGACGTTTTATCCTAAGATTTTTTCCCCCTTTTTTTTTTTTACACTTTTAAACAGGTCAATTTGACCTGCGAAAAGGGATGAACTCCTTGTCCTGAATGGATGGAACTTGCTCATAGGGAAAGATGCTCAGGATTAGGAAATTTAGCTGTGTGTGGATGACATGATTCGTCAGATGGAATATTTTTGTTATATTAGAAAATCATAACTATCATTAGAAAAAGAAATCATATTTTTGCCCAAAAATCAGGTGACTATAGCCCCAAATATTTTTTCTCTTCCACATAATTGCACTGTCTAGCTGTATATCTGTATGACATGCAAATGCTACAATAAACAATATTGCAAAATTACATTCGCATTTTTGACTATGAACTCCAGCATTATTCCCAAAAGCGTTCACATAGCTTGACCCCTGACCTCACTTCTCTAGCTTCGCCTAATATATTGACATACTTACAGACAGAACTGACGTGGGACAGATCCAGTACAATCAGTGACGACGTAGGGACCCTCGCTTGAGCTTTTATGGGGTTGGGCCCCCCCACCCCCCGGACTGTGAGCCGGGCATCCTTGCACACTCAGCAGCCCGAGCGGGCCTTGCGAGTGAAAGGGCAGCATTAGCCCCGAGCTTTGTGGAGGCTTCACGGCGCCATTGTCCTCAGAGGCCACAACGGACTTAGTCATCACTATGGCAGCCGTGGCCGGTATCAGCCTGACAACAGTAACGCACTGACGTGACACTTTGATTGCTGGGCAAGGATAATAGATACATTCTGGGAGATGATCCTCTCTGGATTTTTCTCTGTCACACACACACACACACGCACACACGCACACACACACGAATACGGAGGACTCTGGCGGTAACAGTGTTGGAGAGTCGGTAATTACTTGTAATGAGATTAGGTAATTTAATTACAAAGCGTACAAAATTGTAAGCCATTCAGCTGTAGTCTCAAACATGACATACTTTTCCAAATATGACCTTGAAGCGCCACCTTGTGGTAAAATCTATTAGTTTGGCTGAGATTTTAAAAAGGTTAGACATTAAATTAACATTGGCTTTTGAACAGTTTCATCTAATTTTGGATTTCAAATGTAATCTTATGTAATTAGTGCTATTACTCTGAGAATGTAATTGAAATCGTTTCCAACAGGGTAACTTGTAATTGTAACAACTATATTTCCAAAGTCTGAAGGTACTAAGAAGAGCACTAGTTCTCAAACTTTGTAGAGCAAAGACATATTTTACACACAAAAAAAAAAAAAAAACTCACAGGACACCACCAAACAAAAATGTCACATAAAGGGGTGCACATGTTAATTATGTACCTTCTGCTATCTAGTGGGGGGGAAAATGTTTATTGTTCCTCTTGTTCCCATAGAGTGGTGCCTTGAGATACGAGTTGAATTTGTTCTTTGACCATATTCGTAACTCAAAACACCCGTATCTCAAATCGTCGTTCCCCATTGAAATGAGAGAAATGTCACAAATCTACTCCAATCTCCCCCAAAAAAGAAAACATTTTGCAATGTGTTGTTTTTATTGAGAAAAATAGCCCTTTATAATGTACTTTCTAAAAACACAGTAATGGCATAATTAGAAAGAACAAACTCGTTTTTATCACACTTTTAGTTTCAATTCAGTCCAAATTGTGCTGCTCATTCTTCCTTTGCCACCTGGGAACAGTATAAGGGCCAAGTCATACTTACTTTACACTTATGTTCCTGCCTGCATGCACCAGCCAATCAAATTCTTGCTGGGCGTTTCCCGCCTAGATCCCAATGAGTCAATTATGGTCGTTCTTCGACGATGACAAAGAATACAGTTATATTGTCTGTGTACATGTGTTGGTACACCGTTTGTAGACAAATACCCATTGCGGCGGAACAAGGGGTACCACTCTTTGGCTTACCTTTGATGTGCCCCTTTTTCTCCTTTTATCACATGTTTTCCCGGCCCTTATTTATTGCACTGGGTGGTCCCTGTCTGAGAAAATGTTGCTTATCAGTAGCATAATTACATGTAGCAACCCATCAAAGACTAACGTGGAACAGTATGCATTTGAGCATACTCTATGTTGGAAGTGCCCCTTTCGCACTGTGCCCACCCTAAACACACACACACACGCACGCACGCACACACGCACACACAGACTCCACGCATTCTTCTGCCGTCTCTGGATTAAAGTGTTATAAAAAATGCACATAGCTGCTCATCATTGCCTATGTTAGCATTAGCATTAAGCTAGCAAACGAAGAAACAACTTTGTCGTCATGAACATGCATGCACATGAAATTTGTTCTCTGCATTTTACCCATCACAGTGAATACACACACTTGTTAGGGGAACACTTTGGAGCAGGGGGCCGCTGAAGCTGCCTGGGGAGCAGTTCAGGGTTTCAGTGTCTTGCTCAAGAGCACCACAGAGACTTTGAGAATCACTGTCCTAGAGCAGCCCTGCGATTGGCTGTCGACCAATTTAGGGTGTACCCCGTGTCTCGTCCAGAGTCAGCTGGGATAGGTTCCAGCACGGCCGCGACCCTAGTGAGGATAAGCGTTACGAAAAATGGATGGCTGGATAGTACGAGTACCAGCAGTGGTTTGCGGCTCCCTCCAGTGGTATGTGACAGAATCACTGAATTCAATGTTCAAACTGGATATAATGTACTGTTTATCCTCACCAGGGTCGCGGCCGTGCTGGAGCCTATCCCAGCTATCTTCGGGCGAGTGGCGAGGTACACTCTGAACTGGTCGCCAGCCAATCGCAGTCATATCATCACCAAAAAAAAAAAAAAAAAAAAGTTGAGTTAATACCAGTCAGAAAAATATTGATTTATATCAACAAAGATGAAAATCCTAAGAGAAAGACATGCAATGAAACTATGACACTGGCTGCAGCACAGTGATGCATTTGGTTAGCACATCTGCCTCACAGACAAGAGATCTGGGTTTGAATCGCCAAACATCTCCATACTGGGCTTTCCTTCCACATTCCAAACAAACAAAAAAACATTCATGTTAGGTTCAATGAAGACTAAATTGTCCAGAGGTGTGAATTTGGGAGTTAATCGGAGTGAATGGTTGGCTCTCCGAAACGCTTTTTCTTTTACTAGTGTGACACCTAGTGGTCAGATTTATATTGCAGTCAAAGTGGACACGAGGGCTTGGGAATGTGTGTGTGTGTGCGTGTGCGTGTGTGTTTGCGTGTGCGCGCGCGCGTGTGTGTGTGTGTGTGTGTGTGTGTGTGTGTGTGTCAGAGAGCAGCACCTTTGTAAGCCATCCATTGTTGTTGGGCGTGTTTGTGTGTGTGGAGCAGGTGAGGGTGAGGCAGGTGAAGCTTATGAGGACGCAGATGTCACACGCTTGTTGGCTTCCAAAGCCTGAAGCACTGAAGGGTCTCACAACACCTCATGCGACATGATTAATCACTAATTGCTACACAATGACCACTTCCACACTGTCATAGGATTCAGTATTCACATTCGCACAGTTCTGCTTTTCATCCACAATTGTGCTACTGGCAGACAGGCATTCATTGTATTGTCATTGAACATGAGAAGAAAGCATATTGCATGGAGTTTTTTTTTATTATTCGATATGGGCGCCAGCACGAGTTACCAGTTTCTCAAGCCGCCTGGGAAACGCATTGACTGATTTCACAAGGAACTCTCTTGGGAAGGAACACAGAACTTCTCGTATTCGCCCTTCAAGTTCTTCCAAAGTCGTTGGTTTGGTAGACTAGACTTTCCCCTTTAATCATGGAATTTTAAAATAGGGAGTTACTATATGCGTGTGTGCGTGTGTGTGTGTCTGTACACAGCGGCAGTATTAAATAAGTATTTAACACGTCACCATCTTTCCCACTAAATATATTTCCCAAGGTGCTATTTCACTTTCATTACTGGGAGAACATGTGTAATGAAATTACACTTGCTTTTGGGAAATGTCCATGATTACATTTTTTGTCACATTTGAAAAATAGCTGCAAAAGCTCCCCCATATCCTTCCAAAGCCGATGCTTGTGATTAGCTCTCTGTGGTCATGTCAGATGAGACATATTTCTGAATATGACGTTGAAGCGCCACCTTGTGGTGCAATCTATTATTTTGCCTGAGCTTTTGAAACGGTTGACTCATAGCTACACATTTGAACACATCAAAGAACATTGACTTTTAAACAGTTTATAATTTGGGATTCATCTTGGTGGTCATACGAAGCGATATTGTCTAAATTGTGCACATTTGTCATTAGGTCAACATGATATGATATGGTGGTTTTCCACGTTGTACACATTTAATGTAACGAACACATTTTTTATTATGTATTTACATTTCATCATGTTTTATTGTCACTTTATTATTTGTGTAAAGAACAAATATGTGGTTAATAACAAAACAATGATTGATGGTTTGAATTCACTCTTTTGAGGAAACATCCGAGGGGTCTTGCTTTTGCATTCATTCAAAATTAAGAAAAGTAATCCAAATGTAATCAAATTGAATTAGTTAATTTACATTGGGAAATTAATTGAAATAGTTCCACTGCTATTGCATTTTCACCAGGGTAACTTGTAATTGTAACCAACAAAGTGCTATTTCCAACAATGGCGACCGAGCCTACCGCTCACGTCAACACACTCATTTTCCTGTTAAATCCGCCGCAGTGGATTTGCATGCAGTGAGCACTCTACTTCCCGTCCGTCTCTGCTGTTGCTGTTCTACTGTGTTTTGAAACATTATCTTTCCCTACAACACGCTAACATTCGTCTGTTATGATGTCATTCAAGAACTCAACTTCGACAACTATTATGTGACTTGTGCTTGAAGCTGTATTGTGTGAGTGAGCTCTTGTTTCCAAATCAACATGAACGCAACTATTTGAATAGTCAGTGAATGCACCTGCACACACATTCGAGAGTGTTTGCATACACACACACACACACACACACACGTGACTTTGTGTCCCAGCACTGAATGCCCTTCTTCAGGTGGAAGGTTGCCATGGCAACTAATCCAGGTAAGGATGATGTGAGCAGGACATCTGCTCCCTACGACCCGCACTGACATCCGAGCGTGGACGTCCCCCAAAGCAGCTGGAAAACGACCCTTTTTTTGTGCGAGGGTGCATCATTTATTATTATAAACAGAATATAATGTAGTATTGAATTGTGTTGACAGGCGCATTCGTACACACACACACACACACACACACACACAAAATGTAAAATGTCAGTGCAGTGTGCAAACACACACACATGAGAAAGGAGCACACCCAGTGACCCAGTGGCATTAATACTGTATTTGCAAACATTCACAATAGTAACCATTCAAACAGTGTGTTGCGTTTGTCTTTTTAGTATTTATCGAGTCACGAATCGTCGTTGGTGACTTTAGTGACATCAAGTAGTGCAAATGTGGGTTTTTTTTACAGTCGCCCCGCAAAGACAAAAACACTGTTTTTTCATTAAATATGCTGAAACCCAATAATATAAGCCCTTGATAATAAAATACAATGATACACTCATCATCCCTAATACTAATAATTCTAATACTACTGATACTAAAACCAATACTGTACTATTAATACTAATTCAACTAATGCCACTAATGCTATTACTACGCTAATGCTAATTCAATACTAATTCTTCTCATACTACTGCTACGGCTACTAATAATGCAGTACTCATAATACTGATGCAGCACAACTAAGAACACAAATAATACTAAAACGAAAAATAATGCTAACAATACTACTAATTATACTATGATACTAATGCTACTAATAGTGATTCCAATAATTCATTCAAAGCTATTACTATTATTACTGTTATATATTACTATTATTAATAAACATAAAGAAAATACTAATACATATAATACGTCCAATAATACTGTTGTACTGTAATATTGTACTACTAGTAGTGTAGATCATAATACTGCTAATTATAATATTCACAATACAAATGCTACCACTACTACAAATGTTAATATTACTAGTAAGTAATAATACAAAGAATAAGAATATTACTAATAGTAATTCTAATAATACAACTAAGATTAGTTGTGCAAAAACTGCTAATTTTATAAAACTAATGCTAATTCAACACTAATTTTACTATACGACTACTGCTGATATTACCAATACAATACTACTCAAAATAACAAAACAGCACTAATAATGCTAATACAGTACAGTACTACTACTAATACGAATACTACTAGTAATACTAAGACTATTACTACCACTAATGTATTTCAATTGTGGTTGACGTTTTGAATGAAAAAGACATACGTACACTGGAGCTAAAAAAAAAAAACGTCATTTTTGGTTGCACATGATTAAAATGTGGTAAACTGACATAATGTTCCTCTTTTTTCATTGAAAATATTCAAATACTATATGTTATTATATGTTCGAATTAAATACATTCTATGTACTTTTTTTTAGTTTACAAGGACATATTGTATTACCAAATGTACTGCAATGACAGTAAAACAATATATCTGACGATATAAACGATCATAAATAGTGCAATGTGTATTTTCTATTCCATCAATGTTTGCCCAAATAACATTGCAAACTGATATTTGAGGTCCGACGATACTGGATGTATTCATAAATGCTAAATAAATTGAAAATGACCAATCCAAAATACACGGCCAGCGCGGCGCCCTACTCGAGTACTCCACCAGTCATCATTAGCTGAATTAAAGCAGCGTTGCGTTCATTTCAGCAGCTGCAAAAAAGCGACGAACTGGCCCACTCGGAGAGGGAACAAGCCTCGGGCATTTGCATGACTCTTTATTATCAGTAACTGTCAGAGGAAATAACACACACACACACACACGCACGTACACGCACACACACACACACACACACACGCATAGCCTGTGGGAACTACTCAGCAAACCATTTGGAGATAGTAGAACGCGGCAGTTTGGCAGGCTCCACAAATGCAATCATGTCACTGGTGTCCAGATACAGAAAGTCGAGACTTAATGCTGCTGAGACAAAAGGGAGCTCAACATCGAGCAGAGTTCACAAGGTGACTGCTGTCGGTCTACTGGGGGCCTTTATGGAGGTCGAGGCAATTCAGTGTATTCATCATGTGAATGATTGCACTCCGTTTGAATGGACCAAAGATGAGGGCAAAAGGTTTGAACAGGCTTTTGGTGAAAATTGAAGGATTACACATGTATTTTAGCCAAACGGGTAATATCTCCACCCAAAATGAGTCTCAAAATATTCTCATAGAAAATAGACCCAGGGCCATCACGTACACATCACACCCACAGAAATGAATACAGTTGAAACTCGAAAGTAGAATAGCTCATACTACTTTGGGATTGGGGGCAAAATCCTAAAGGGAAAATAATACACCTCTAAATGAAAGCGTTCAAACCGCTTGAGATTCTAGTTAAGGAAAGGAGTCATTTTCCGTCAGTGTTTTAGCACATTCAAAATTGTAAGACTCCTTAGACCAGTGATCCTCAAAATGTGGGACTAGTAGCACTTGATATGGAAAAGAATCAACTGCCTCACCATAGTACGGTTATATTTCACTTTTATTTGTCACAATACATTTGTATGTAATCTTTAGCAACTGTTTGTTTTTAAACTTTTATTAAGTTACAATTTTTATTTAACAATTATGTGCAGTGCAGGACTTTTTTTTTGGTAAATGTCCCTTTATTTAAGTGCGCTCGGATGCTCAAACTGTGCATAATACTGCAGTGGCTGCCGATAATATAATATTAAAAATACTTTTTATGAATAAAATCTCTTTCTTTCAGACCACTGCCTTAAGACCATATGGACCTTTGACCAGATTGTTTTTTGTTTTACAGTTACTTTTTTTTACACTTTTGTGTCAAGTAAGCAGTCTGAAAAAAAACATGTTCTATCGGGTTGAGATCAGGGCATTGACTCAGCCTTTGAAGAACATTCCATTTCCTTTCCTTCAAAATGGCTTGAGTTGTTTTTTGTTTCAGTATAGTTAGGATACTCAGTCTACTTGATGTTAGGAAATTAAGGATGTTTAGATGGATGTCTGGAGTGACTAGAAAAGACACAATGAGAAATGAATCGATCAGGGCGTTCGAATAATAGTAATAATAATAGAATTGGATGGAAATGGCTATTTTGTAGCATTTGGCTGAATGGGAGCATATATAATTCAGTGAATGTCATCATATTGTCTAATGTATGTTGATATGAGGGGAGGAGCATCATTTAGTCAGGCCAAAGGCTTGCCTAATAGAAAAAAAAGTTCATACGTACAGTAACTGTGGCTGAAAAGCGAAGTGTGCATTGTCTCCGTCACCCAAATGTAAAAGCGCAGTCAATGAATTGGTTGATCGTTGCCAAGAGCCTCTCAAATATCCACACGCTCCCTCTTCCTGACAATCTTGCATGTTGTTTGTGTTTCAATGAAGAATTATACAGTACACTGTTAGACATTCCTGTGAATTTTACAGTTATTTACAACATACCATACGGTCAAATATTTGTTTATGTTGCACTTTGTTTTCATGAAACCCTGACTGTGGGTTGTGTGTGATAAATTGGAATGTTTTCTGAATGTACTTGTGATTATTTGAACCAAAACAATGAGACATATTCGCAATAGTTGTTATTTATAGCTTATTAGTCATCCACGGATATTAGTCCACTATGGGTGAATGTGTCCCGTCAACAAAACCAGTTTGACATCCCTGCTCCAAGTTGTCCGTAGGTGTAAATATGCGTGTAAATGATTGTTTGTCTCTATGTGCCCTGCGATTGGGTGTACCAAAATCACCTGGGATAGGCTCCAGCTCACCTGCGGCCCTAATGAGGACAAAGCTGTACAAAATGGGTTGCTGGATGATTATGATGATTTTGTTACAACCTTATAAGGCCGCAGTGTTCCAGAATATGATTACAGTGTTCTGTTCAGCATTGGGAGTGGCCAAGCATCCACGTGGAAACAAAATAGCTGCAAGCTACTCCGGCTCCCGAAGCTGTTGGAGAGGGTGTCGCAGCAGCAGCAGGACCAGTTAGGACTGTCGGTCGGTTGCTAGTCGGCAAGGTAACCATGAAAGGTAACCAGGATACTGACGAGTGTGCTCTTTCCCTTCCGTTTATGTGTTCTGTTTAAACAAATATTGACTTGCCGAGGCAAATAAGCTTTCAGGTAAAGAATGACAGGGAAGATGGGCTTTCTAATGACGCCCCGCTTATGGTGATTAACTTTCATGAAGAAATTATCTTAACAAACGGGTTGGGACTTGCAGGTTGGGGGTTGTCCAGCCAATGGAAGTCATTGCTGCTGCTCTTCACAGCTGACTGGAGCAAGGCCAGTGCAAGCATGACTGTTCAACTGGTTTACACAAGTCACAAGTGAACTGAGCAGTAGTCCGTGGCTGAGCGAACGAAGCTTAAACGTTCGTTCCTATTCTGTACTGACCAGCGGTAGTGGAGTCCATCTTTTTTCAGCCCAGGCCGCTGGCAAAGGTGAAGCCTGTTCTTACACAGAAGCACTTTGAAACAGTAATCCGTGCCTTCCTCACATCTCGGCTTGATGACTGGAATGCGCTTTACTTTGGAGTCAGCCAGTCCTCCCTCAAACATCCCCAGTCGGTTCAAAATGCTGCCGCTCGCATCTTAACCGGAACACGTAAGAGTGAGCATGTACGTAACTCCAATTCTGGCCTGCCTCCACGGGCTGCTTGTGTGCACTTTAAAGTTCATTTTCAGAGTCTGCTTTTTTGTTTTCACATCTCGAAATGCTTTGGTGCCTCTCTGAGTGGCTCCATTCCTGCACTCCTGTCGTTGTAATTTTAGTCAAAATGCAAGCAATAAAGCAGCAAGTGTGAACAAATGTTCATTTTGTCTGATATATAATTGCCTTGCCGCCAATTTTTAAAACTATCGTTAGTATTAAACTTTTTTTTTTTGTTATTTCAAAGCCATGACTTTTAACCTGAGCTGCATGTTAGCATGATTACGGGTATTCCAACTTCCTTCAACCCGCCTTTCACCTGAACTCAGCTGGAATAGGCTCACTGTTTCCCCCCCCAAAAATGATAACTAAATGGGATGCTGTCACTTTACATTCCCGTTATGTCTTTACTTTGTCCAATTACAACTACATGAAGTAATAAAGACGAGCGGGAGTGAGGGATAACACCTCAAAATCAGTACAGAGTAAAAATTGACACTAGTGATGGCTGCATACTGCATCAGTCCAAACGATAGATGGCCTTAGCAGGTGTGTGCATGCGCGTGCGTAATGTTTAGTTAACCATTAACATATGCGGCCATTAAGTCCATCTCTCGGTTCCACGGCGCTCGCCTGCAGCCTCAGGTGATGACGTAGGAAGTGGACGGCAATGAAAAGGCCACCGGTGGGTGGAAAAAACACTGCAGCGCTTGGAAAATGATTATCCAAAAGGCGTGAAGGCTGAGGGGGGTTACAGAGGTTGGAAATGTCAACTTTTGCATATCATTTGCCAAGATAGACGATAGAGCAAATATTATATCGGGAGCAAGTGCACTCAAAGGTAGCAATTTCTGATTAAATGGATGTTCGATGAACATATTGATTAATGTAAATATTTACTGTCCTGTCTTGGCCTAATAGTATGAATGCCTAAGTCTATGTTTTTATCTTTATTTTTGGGTGGGGGGGCGGGGGTGGACACAACAACTCCAACAAACTAGTCACCTCAATCGGTTTAACATGACCTGGATGACTGAGAATCTACACAGACATCAAGAAACAACAAACAAAATTTCAAGCAGAGTTGTATTTTTTATTATTATTAATATTTTGACAGTAAGTTCAAAACTGCGCAATAGGCGAGTATGCTATGAGGCTAACGATTTGGTGGATTTTTTAACTGTAAAAATCTTGATGAACTTTCTTCCATCCATCCCTTTTGGGGTCACAGGTGAGCTGGATCCTACATTGCTGACATCTGGCGAGAGGCGGTGTACACCCTGGACTGGTTGTGGTCATACTCACATTTACATTTGTCTATGGACAGTTTAGTCTTTTTAAATTATTATTATTTTTTTTGATAGCGGGACAAAGTCATAGTACGCCCACACATGCCTGGGTAGAATCGTGCTGCCTTTATGAACTTCCTTCCTAACAAATAAAGACCCAGTAAACACCTGTTTCTTGCCAGCATGATGAGTGCACTGTTTGAAACACACACACACACAAAACATTTCATTTTGCCAGTCAGAAAAATGCATTTCTATTTTCTTTTGTTTATTAGCACCTTGTCATCGTACACATTTGGATGGGTACACGTTAGAGCATGCAAATTAGGTGACATTCTCCAAGGCATTTGAAAGACATTTCGCTGCTGTTCTCGTGACATCATGCAAAACAATTGTCCCCGGGGATGCCAGCAGCAACTCGTTTTGCAGCTCGTGGATTAACAGTGTTTATTCAGTGACGCAACAAAGTCCTTTCTTGACAAAAAAAAAAAAAAAAAAAAGGCAAACGTTGCGTCTCCAGTCGTCAAGCCGTACCTGCATAACGCGAGCCGAACGAACAAAACTTCACCTTCAGGTATTGTACGTGGGGCTCAGCGTGAAGCAAATACGGACGCTTGTGGGGGTGGGGGCAGTCCCCAGTGGGACGTGGCGTCACTGCAAGTGCGCTGCAGGGACGCCCTCCCGACAGCTGGCTGGCGTCTCTCTGCGCACCGCGCTGGACCCTCTGGAGCCGGGACACATTTGGCCAAGTAAGAAGCAAGGAGAGGGGGAAAAAAAGTGCGAGGAATAAGGCAACATCAGCAATACGACTTACCTTTTGGTAGATGAAGAGGACGCAAGGCCGTGACCAGGAGGATGATGACGCTGTTGCACTCGGCCTAGTTTGGTTTCACCTTTTTCCGCGCACTGAACACATGCCAGGAACAGGTACGAGCTTTTATACTTCTACTCTCTCTCCCTCTCTCTCTCTTTCTCTCCTCCCCTCACGAGGGATGAAAAGCAGACAAGCTCCTCGGGCAGACACCTGTCGCACGGTGCGTTGCTCTGATCCAATATTGACACGAAGGGGGAGGGGGTGGGAAGGGAGGGTTTTTTGAAGTAACACACACACTAATAGAGTCATCGCTCTCCACTGTGCCAGGCAACGTGTGTGTGTGTGTGTGACCTTTGTCCCCATCCAAACGTTTCATTGGAGTAAAACACTAATGGAGAAATACCTTCCCCCCCACTTGATTTAAATTTATATTGTGATTATTTTGTATGATTTGTGTATAAGTTGAATAAATTGTTTCCCCTATGCCTGATTGAGTCCCTTGCTATGTGACGTAGTGTTATTATTATTATTTTTGGGGGTCTGAAATTTCATGCTACTATCTTGGCCGCGCCTCTCTTGCGTATCTCCAATCTCAAGGAGTACCACCTCTTTAAATAAAGGTTACATCAAATATTTTTAAAAGCCAGCTGCATAAGACAAATTACGATGAGAAACTTGAAGTGTCAGAAGTCTAAAGTTTAAAATAAAACACGAATTAAAGCATAATATATTTTAATGAAAATTTGATGCAAAATAAAAGTTATTTTAAGCACATAGATACACCAACACACCTTCATTCTCTTGCTAATCTACTGACTTCTTACTACCTACCTAGTTTGACCTTAGATTGTGAAAAAAATATATACATTTAATGCTTTCCGGAAAATGTTTAATTCATTGTGCTTTGTGTGGCGCCCTAGTGGTTAACACAGCTGCTTCACATTTCCAAGGTTGAGAGTTTGAATCTCAGCTCAGACCTCGTCATGCTCCGTAGGTTTTCTCTCGCTTCCACGTTCCAAAAACGTACGTTAGCGTCATCGAAAATTGTCTGTGTGGTGACCAGTTCAGGGCGTACCTCGCTTTGCGCCCAGTCAGCTGCGATAGACTCCAGCTCACCCACCACCCGAATAAGAACAAGCGCTACAGAAAATGGATGGATGATGTGCTTCCCGTTGTGACGTCACATCGGGATCTACTGTATTCCGCGCTCGTTGCGCACAAAGTCAGCCGTGTGCTGCTACGCTTTCAGTGACCCTCAAGATAAGTCTATAAAAACTTAAATGCTATCGTCAGGGAGGATACCTGCGCGTTTTAATCAACTGTTTTTAATTTAATACTGACAATGTGAAAAGCTGACAGATCAGACAAAACGATAACATTTATAGGAGTACATTTCCCTCATCTAATTCAGAGTAATCGGTGACTATATTTGGATCTCTTTGACTGGTAAATGATTGGAGCTGGCTCAAATATATATGTTACAACAAATATGCAAACCTCATTATTTTTGATTAAGCAAAGACAATTGTGCATGTAAAGTGTTCCCTCAGTACATACAGTATGTCAAAAAAAAATAAAAATAAACAGCACAATTAATAAAACTAATGCTATATGTAAGGAAAAAGAAAAAATATCAGTTCAAAGAAATACTGAAAAAGTAGTGAAACTTAAATGTAGCAAAAACGAGGAGATTTAGAATTGCAGCTTTTAGCAAATAACTAGTTCTGTGCAATTACCACCAATGTTGATTGTAGGAAGTTGATGTGTATTTGAATCTGTGATTTGCTGATACAAACAAACTTCCAAAAAATAATATTAAATCCAGGTCCAAATGTTTCTGTTGAGCTCCTATTGGCCACTCTGCCCCATCCGCCGCGTGTACGCCTCCCAGCCCGACTTCCTGTAAGCCTCGGCAGCGTCCAACCTATCTGTCGCTTCCAGGATCCCGCGTCCAACAATGATGACATCAGAGCCCTTGTTGTAGATGACTTCCTCCGGAGTGGTGTACTGCTGGCCCAACACGTCACCTGTGGGAGGTGGGGGGAGAGAGAGATCAAGAAGAGATGGGTGAGCTGGGCACAGAATCACAATTCATTTTTTGGACCACAGCACCACCTTATGTTTAACAGCAATCACTACATCAGCTCAGATAAGGCAAGAGCGACAATGTAAAGTCGGCAGTGTGCGGCTCACTCGTACAACTGTGTAAATTCCGCTCAAAGTAACTCAACACACATATTAGTATGTAAACCACTGGCAGTACATCCCAAAGTGAAAACACAAAAACGTCGGAAGGACGAACGCTCGAAGTTCAACTGTGTGATTGAAAATAACAACACACAAATTGTTCAATAAACCACTGACAACAAAAGTGAGTACACCCTTAAGTGAAAATGCATGAAAAAGTCTCAAGGATTCATGCCCGAAATTGAACAATGTAAAATTATTTACCACAAACATTTCTAAACCACTGAAAACAGAAGTGAGTACACCCTTAAGTGAAAACGAACCTCCAGCCTGCATTTGTACCCCAGGGGTCATGTGGATGAACTCGGGCCGCTTAGTGATCTTCGAACCGCAGATAAAGCCAATGACAAAGGGGGAATGCTCCTCAGCCATTTTCACCTGTAAAGACACACGTGAGAGCTGCACTCACGTGACAATGGCGCGCTCCTACAAAAACATGGAACACTTTAAAATGGGACATACTATGGAAATGTGACTTTTTAATTATTTTTTAGATATTTTTTTACACAAATAGTTGGGTCTGTGTGTTGCCTGTCCACCCATCAAGAGTAATGACTTAATTAAACAGGTTTTGTCATACTTTTTTTTTTTTTGCTTCAATTCAATGGCCATTGGGCTGCTCCTTCTGGTGTGTCCGCCTTGGCCACCTGGGGGGCAGTATAGTACAGTCATGACGCTATGGGGGACTGTTATACATCTTCAGTAATATTAGTTGTTCTTCGTAGAGGATAAAGAACACATGCCTGTGTATTGTTATATTATTTGACTACAAGTGTTGCACCACCAAATATCAGTTGATTAAAGGGTTATAACTTATAATACCACAATACAAATGCGATTCATCAGCTCTTCTATGGCATTTTGCATTGTTTGTTAGCATTAAGCTAAATAGACGATCAAGGCACAGCTATGTGGTTGTTTTAAATACACAATGTGTAATTCTCTTTTTTTATGTTCAGTTTGACAGGAAACTTTAACTGGGAGCGGCAATAAACAGCGTGAAGCCTCTTTTTTGACCAAATGTTTGTCGTTTGTTTGAGTTGCGTTCACTGCCACCATACAGCTCTCAGGTCCCTCTCATCTCAAGGCACCACTGTACTCGAGGGTAATCAGTTGAACATTTAAAAATAAGAAGTATTGAAATTTTTTCGTAACTATGTGTCCATTCTTGCTTCTCCACAGATGCCACACACTTTGCCGTCAGTGTTTGGACAACTCCTGAGCGAACGATGCTTACCACAGCCTTGGTGTACTCCCCAGTCGCCAGTGAGCCCTGCGAGCTCATCTGCGCAATGAGCAGACAGCCTCGGCCCAGAGGTCTTCCGACAGAAGCCAGGCCGCTCACGACGCCGGGTCCCGGCACCGCATGAGCGTTCACTATGTGAGCCCACGACGAGATCTGGTACAAACCACCTGCGGGACATAAAATAATAATAAAGAGGATATACTGTAAAAAATAAAACACTTTAAAAAGTCTACAGACGAGTGAGTGGTTGGGGCCCACTGCGAATTAGGTCCAAAGGCTGTTTGCAACCAAAGGGAGGAGCATGACTAAATTATTTCAACGTTTGAAACAAACACAGTTTGGGACAAATGCTACAATGAAACCTGAACCTTCAGACGTCTGCTGGAAAGCAAATAAAGAAACAATGAAGTCTACTAGAACATCTGAAGTTTATTTGGGGTTAATCAGAGGCACTTTAAATGGTGACTCACTTAACGTGTTTGTACGATATTATCTCAGTTATTTGCCCATCCATTTTTCCCTGTCAAAAAAACTGAAAAAAATATATTCAAATTAAGTTTAACAGGCCTGTGTGGAGTTTGCATGTTCTCCCCATACCTGCATGGGTTTTCTCTGGGCACTCCGGTTTCCTCCCACATCCCAAAAACATGCATGGTAGGTTGATTGAAGACTCTAAATTGCCCGTAGGTGTGAATGTGAGTGCGAATGGTCTTTTGTTAATATGTGCCCTGCGATTGGCTGGCAACCAGTTCAGGGTATGCCCCGCCTCCTGCCCGATGACAGCTGGGATAGGTTCCAGCGCTCCCGCGACCCTTGTGGGGATAAGCGGCTCAGATAATGGATGGAAGGTTATACTGTAGGTCACATAAAAGGTGTAGCAAGGTCTTAAATGAATGATCTTGGTCTCATTTTTTATGCCATAAAACCCTGGAATTTGAACTTCTCACCTTCATATTGATGCTTGACCGTATTCCCAATGTCAGCAAACTTGCGATCCTCAAAGATGAGGAAGTTGTGCTTCTCAGCGACATCCTGCAGCTTCTTGCTGAAGGCCTTAGTGTAGTCCTGTCCCGACACACCACAAATAGCTCATTATTTTCTTTGGGTTTTTTTTTTGGGTAAGGGGGGGGGGCAAATTCTTCCTGGAGAGATTTTGGTGACGACCTTTAATATATCCACGTGGGTCTTTAGTAAGCAAATCTTGGGACCGAGAGTGTCTGCCAGCTGGAGCAGCTCCTCACTGCTCGTGACGTCCGCAGACACACAAAGGTTGCACTGCTTTTCCGCCATGACTGTCAGCAGCTTTGACACCAGAGGATGAACATCTGCGGAAAAGACAATCATCAAAGTAAAATACCAAAATGAAACAAACAATATTTGGGATAGACTGATATTTTTTTCCAGCGCCAATACCAATGCAGATGTTTTGTTGTCAAGATAATATGATGATACAAACTCCAACACTTAACGTTGTTGAAATGCCTTCAAGCATATTTAAACACATTTTCGGATTTTTTTTTCCCGATTCACAATTACTATTTTTTTTAAATCTTTGACAATAGACATCTTTGTTTTAAAATTGACAAAAAGTGCAGGGTGCTTCCCTAAAGTTTACCCTAATGTTTAAATTGATCATTGGAATAATTTTTTTTTTTTTTTAAAGCCCATTATTGGCGGCAATAATTGGCCCAGCCAATAATCGGTCAATCCCTAAACAATACACGGCTACCGTGTGGCTTAAGTGAGAACACACATACCAATTATCGGGCTTACTTTCACCTCAATTTCCCCCACCGGTGTGTAGTGAGCTAAAATGGATATTTATTCTATCCCCCGTGCCTGTCCCTGTGTCTATCCACTGTACATGCAAATTGTAACAGCAAAGTAGACTACACGGGCAATAAGGAGCTGCATTGCAAGAGGAGCAGAAACATTCTTCCCCAATGTGAAGTTATAGGAACATGCCCCCCAAAATCTAACTGGAATGGAACCCCTTGTTAGTGTAATCTCTATTTCTCCTATCCTTTCCTGTTTTACTAGGACAAAGTGACTGCGGTGAAGAAGGCCATTAAAACAAGAAAGCTAGCATTTTGCACTGCACTGTGTGTCATACCTGGTAGTTTGGCTCTTGCTTCATAGCTCAGCTCCAGGTTGCGTTCCACACATTGCTTCTTACATGCCGGGACGTCATCGCCATTCTTCTCCTTGGGTCTGGCAAACAGCACATTTACAGTGAATTGCTACAAATACTGTTCGCCAATGGATGGAGAAAAGTGAAGCAATTGCAATCTTACTGTACCTGAACGTGTTATTATCCACAATGAACTTGTGTACTCTCTGGGCCGTGCACGCGTCGATGCGTTCGGAAGCCTTGAGCACATCAAGCAGCTTGAACATGGAGATGATCGGATGCAGCCTGATGCCCTTGGAAGCCAGCATGTCCACTGCGCCTTGCTCTCTATCCATCAGCACAATGGCATCTGTCACCTTTCACACACAAACATCTGATTACGGAATTATACCCATTCATTTGTATTAGGAACAGACTGTCCGAGATTCGGCATTTTGATGCACCTTGGCATCAGTCTTTTTTTTTTTTTTTTTTTTTTTATAAAATCTGCCGGTCAATGAGAGATCAATTTCAAACTGGGTAAACTTCAGGGAACTATTTTTTTTTATTCATTCATTCGTTCATTTAAATGGTCCGTTAACTTTGAGAGTTGGTGCTGAGCCTGGGAACTCCCTGCACTTTTTGTTTTTGTTTGAACAACCATAGACATTCACTGTCGTGGCACGTCATTTGAGCGAAGAGCCCCCGATCAAGCGCCGTTACCCCAACGACCGTGACAATCTACCACTGCCGATCTGGTGTCTGGGACACCTCACGACCACGACACAGAAAGCCTGACATGTCAGACTTTTTCTTGTTTAGTGTGCATAGTGTGACATGTCCTTTGTGGTCCTGCGATTGTTCCTAAACATTGACCAATACAGTAATGTGACGGAGCGTCCAAACGCCCGTGACTCCCTGACCCGCGCACGCTCTCTCTTTTCCACAGAGTGTGGATGTCGGGAGCGTACGCCATGCGCTCGTTGCTTCTGTGGGCCAATCTCAGGCTAACGCTGTGGTTTCCACACCCGTGTCCCACGGTCCTGCATGCCGACAAACTGTTTCCCTGTTGCCTGGCCTCTTTCTTCTTGTCTCGGAATCCCAAAGACCTGTGCCGTCGGACCGGGATCTTGGTGACAGTATGCGAGTCAACAATTTAACAAAAATGATGAGCCTTATGTGAAGATTTATTTATTTCCAACAACTACTAAATAGAATCATTTATTTAAAATGGGTAAATTATTGTGTACATGCTAGATGCACGGTGTTGATGCTTTATGACTCGGTTTCAAAAGCTTTCCTGCTATCGTGTGGCATCTAAACAAATTACAAACCCCTTTTACGGGGCATTGTCCTTTAGTTTTGCTATTTGCGGCAAGAGTCAGTCCCTATCCCCAAAGAATAGCGGGGTTCACTGTACATAGTAATGCATTGTTATTGGTTTTAAATTGCTATACTTTTGCCAAATGATTTGTTCCTGTTGTCTTTTAATAATTCCTTTTTCTCTCTCTTTGCCCATCACTGGATTTCAACACAGACAACAACAGAGGAGAACACCAGTTTATTTTTACAAATTCACTCATACTTCAAAACGACTGTAATTACCCCCCACCCCCCCAAATTGTCAAGTCAATACTGCGCATTATACATAGGTATAGAGTAAAATGAAAAACATGCACACTTTCATTCCAATATGCCACCGTCACCTAGAGGTTATGAGAAAGGCGTACACTTTCATTCTAATATGCCACTGCCACCAAGAGGTTATAAAAAAAGTTGTACACTTTTATTCTAGTATGCCACGCCACCTATAGGTTATGAAAAAAGTGTGGCTACACTTTCATTCCAATATGAGTTTACATACCCAGGCAGAATTTATTAAGTATTGTATTTTTAAATATGACTGATGACTGAACAACAACCATCATTAATTATGTTAAATGACAATGCTTTTCTGAAATGCTTGACTCCCATTAAAATGTGTTTCGCCTGCTCCTTCATGTTTTCTTTAAAGAACTGTACACATCTTACAAATTCTACCTGGGTAATCAGAATCATCTTTATTTTGCCAAGTATGTCCAAAAAACAAGGAATTTGTCTTCGGTAGTTGGAGCCACTCCAGTACGACAACAGTCAACTGACAGAGAATACTTTGGAGACATAAAGACATTGAGAAAAACAGTCACTGAGCAAAAAAAGGTTGCTCGTAATCTGGTAATGCCCGGTAAATATATATATATTTTTTTGTGCAAAAAGAGTCCTCTAGGAATTAGAGCAGTTTGAATGATTAATATAGCAATAGTCCGGTGCAATAACCATTGTGCAAAGGGCACCGGGACTTCAAGGAATGTATGCAGTTTAAAGTAACTAGTTGTGCGATAATCTGGGACAATGTCGATTGTGCAAATGTTGCAGATACTCCTCAATCAGTGTGCAAGTGGTGCAGATACTACTCCGGCACGAGTGGCCAGTATTGGTCATCAACATATATGCAAATAGTGCAGCTTCGCTTGACTACTACAGTGAGTGCACAGGTAATGTATATAAAAGTAGGGCTGTGAATTTCAAAATAAGAGACAGATGTGTAAGTTACCCATGCCATTGGCATTAACACAGCTCCATACCATCACAGATGCTGGCTTTTGAACTTTGCGTCCATAACAGTCCGGGTGGTTCTTTTCCCCTTTGGCCCGGAGGACACGAATTCCACAATTTCCAAAAACAATTTGAAATGTGGACTCGTCGGACCACAGAACACTTTTCCACTTTGCATCAGTCCATCTTAGATGAGCTCGGCCCAGAGAAGCCGGCGGCGTTTCTGGGTGTTGTTGATAAATGGCTTTTGCTTTGCATAGTAGAGTTTCAAATTGCACTTACGGATGTTCCTGAGCCCATGTGGTGATATCCTTTACACATTGATGTCGGTTTTTGATGAAGTGCCGCCTGAGGGATTCAATGTTGCTTTTCGGCCTTGCCGCTTACATGCAGTGATTGCTCCAGATTCTCTGAACCTTTTGATGATATTATGGCCCGTAGATGATGAAATCCCTAAATTCCATGCAATTGTACGTTGAGAAACTTTCTCCTTAAACTGTTCGACTATTTTCTCACGCACTTGTACACAAAGAGGTGAACCTCGCCCCATCTTTGTTTGTGAATGACTGAGTATTTCAGGGAAGCTCCTTTTATACCCAATCATGGCACCCACCTGTTCCCAATTAGCCTGTTCACCTGTGGGATGTTCCAAACAGGTGTTTGATGAGCATTCCTCAACTTTCTCAGTCTCTTTTGCCACCTGTCCCAGCTTTTTTGGAACGTGTTGCAGCCATAAAATTCTAGTTTAATGATTATTTGCTGAAAACAATAAAGTTGATCAGTTTGAACATTAAATCTTCTCTTTGTAGTGTATTCAATTAAATATATGTCGAACATGATTTGCAAATCATTGTATTCTGTTTTCATTTATGTTTAACACAACGTCCCAACTTCATTGGAATTGGGATTGTACATGGGTGTGCATTATACACAATAAATTACGGTATGCTGTCAAACAAGACCGGTTTGTCGAAGACTAAGTCCTACTGCACCTTCAGTCCTTCTTTGTACATCACTTCAGCAGTTTCCAAAATGCTAGACCCGCTGGTCACAGTGTCTTCAATGATGAGGCACGTATCTCCCTCTTTAAAAGAGCCCTCCACCAGACGCTTGGTTCCTAACCAAGAGAGAACATTTGGCCTTTTTATTTTGCACATTCTAATGAGACCAAGTATGAAAAACATGACTCCTACCATAGTCTTTGGCCTCCTTCCGCCTGATGAGCATGGGCAGCTCGTGTGTGGAGCAGATAATGGTGGCTATGGGCAAGGCCGTGTACGGAACACCACACACCAAGTCAAACTGAAGACCCTCATCCTGAGCTCTCTGGTAAATGAGCTTTGACACCTGTAAATGTGAATGGCTGTTATATGAATAAAATTTACTTGGCTTAAACAAATAAGAGCAGTTGGCGCAACAACAGTGGCAATAATGTAAGTATGGTGGCTTTCGGAAACAAACATTTAAAGGGAACATATAATGGAAAAATGTTGGGCAAGTCTCTGGAGTGCCACTCCACCCATCAAGTGTGAAATTAAACAACCATATAAATCTCTGAAAATGTGCCTGTGGGCGACTTAAAAATTTTGCCAAGCTGTGACATCAATTAGCCAGTGGTCGCCATCCATTTTCAGTCTGGGAAAGGTGGGGTTCCAGAAGTCTCCATAACACCATAAAATGTTACCAGACGTATTGCTACAAAAAAAAATAATTTAAAAATCATTAAATATAGCAACAATTTTTAAAAGTGGGCACCACCGAGTAGTATTGGCTCTATGGTGCCTCAGTAAACGTGAAATATGAATTGTCCACACATTCCTAAGTACCAGACGTTTTTCTGTCAAGAGGCCTGAAATCAGGTCATTAAAATTTCTTGAGCTTATGTACATCACTAGCAATGATCGCTGACTTCCCTTTCCGCTTCCGAGCCAGCACTGTCAACATAAACACGTGTGCTCTCACAAGTGGGTCTTCTACACAGAGGCAACCAATCAGAGAAAAGGGGGCAGTGTTAGCCAAATATGGACAAAGAGGATGCAAAACTGGGTCAAACAGAAGTAGCTGTCAGAGGGGCCTTTTCTGAACACTCGTATGACAAAACCAAGGTTTTCCATCCATCCATCTTCTCTACCACTTATCCTCACTAGCGTCACGGCCATGCTGGAGCCTATCCCAGCTATCTTCGGCCGAGGGGCGGGGTACACCCTGAACTGGTCGCCAGCCAATCTTTTGTTTTTTAAAATGAAATTAACGCTTTTATCCTAAGTCCATGTCAGAGAGTCATTCTATGGAGGTCTAATTAGCCAAATATGGGATCGTTCAGCACTTCCCTGGTTGTCATGGTAATGACAGACGAACTAAACAGAACGCCCTTCAAAACTGGCTGATTTCAAATATTTAGTGATCTGTAATTCTTTATTATTCGTGTATTTCGACCCAAGAATATTAGTGACCTTGTGTTTTGACTAATAGTATGTAGGACTGTCACTATCGTATATTTTTAGACTTGATTAGTCTATTGATTAATCGAAACCGAGTAAGGTTAAAAAAAAATAATTTTGGATTAAAGTGATTGCAATTTTTTTATGATTAGTTTATTAAACAATTATTATTCTTTCGTTGGCAGTTTTTAATGATTAAACAAAACTCCAAGACAACAATTAAACGATATCACACGAGAGAGGGAGTGATGTTGTACTCGCCAACCGTTTTGAAACTGAGAGCTACTCGTTGGGTACTAATTAATGCGAAGGGCTACTACTTTGATATACACTTGTGAGGCTGCTTCAGTATCAACTCCATGTCGATTAAGGGTTATTCATACTACTGCTGCAAATATCTTTTTTTTGGTAATAGATTAAACTGATGATTTTTTCCCCATAAAGTGATGATTCAGTCACTGGTGTGTTTGTTACCGGTCAGAAAATAGGGCCAAATGTTAATCGTTGTTTCCAAAGGCAAAGCAGATGTGGTAAAAGAAGACCGGAAATAATTTTATTTTCATCAAAAAATACTACTTATCGTATGTATGT
Organism: Phyllopteryx taeniolatus; assembly: GCF_024500385.1. Lineage (NCBI taxonomy): Eukaryota > Metazoa > Chordata > Actinopteri > Syngnathiformes > Syngnathidae > Phyllopteryx > Phyllopteryx taeniolatus. Next base: position 5,645,967 of record NC_084513.1, on the reverse strand, counting down.
TATTAAATGAATTGCAGTGTCTCTTTAATGAAAACGATGAGTGTTCGTCTGCGAAATCACGTCAAAACAGCTGTCCGCATCAACACTAGATAGGCCAGCACGATGTATTATTATAAGGACAAAATGGGGAAAAACGTGTTGGTGATCACCGTTGCTCAGCAGAGGACGTTGATTTCAGGTTTGCTTGAGGTATGTTCACTTACTTTTAATACGATACGGCTCGCAAGCAGGCAACAAAACGTTATGTAGCCTAGCAAGCTACTGCTAACACTGGCGGTTGGACGTAAACATGCCGCCGTTCTGTCGAATCATGCTCTAAAGTTTCGGTGTGGGTTAAGTAATTTAATTAAAAATAAACTAATTTAATTACAGTAAGTTAGCACCCATTATTTCTGTCATGTTGTAATGTTGGTTTGACCTGACTGATTACAATACACGATCTGACGAGAGCAGTGATTTCCAACCTTTATGGAGCCAAGGAACATATTTTACAATTGAAAAATATCACGGCACACCAACAAACAAAAATGTCACAAAAAGTGGATACATTAATTACTGTATTTACTTCCTGCCATCTCATAGAAGACCATTCATTTGTTCTGTCACTATGCCTCACTGGCATAAATAGAGGAACTTTGTTTATTGTAAATATTATATTTTGAGCAATTAAGTAGGCAAGTATATACAGTAAATGAACAGGTCATTTAAATAGACACAGTTGTCCATCTTGTAATCGGATCGGTGATCGGTTATCGTTTTTTTAAACTCTGTGATCGGCCCCAAAAATCCTGATCGTGTAAAGCCTAAATGAAAGTCGCTGGATGTTTGGTAGTCCGAGGGGCTGTAGGCACAGAATGGCAGCCACGCTTCCGTCAGATTGCCCCAGGACAGCTGTGGCTACACAAGTAGCTTACCACCACTGTGGATTGAATGAATAATGCATGAAATTGGAAAGCATCTTTGAGTGCCTAGAAAAGGGCTATATAAGTGTAATGCATTAATATTAGTTTTAAAAAGTAAGTCTTAATGTGGAGGCTACAATGGATTAATTACATTTCATTCAAGTCAATTGAGACGATTACCTTGGTTTAAGAACTTTTTGGGTTAGAAAGAAGGTGACGGAACAAATTAAGTTCGTAACCCGAGGTTCCACTGTAATTAATGTTGAGAGGTTGAATGAGGGACTGGGACAATTTTAAGTAAAACGCCACAAAGCGATTACTAGATTATCAAAATAGTTGTTGATGAATCGATTAATTTTGACACATTTAATATGATCTCTGTTAAAAAAAAAAAAAAAAAAAAAAAAAAAGTGTAAAAATCAGTTCATATCGAAATGAATTTGGATCACGTTCGTTGCTCGGAGACAACTTCGTTAGTGAAAACTGAAAGTGAACCCAGAACATCGTGATTAAAATACAAATAAATGCAAATTAGACTTCCATATAAACTGGGATTTAATATAAAACAGGCGTTGAATGAAGAGTAAAACTTTGGAACCCGCGTGGGGTGGCACGCACGTGTTTACCTGGTTCAAGAGCGCAGGGTGGGACACGAGCACCCTCAGGTCGATGTAAATGGGTGTCATCAAGCCGCTCTTGAGCTTATACTCCCCGAACTTCACCGCGTTCACGTCTTGCAGCTTCAAGATGAGCGTGTGCATGCAAATATTGGCCATGTCGTCGTCCTGGCTGAGTTGTGCCGCTGCAGCCAAGCTAGCGCAGGTCAACTCTACTTCCGCCAAGCTAGCGCAGACCAGGAGACGGCTGCTTCCGCTTCCAGGAACCTCAACGTAAAAGTCTCGTGCTCACATAAATGAGACGTTTTAACAACCTAACAGATTTTTTTTTAAAACGTTGGATGAAAAGTTATAGTTTGTTCTTACTGCTCCTATAGCGTGTAGTCTGAGTAGTACTCAGAGATGATTCTGAACAACACACCGGCACACAAATCAGTTGCAGTACCAAGACTGACCTATGGGTGGCAGCGTGGTGCCACAGTGTCGTCGGAGTTTGTAGTTGTGGTAATTAATAGTCGTTTGTATAGGTGCGTCTCAATAAATTATCATTAGAAAACGTCATGCAATGCTGTAGTTCAATTCAAAACTCATATATAGGTGTCCCCCGCCTCTGGCCCGCGACCCTACTGAGGATAAGCCATTCACAAAATGGATGGATGGATGGAACTGGCCTGAAAAGTTTTTTTCTTGGGCTGAATGAAACTGTACAATTTGTATTATTATTTTTTCATTTCTTTCCAATTTTCACTTTTGGAACTGCAATGCTGAAATCCAATGAACTCCCCTACAATATTCCAATTTATTGAGATGCACCTGTAGTAGTAGTAGTTTGAAGTAGAACTGGTAGTTTGCAGTTGTTGTAGTAGTAGTTTGTAGTTGTAGTAACAGTGGAATAACCTTTTAAGAGACATCTGACTGTCGGGTCTTCGCTGACTTTGATCAGGAGGTGAAGAATGCTCAAATTAGGCCAAGTGTGTGTCTGTATGTGTGGTTTACCCTGCTTACGGAGTTCTGAATGACATTTTACTACATGTTATACAAATAATTATGTCTAGAGTAATAACCTGATAATCTATATGTGTGTACCCCACTAGATCCACACACACAAAAAATGTCTATAGAGCCCAGAAAATCTGCCATTTAGGTTTGAAACATTTTAGGGTCCTTTATAGCACACAAAAAAAAACAACAACAAAAAAAAAACATTGCAGTTCATAGCGAGGCCAGATTATTACATTTCAAAGATATTATCTATCGTATAAGTGAATGTTATGTTGATATATTGTTCTTATATTGCTGTACGTTTTGGACTTTGCATCAAACTTCTATCCCAAAATATCCACTGGACTTTTTTCATCTCCCAGAAAAATAAGAAAAAAAACAAGCAAAGTTGAATTTGTCAGTTTATTAAAAAGATCCACAGTAGTTCAGTTCGGCACCAACCATTTAAAAAAAAAAAAAAAAGTGTACAACCCTGAAATAGCATTGAACAAAATGCCTGAATAAAAAGGGATAAATAAAAGAAACAAAGAAACAAACAAAAAAGAAACACAAACAATTCAGAAATGAAAATACATATCACCTGCATTTTCAAATGACAGGTTAAACATTTTCCTTTTTGGTCAGTCAACTTTGGCTTTTAATAGCGTCTCACAATTAGCAGTGCTTATCTATTTTGAAACAAAGTTTGTTCTTGGCATTCTTGAATATTTACCACAGTAAGACCTTTCCATCTGTCATGTGAAATGCCCTCCCGGCACCAATAATGGAACTGCAGGGCAGTATATGACACTATCCCTTTCATTGCAGAACGAATGTCAAATTTTGGAATACACTCAAGACACTAAGAAAAATCGTGACATACCCTTTGCGACTTATTGGAACATTTTTGTGACGTTAAGATATTTTAAAAAATATAGAAGAAAAAGACCTGGTGCAACAGTACAATACTGTATGTTATGTTTGTGTCTTTGTACATTATGTTTGTATGCATCAAAGCTTTGTGTCAAAAAGGATTCCAACGCAACAATATCTCCTTTGACTGAAGAACCGGCACAAAAATGCAGTCTGGATCTTGATCTCTGGAAAAACGCACAGAGGTTTGCTGGGAAATAGTCTTAAGGCACTAACATGTTGAGGGGAACACCTTTAAGGCACCGATGTGGTAGAAATGTCAAGAGGTGTCGTCCTTGAAGTGGGAGTGATGCTGTAAGGCGGCTGGCTTCATCTTCTTCTTTTCGTCTCTACTTTGAGGGGCTTTGAGCATCCGCAAGCAGTTCGGGACTCAAACATTCAATCGGACACTGAATGTTCTGGAACATGAGAAGAAAAGGGGGAAAAAATATGTTTATTTTACAAAGATACCGTGATGCGTTATAAACATGTCACAAAAAGTAACATTAGTGAAAAAATGATGATCTCAATTTAGTTACAAATGGACTTAGTGTGAAATCTGGGCCTTTTTAGTTCAAAACAAATCTATTACAGTATTTCTCAATTGCTAAAACACAAAACCGTATTGTCTGAACCAAATCCTCAGAATCAATTGGTCACTCTTTTGGTAGAACGCTAAGCACTTTTCACCTAGTGAGACACAACTTGCAAACACATTTTCACCCACTAAAACTCATTTTGAACTCTGGGGCACTTCTGTTGTGTAAATGGTAAGCACAGGTAGCAAAAGTGAAACTCAAATAAAGCACAGGTGTCAACATAAAAACAGCAACTGAAAACTGAAGAAGAAGCCAATATCAGGCAGTTCAGGGAGCCTTTATTGTTGAATTTTTACTACAGACAATCAAAGAGGCAGAGTAAGAGCTGGTCGAGGAGGAAGAGGAGGTATAAGACAAAGAACAATTATGTAGTTCAGATGAAACACAACGCCAACCCCCAGCCAGACGATTGTCGGTACCCCCCTACCCACCCTTGAGGACTTGCACGTTGCCAGAACTAAGACAAGAGCGTGCAAAATCCTCTCGGACCCTCCACATCCCGGTCACCAGCTCTACCAGCTCCTTCCCTCAGGTAGGCGCTACCGATCAATTGCAAACTAAAACTAGCAAACATTGTAACACCTTCTTCCCTCTTCCCATTAACTTCTTAAATAGTTAACTTACAATTCCATTGCGACATGCTGCCAATTTTTTGTCCTGAGTTTGTTGTCACATTTCTGTGGGGCCAGTGATACATTACTCGTGCACTCACTGTGGCAGTCTCGCCATGCTGCACTTTTTGCATATCTGTTGTTGACCAATACTGGCCACTCATGTGCCTGAGTAGCATCTGCAACATTTGCACAATTGACACTGTCCCAGATTATCGCATTATTAGTCACTTTAAACTGCATACATTTCTTGAAGTCTCAGCGCCCTTTGCACAAAGGTCATTGCACCGGACTACTGTTCTATTAGTAATTTCTAACTGCTCTAATTGCGAGAGGACTCTACATCTTTTTGCACAATTGTCAAAAAAATAAAATACAATTGCATTACCACATTACTGGCAACCTTTTATTTATTTATGTATATTTTTTTAATGTCTTTATGTCTCAAAAGTATTCTCTGTCAATTGACCGCCTGTTGTTGTACTAGAGCTGCTCCAACTACCGGAGACACATTCCTTGTATGTTTTTGACATACTTGGCTATTACGACACTCCACTTTTTTTTTTTTTAAACCGATCAACCTTTGGCAGAAGTCTGGGACCTACTGAAACTTGAAACTTTTCTGATTGGATGCCTGCAATATAATGATAGCTACAAGGATCATCGAAATAAATCTTGTGAAAAAAATATATCACAAGAACTGTTTGTATTGACAATTGTGTTTTGATACTGACCAGTTTGCGTAGGGCATTATCTCTGTAGCGGTCAAAGACATCGGAGTGGACAGGCTGAAGCAGATCAGCCTCCATGTGGGTCTGCCCTCCCGGCCTTCTGCAGTTCTCACAACGCCAGCCCTGGGATTGTTCAAATTAATCAGCCGACAATCACAAGCTAGAGCTTTAGTCTCCATATGCACAATTTAATTAGAGCGAGGCACTCGGAAGCCCACCTGTTGTCCGCCGTAGCAGGTGCAGGTGCAAATGGCTCCCAGGTATTCTTTCTGCCACTGGTTTCCAACATGGTACATTTTGCCGTTGTCGTAGCACGTGGAGTCGTCTGTTTGTAAAGAGTTGTTTACATTTCATTTGCCATCATGAGGAACATTAATGAGTCATTAAAGTACTTGGGCTTTCCTTTTCTCACATTGGGGTGGGGAGTATTACAGGGGGATACGAGCCATTGTAGAGTGATTTCTTTTTTGTGTCTTGAGTTGCGGGCAAAATTCATAGAGTTATAAGCGTTAGATGATGGCAGAAACTTCAAAGCCAGCAGCAGTTTTACAAACGGTGAACAATTTTTCAAAAGAGAAAAAAGAGACTTCAAACTGTTTAATGCTACTCCCAATTTCCATTTACTGGAAAACTAAAAAAAAACAATAGAATTACACATAGTGTATTTAACCAAACGAATGGTTGTCCGTGTCTGTATGTGCTCTGGGACTGACTGGCGACCACTTCAGGGTGTAGTCTGCCTTTCGCCCGAAGTCAGCTGGGAGAGGCTCCAGTGCCCCGCGGCCCTATCCAGGATAAGCGGTGTTGAAAATGAATGGATGGATGTTACAATAATTATTGTTGCTGTTTTTTGGGAGTAGCTAGAAAGGATTAAAAGCACTTCTATTCATTTAAGTGGGGACTGTTGATTTCACACACAATTGGCAAACATGGTCATGGAATGAAATAAACTCGTAAGTCAAGACACAACTATATAATGCTGAACCCCATAAATAAAGGAACGCTTAAAAAAAATGCTATGTAGCGGTGGCACAAATAATTAACCGCGATAGAGCAGGAGAAAACTCTTTGAGAAAATGTAGGTTGATATACAGTATTTTTACTCATTTTGAAAAAATCAAACATAGATCTAATATTACAAACTAACGCCTGTGTGAATATACGGCCGTGTGCGTCTGCTGTGTCCACACTTACGGGGTTCACATTTAAATTCTCCTTTGCCGTTGCCCAGGCAGGTGCAGCTCATCATGTGACCGTTCTCGGCATGGCGATCCCACTTCTCCCCAATGCGATAGTTGTTGCCGTTATCATGGCACCACTCTGAAGGAGAAAAGTTATGGGAAAGATGGAGCGAGAGGATTAAAAAAACAAACAAATACAACGTGAGGGACTGAGAAGGAGTCACATGTTTAAAAACACGGGGCATGAATTTGCATTTTTGGGAATACAGTGACGTGTTGATCGGGTTCCAGCTAAACTAGAGATGGATGACAAGCTCAGTTTTTGATATTGTCATGTTAGCTGTTTGGACAATACAAACAACTGAAGTGAACCCATTGCCTTCTGCTCTCGCATATGAAAATGTCATTTTTACACACAGAGCAGAAACACGACAACATGGACAGACAGACACAACTGTGAGAATACTTGAAATCAGTGGCGATCCTAGCTTGAACGGCGTCTACATGTCGCACTTGCCAGAATGCGCCTCTGCTTGAACTGTATGAGCAACCTGCTGTACAGATTGTTCCCAAACGTGTCCAATGTACGAATTGTTATTATTATGCTTGTTATGTTATGCTCGGAGCTCATAACTGCAGCACATAGAATTGTAACATTTTATGGCTTCATTTCGTCGTAGCTTTTTAGGAATTTATATGTGTGAGGAAAAACGTCTCCTTGAAGATTTTCAAGGAGTCTGACAAGACTAAACTTTAACATGGCGCTTCAGTGAAATGGATGTATCAGAATGCAAATCAATAAATAAATAAAAATGCTTTTCTATCATGTTTTCAACAACTGAAGTCCTTTTTATAAATTCCTTATTGGTTAAATCACATGGAATTTTTAATTCCATGGAGTGTTGCCGCCTGTTAGCAAAGCATGCTGGGATGGATGTTAATAAGCCACTCACTAGATGAATCACACCTAAAATGGCCGCTGCCCAGACCCAGGCAGCGGCACCACAGCTTGAAGCCGGTCTCGGACATGCGCTCCCATTCTGAGCCCACCTCGTGGTACGTGTGCGTGAATGTGTCATAGCACACGTCGCGGTTGGTGGTAATGGGAATGTCGCCTGGAACTAAGAGGAAACAAAATAAGCAAAGGATGTGATTTACATAAGTTGATCCCATCACATACTTCTGCACAATCATTCGGAAGGAAACGTTTTGGATTTTAGTACCTGCATTGCCAACGGTTACAACTTCCTCGAGCACCTTCTCTTTAGCACCACCCCTCATGGCCTCCACAACCACATTATAGGAGGCTCCAGATGTCAGTCCAATCAGAGTGGCACTGTTAGAGGTGCCAGGAAGACGCATCTGTGGGGAAGAAGAGCTCATTCACCATTGGCGTTGCTGCCCTATAGACCTTTTAATTATGTTGGTAAACAATAGGTGCCAGGGTACTTCTGAGGACCAGAAAAGATGAACTGGAACCACCTATCACTTTCAGCATCAAATGAGCCTGTCTGTGCCATTAATTTGAGCAATAAACAAGTCAATCAATCAGGCAGTCCTGCAACCATTATGTTAAGTATGTCTGAATTTCCAGTCCACCACGTCTATTTTTCACCTGTTGAAATGTAAATTACAGCCGGCGCTTGTCTCGCTTCAAAGCAATTTACCTCATGTTCTTTTCCACTGACACTTCACACATTCAAACGAAGGTGGTAGATAAGAAGGCTAAACTCATCATTTATGCCATTTACCCTATTTCTTTAGCGCTCGGTCTTACTCAAATGACATAGAAGTGTTTGTTTTCAAGTCTCCTGCCACCATGAAGTATGTGTGACGTCATGGTGAAAAGTTCTATTAGTATATTCTGTTACCTGAAAGCCTTGTTCTTCCATGTGTGTAATGGGATTACATGACACCTCGTACTCTGAGGTGTGCGGGATTGGTTGCCAAGAGATGGTTGTGATGGTCTGCGCTTCTTGGGGCAGCTCTGTCCCGTTGTCAGGGAAACCAAACGCAAGCCCTGCCAGAGGTGTTTCGCTGACCTGCCCAATGAAAGACACGTTGAACACACTGATTGAGGTCGCAGCTAATGGGTAGAAGACTGAAATGTACAGTATAAGTCAACACACCTTGACTAAGGGTACTCTGTTTCCATCAGGGCCTGCCACGGGAATGTAGACAAGATGTTCTCTCAGAATTGGCCTCTGGCCTTCTTCGGGTCCACCATGGGGGCCGTGAAGTCCGTTATTAGGACGCAGGTTCTGATACTCCGTGTAGATGTGCTGCCCCTGCTGTCCTGGCCGGCTCTGGCCACTCGTACCAGCCAAGTGGACATGGTTGGAGTCGAAGCTAAATGCAAAACAAAAAAATAGGGGTGAGAGACCCAGGCAGGAGAACATGTCCACAAATGTCTTCCTTTATCCTTCTGACTTCATGGACATTCGGGATGTTTTTAGGTGATTCTACAAATTCATACATCTTGTCATTGAAGGACTCTGGAACGTCCAAGATGTCAGTGGTGGGTCGGTGAGAAACAGGAAGCTGAGGCAGCTCGGGGACCAGTAGAGAAACAGTAGGAGCTGGCTCTGGTTGAACACAGTATAAAGTAAAGTCAAAAAAGAAAATACAACATGGGAGTCATCAAATAAGACTGTAGAGTTGACTGTTGTGAGCTCAGGCTAGTGGCGGGCTGTTAACTGGCTAAACGTAGACCAGTCTGGACGGCAGTTATGAATGTTTATTATTTTATATTTATTTTGTTACCGTTTGGTTCAATAAAGCGATTGAAAGTGCACCGGCGGCCATGTCTATCCTTGTCCACTTGTGGGGGCATAACAATACGTTGTAACTAGCAGTAGGAGGATATTTTAAATGAGCTAACGTGTTGGTGATCGTTTGTAAGTGTGAAATGATCCCAAAATTAGGACATTCTCTGTCTTTTACAGTCTTTGCTCCTGGCTGGCCGCCATCGTGCCAACTTATTTCTATACAAAGTGGTGCATTTACCTATGTGAAAAAAATGATCACTGCGAAGCTTCGAGGCAGAGATTTTACTTTGACTTTCTTCCTAAGCGACATTTTGGGTTATTTGATTAATCGTTTCAGCACTACTTGGGAAGCTTGCATGCATCGGGGCATAAACAACTGCGGGTGGATGAGTGGTGACACTTACGGGTTCTGGCTTTGCCCATGAGAGGAATGCTTCTTAAAGTATTTTGCAGGGCAACAATTTTGATGACATATTCTTTTCCTGGTTTCAGACCTGTGAGCAGATGTCAAATATAATATTAGTGTCCCATTTTTATGGTTTTGTTTCTCTGTGGTGTGAGTTCAATCACAATCACTTCCCACACTGACCGTTGATCATGGCGTAGGTCTGGCTTGAGTGGGGTCTGGGGATGACTTCTTGAGGCAAACCCCCGGCTTGTTCGAAGGTTACATAATAGCCAGTAACTCCCGGACTGCGGGAACGCTCCCATGAAAAGGAGATGCTGGTGGGGTTCAGGGTAGTAAACTGGATATTGGTGGGAGGGCTGACCACCGGTTTGGCTGAAGAAGACAGACATGTAAGTACATGTAATAAATAGAAGCTCATCACCCACCGCTGGAATGACTAATATGTGCTCCAGTCAGTACTAAAATTATTTGGTCTCAAGTTAAAACACCATTCATAAGTGTAGCTACAGAATCACGAGTGATGCTTACCTGTGGAGGCGGTGAGAGTAAGAGGTGCACTACGGCCATTTCCTTTCAGTGTATAGATGTTGATCTTATAAGTAGTACCTGGCTCCAGCCCTGTAGTGTACAGATAGGCAAAGACATGAAGAACCAATTTGTGTATTTTTAATGGTGCTGCTGTGGCTCAGAGGTGAGGATTACTCTCCACTTATTGGACGTAAGGGAGCACTGTCTTTGCATATCTAACTTCTAATATCAGCGTACCTGTGATAGTATACGAGCGTGAGTCGGCACCAATGGTCCTCTGAATGGGTGTGAAGCTAGTAGAGGAAGTGGGAGTGGCTTCAACCAGGAAGCCCGAGATGAGATCCGTCTTGGAGCGCCAGGTCAGAGTAATGGACGAGTCGTTGACGTCAGAGATGCGCACGCGACGAGGGGGGCTGATATCTTGAATACGATGGAAAAATAAGGTCAGAGAAATGATGAGCGACAGAGAGGGAAAGAGGATGTTTTTTCGCCTTTGGATAAACACAACAATGTTTTTTTTAACGTAACGTAGGAACTGCATAAGGCAAAGTTTCTCCTACAAATGGATGTTGTTTTTCAAGCTTCATAAATGTGTTTATTTGTCTGCTTGAAACAATGTTTGAACAAAACTCACTCTCCAGTGTGGTAACCTCTCCTTGGACTGGCCGACTCGTCAGGGAGTTTTTCAAGGCATATACATGTACATCATAAGTAGTTGCAACCTGGAAGAAGAGAGAAGGTAGGAACGATAAGGTCAAATTTGACACTGTAATGGATATAACTTTGCTTTGAATGTAGTGTACATGCATGCAAAATTACTTTACCATTAATTTAGTTCTAACACAAACGCTACTTTTACATATTTGAAATAGCAGACAACATTGGGACAATAACAAATCATTGGAGGTATTAGCAGTCTGAAGCTATTTTTTATGCTTTAATGATTCTCCATGTTTTCTACTTTCATATATTAGACAATCACCATGAGTCCAGTGATGTGCGCCTTTGTTGTGTCTGGGGCCAGATTCATCTCCTTGGTGGGTCCGCTTTTGCTTTTAGGGTTCACGACAACACGGTAGCCTGTGAGACCCGCCTGGCCAGTTACTCTGTTTTCTTGACCCGGCATTGCCCAATGCATGATGAAGGATGTGGGCCCAACCTGGAAGAACTGCAGGTTGGTTGGGGGTGAGATCCCTGTGTTGAAAGAGTGGGAAAACAGTGTCAGGTCGGTGCAACAGAATAAAGTTTCTACATGAATTACGAGAGATGAGATGAGAGTGTGAAATTTTATATGGGCCAATCAAAAATTGGAAACCAACAGCTGTTTGATAACACAATAAATGGTCAGGGTAGAACAAAGGCTTTGCACAGAATTAAAAGAAGAAGAAGAAGCATATCAGTATATTTAATCTCAAAACACATGCTGTGGCTTCCAAATGCAAATCATTAAAATCACAAACCTGTAGCTTGAGTTCCAACCAGTGCTGTGCTGGCTGTGTCGTCATGCAAGGCGATGACCTTCACAGTGTATTCAGTGCCTGGCTGCAGGCCATAGATAAGGGCGGACTCGGCATCTCCTCGAGGAGAAGGTCGCAGTTCTCTTTCACCCTCCTCAGAGCTGGAATAAAAGACCCGGTAAGCTGTAACAATTCCATCGGGACTGTCCCAGTTGATCCGTAGAGAGGTGGAGTCAATGTCCGAGAAGGTCAGGTCCTTGGGACGGTCGACATCTACAAATTTGTGAAAATGTTCAAACAGACATGATGAAAGGTAGCAATAAAATTGTAGTAGAAATTGTTTTTTTTGGTAGATAAGGAAATCCCTTACTTGTTATAGCATTCACCACCAGTGGAGAACTCTCGCCGTCTTGTCCCAGAGCATAAACACTAAAGGTGTACTCGACTGTGGGCATCAGGCCGGAGAAAGTCATCTCTGTTTGGTCTGGATGAGCAAAAGCAGGTGAAGAAAATGACAATCAGGAAATTAGACAAATTAACTAGTCAAACTCACAAATAAAAACACAACAACAACAACGCGATGTTACCTGGAGCCACCACTTCAGTGAAAGATGAGCCCTGTCCATTTCTGGGGACCCCGGTCACCCTGTATCCCTTGACTGGGCCCTGAGCCGGGCTCCACCTCACGGTGACACTGTTGTCATTAACATCCATCACCTCCATGTCAGAAGGAGAGTCGACTCCTGAAACGACAAATGAAGGAGGAAAGAAAGATGAGGAAGGGAACAATGTCAGAGGAATGGAAGAAGTACGTGACTGTTTTTGGTTCCAACAACACATGTACTCTACGAGCGTCTCTGTGCTGGTGTACCTGTCTTGTGTGTGACATAGATGGGAGTGCTGGATGCAGGGCTGTCCCCTCTGCCAGTTACAGCATAGACAGTGATCGTGTAGTCGGTACCAGGCTGCAGGTTAGAGATTGTGGCAGTTGACTGAGAACCAGGAACGGTGAACTCCTTAGGATTACTGTGGCCTCCTGAATTAAGAGAAAATCGATGAGAAGGTTAACTGGGAAGTCACACACATATTGATGTTTTGACAGCATTTGCAGACTTAAATTGCAGTTCAGTTAGGTGTTCTCATTTAGAGACTAGGACTGGTAGTATGGTGAACATACAGTACATACAGTAAGTCAAAGATCATCTTTAAGCACGCAACGTACCTTCATGACTGACAAGCTCCCTTCTGCAGCGAAGCATTACAGTGATCCATTTTAACAAAACAAGATTACTTGAGTGTATCTAACCTAACGATTTTCACTCGTTATTGTTTAAAAAACATCCACACTTTTAATCTTGAGGCGACATAATGCTACACGGCTCCTCCAATACTTCAGAAACTTCATTTTCAAGAGAATTAATAGATTCGTTCTCAAGCTATGTTCAACACTTTAAAATGGGTTAATAAATGTGTAAAAATAACAGATGATGTGGGGACAGAACAATAATATTGATTTGTGAAAAATATTAAATTGACCACATTTGGACATGGATTTTCTGCCCAGCAGCGAAGATACAGTATGTATGTAGATGAAAGAAAGAAAGAAAGAAAGAAAGAAAGAAAGAAAGAAAGACCCTATTTTATGGTGTTTTCTATGAAATTTCATGAAAATTCTTTTAAAGCCGGTATTGAGTTACCTGTCTCGCCATGAGTGATTCTGTAGTAGCGCACAGTGACAGGAGGGGAATCCCATCGGATAGTGATGCTGGTGGGGGTGGAGTCGAGAACCTCCAGGTCTGTAGGAGCATCAGAAACTAGAGAGAAATCCCCCAAACAGATCAAATCATTAGCCAATGCAGTATTAGTGTCATACATTAATATGATGAGAACAACTTGATTTCATACTTGTCTTCTGATTCCCACTGAGTGGCAGGCTCTCCTGTGTCCCGCTAACTGCATAGATGTTAACCAGGTAAGCAGTATCTGGAGCCAGTCCTGTCAGGGTGAAGTGGTTCCTGGAAGGGGGGAGTCTCTCGTCCTTGGTTCTTCCACCGCTGGCCATCTGGTAACGGATGCGATAGCCTGTGATTTTGCTCTGGGGAGCCAGCCAGTGAATGGTGAATGAGGTGGTGAAGATCTCAGAGAAACGCAGAGCTACTGGGGAATCGAGAGCTGAGGAAGGTTGGGATGGACACAAAAGGGTCAAATTAGAATTGTATCGTTAATTCAATTAAAATACATTGTGTCAATACTGAGAAATGCCGTGAGTGAGTGAAATGCTAAAGGATCAAATAAAAGTCAATCAGGCCAAGTAAGACTCACTTGTTTTGTGGGTCCCGACAAGGGGTGAGCTCTCTTGCTGTTCATAAACGCACACCACGCTCACCAGATACTCTGTGTTTGGCAGCAAATCTGCCCAGATGGGAAAACCAATGTTGAAAAAAAAATACTTTCCATTGTGTGGTTGTACATTCCAGCATATTGATCGCTTTTGTTCCAACTTACTCCTCAGCACAACATTGTTCATTGTGCCATCTACACTGGTTTCTGTAAGGTCATCATCGTCGTCAATGGGATGGTACCTAAAGAAAAAACATGACCGACACTGACATGTTCAGGAAGGACATACTGTACAGTACAACACTTAAAGTCCCTGTAAAATGAAAAAAAAAATGTATTCCAAAAACTGTGAAAAATCAAACCATTCTCTCTGGTCCCGAACGCCGTGGGCGTGTCAGCTAAATGTGCTGAATCCATGCCCTACTTAACTGTCAACTGCAAGTCAAATAGCTACGACCTAGAAAAATGGATGCTTCATATAGCATCTTTCTTATGCCTAAACTGCATGTTTGAGCTTTGAAAATATATCTGCTTAAAGCCACTGTGTCGTCACGGGGCCTTTCCACCCCATGACAACGAGGCAACAAAGGCGCTCAAGTTCTCATATAGAGAGGGATGGAGGACACATGCCCATGCCGAAGTGCATTGCTGGGCTCCGTTTTAGCCACGGCAAAAAAAAAACAAAAAAAAACAGGAAAGCTGAAAAGGGTAAAAAAAAAAAATATATATATTTAAAATTAAAAAGCAGTTCAATGCTATATCTCCACAAATTAGTACTACAGAGTTTTCAGTCTTTGCACATTTTCAGCAAATATTTAAAAAATGTATAATGCATTCAGAAACAAACCTCTGAATTCACTTTACAGGGCCGATACCGTAAGTAAAAAATAAGCCACACTGAGCGTTAAGAGCATTTAGTGTTCAAACCTAATGAGGAAGTTGTTGATGTTAGCCATGTTGGGGACACGTGGTGAGACCCATGTGACTTCTATATGGTCTGGCCCTACCTGGCCAAAGCCAAGATCAGTGGGGGCCGGCACAGCTATGGAAAACAGAGGAGAAACAGATCTTGTGTTGGCTCTCATGATATTAAGTTCAAGCGAACAAAAGTACTCTGCGTGCTTTTACTTACAAGTCTGTTGTGTGACCATGGTGGGTTCACTCTCTCCATTCTCTGTCACGGTGATCACGGTAATGTCGTAGTCGATACCAGGTTCCAACCCGTAGACTGTATAGTGTCCGGTCGTTGGCATAACCATGTCTTGGAAGATGGGCACACTCTCACCCGCCGCCATCACTGTGATCCTGTAACCAGTGACGGCTGTGGTGTTGAGTGGAGACCAGCGAAGACTTATCGTGGTGTCACTAACATCATCGAAGCTGAGGTCGGTCAACTGAGGCACGTCTGTGGTTTGAGGGGAGGGGGGGGGGAAACAAGACACCACGAAAAGAACCGCAGACAAACAGAAGATGGAGTCGGGGAAAAGAGAAGTGGTTGATCATGAGGGAAAGGAAGTGGATGAGTCCAAAGACAAAAAGGCAAAAAGAGGCAATGGTCAAGATAGGAGCCAAAACTAGTCCACTTCCAGTATAGTGAGATATGTATTCAACATATCGCACCAATGGAAGATATATATATATATATATATATATATATATATATATAGTGCTTTCATTTATTAGACCACCTTATATAAAGACAATCCAGCATCATGAAGTCAAGTGGGTCAATATCACAAGACTGACTTTGGTAAGTGGATACTAAATTATTTTTTTAACATGGTTTTGCTGTCCACAAGTTATTTGATAACATTTGTCATCTTTATCATGTATATTTTATTTCCATAATCATACTGAACATTTTGCATGTGTCCCTGAAATTGCTGCCCACCCCGTCATTATGGGGTAACTGTCCCTTTAAGAAAACCCTCTGATGTTTTGTGTGACATTACCGCAAGCATTTTGTCTTTCTTCAACGGAGGCTGAAACAGTGGATAGTACATACAAAAAAGTGGATCTACTTAATATAAGAAATATGACGTTCAATGGAAAATCTTTTGGGGGGTGAAATGGGGAAAGGCACCTTACAGTGATATTCACACAAGTGCTTTAATGCAGACGCTTTCAATTTCACTGAGGAAAAACATAAAACAAATATTTTGACCTTGCATTAGGTGGTGGTCTAATAAAATTGTAAAGCACCGTATAATACATCTACAAATAAACCTTTATCAGTGAAGGTCTATAATAAGCATTAGTGTAACAAAACAGTTTTGGTACTGTTTGGTATTGTTATTATGGGAACTGTAGTTAGTTTATAGTAGCAGTATAGCTAGTATCTCTTAATTATTGAAAGTCAATGCCAAACATACTAACTTTCAACTTGATACTGTAGAAGTTGATCAGCAGAAGGGGTAAAATCACAGAAACGACTCCGAACTCACAATGCAAATATGTAAATTGTGGGTCACCTAATTCCCATTTTTAAGTGCTAGCCCCCATCGTGACTACAACTCACCTGGAGTGATGGTTGTTGAGACTGGAACGCTTTCCATGTCATCCTTAACCGTAAAAACGCTGATGTTGTACTCCACTCCTGGACTGAGATTCTCAAGGGTACAAGAGTTCTCTCCAGCTTTCACAAACTCCTCTACACTGTTTCCTTGCTGCCCATTTGTGGGAGCACATGTTACTCTATAGCCAGTGATGTCTTGGTTTGGAGATATTTGGAAGAAAGAGGCGGTGGATTAACATTTTTTTGTAGGTTTATCGCTGTAACTATAATTTCTCTTCATGCACATATGGGTCTTCTGTGTACCTGGTGTACTCGCTCCATTCCACTGGACAGTAATATCTCCAGTGCCTGAGTTGGAGTCCAGGTGGAGTTCAGTGGGAGGTGACAGAGCTGGCAAGAAAAGTAAAATAAATTATACAGTAAAGAAAGAAGATAGAATAGAATATTTGGTCGTTTCTACTTACGTGTGACGACACGCCGCGTAATTTGGGCTCCTTGTTCTTGGCCGTTAATGACTGGTTGCACACTGTAGGTATATTCCACTCCGGGAGTCAGACCGGATATGTAAATGCTTCCTGAGTCTGAGGTCACGTCTCGAGGGGCTTCTCCGCCCTGACTGGGGCGCACTGTCAACTGAGATAGATGAAGGCACGGTCAGCACGGCACAGAAGAGCAACCGACATGCATTCGTATACAGCAGGCAAAGGTCAGAGGCCAATGTTTTCCCAAGAATAAGGACAAAGTACAGAGCATTCTCATCACTCGTGTGACATATTTGGACCAATCCGATCATTCCCAGAGGTCTGGAGTTCCCGTGTTACTAAGGGACTGCTGTTCTATTTAACCATCCGTAATAGAAGCATTTTAACTATGGTGCCTTAACTTACAAGTTGAATTTGTTCTGTGACCGCTTGTAACTCAAAACACTCGTATTTCAAAACATCTTTTCCCATTGTAATAAATTGAACATGACATTAATTTGGCCCAGCCCCATATTGTGCTCATTCCGGTGTGCATACCTTGGCAGTGGGAAGTATAATACAACATATACTGTATGCCTGTGAGTATTATATTGTCTGTTTCCATGTGTGACTACAAGGGATGTAAGGATATCTATATCTCACGGTTCGGTTTTATCACGGTATTAATCTCACGGTACGACAATTATCGCAATATCGTGGGAAAGCCCACAGTATTGCAAGAAGGTTCACGGTACAGGATAGGTGGGGCAAGAGGCGAAAGCAGGAGAAGCGAAAAACCTCTCTTTTTCTTGCTGCTCTTAACTCTTGCCAAGACCTTCTCAATAGGTTTGAGTAGTTTGTCCGTTTTCCCACAGGTTTTTGTGAAAAAGACAGCATCAGATCACATATTTCTCTGGACTTCTATGCCCATCCATCTAATGTTTTCATTCATACACGATACCTCCAAAACAGTATTATTGCTGCAGCAATATTAAATGCTCACAATAACAAAACTGTCCATTGAGAAATTGTCAGTTCAATAATTTAAGAGTATTTACTGTATTGTCATATTTTCTTATTTATACTACTATAAATTGGATACTGCCTCCTAACAGTGATGTCTTTGCTTGAGTCCAAAAATTCAAGTCAAGTCATGAACGCAGGAGCTCTCTTAAAGGCATAAGAATCCTTAGTCTCTTTTCCTCCGCTTAGTGATATTGTAGGATGATTTTTTTTTCTTTTTTTTTCCATTTGAAATGTGAGTCGAGTTTACGGCCAACATTCTTTTTGCTCACCTGTCAAAACAAAAAAAAAATAGCCAAGGGATGGAGCTGCCAGGCAAGAGAGCTAGAGGATGACCAAAGAGAAGGTTGATGGATGTCGTGAGGGAAGACATGAGGGCAGTTGGTGTTCGAGAGGAGGATGCAGGAGATGGGCTTACATGGAAAAGGATGACGCGCTGTGGCGACAAGCCAAAAGGAAAAGAAGAAGAAGCCAAGGGATGGCTCGTATCTTGAAAAACTCAAAAGTTGTCTCACTCCTAAGTTAAAGTACCACTGTATTACTATGTGCATTTCATGTGACACATATTCAATACTGCTGTTTACATTCACAGAACACATGAAACAGCCTGAATGCCCAAATTGTACGTAAATAACTCCACAAGCGTCAACACTGGGCAGTGACAACACAAAAGTGAACAATAACCTAGAAATAATACAAATATTACATGGCATTTAGGTGGCCTGGGCTAAATTTTCCCCCATTAATTTTAAATGAGGCTAACCTCCACATTACTCTCCTTACCACTGTTGAAAATGTGTTTGCTTATTTAATGATGCACACAACTCTAATGTAGCATATATATTTATATCATATGTAGTAGTTAATGTTTTCGCTGAAGTTTTTGAGCAGACGTGGGCATGTATACAGCACCAATCTGTATATTTTGATGACGTCAAGCTTGTGTTGATGGGTTATTAGATTTGTATCCTCCTTTAGAATAGGGCCCAATTCCAATCAGAAAATAAAGTATCTGGTTTAACGTGTCATTTTGTCTTTGTGCTGCCATGATGCATTTCCCAATTGTGCTTTTTGAGCAGAAAAGAAATCTGAATTGTGTGCGATCATTCCCTATACTGCAGTCACAGCCACGAGGTGGCATATTTCTGTGGGATCTGCTATAATATATGTGGATTTTTGTTCTAGAGATGAGGCTAGTAAGCATACCTTGTATCCGACACGTGGCACTGGAGTCCAAGAGATTATAATAGAGGTGTCAGTAACATCAGTGCTGAAATGGGGAGCATTACCCATTGGTGGGTCTACAAACACAAAGGAAGTTTGGGTCATTTTCATATCATTGCTCCTTTTACTAAAACTACCATTTTGACCTAGAAATGCACCTGCCAATAGTGACCACAGTACTTACTAGTGGTAAAGACAGCTGTTTCTCCTTCACTCAGTGTGTTGTCTTGCTCTGAGTGTAGTGTAGCAGTATACATTGTATCTGGCTTCAGGTTGAGGAGGGTGTACTGGGAGAGCCGGGCTGGCAGGCGTAGCTGCTTCGGGTTTGAGCCCTCAACGGTGAGGAAGAGCCGGTATCCGCTAATTTTGGCTCGTGGGGCGAACCACAAAATCACAGCACTGTCCTCTGTCACGTTAGTGAAATGGATATCTGTTGGAGCATCAGGCTCTGGAAAGAGAAATGTTAAGGTTTGGAGACTTACTAGTGAAAGTATGATCAACCACAAATTGGAGCGACAACACAGACACTATAGGGACAAGTCACTTAACTCATTCACTGTCGTGAACATTCATATTCATCAACTGGAATCTAGAATGTTTTTTATTGTCACTATACACATGTACAATGTACGGTTTGCTGCGACCAACGTATACAGTATATTCGCAAAGTACGGTTTTCAATTTGTCGGCGTGAGAAAGGATCTTCGCCGGCTTGTCTGTGAAATTCCTTGAACACGCTTGTAATGACTAACAGATCCCTGTAGATGGGATTTGAGTGATGTGAAAATACTTGAATGTCACATTTTCCCCCATTTTCAGTTCCTTTCGGTGGAATGCACACTAGTCCCAATACTTTTGTCCATGTAGTGTTTCAAATGTGCGCTCCTAAATTTGTCATACTCACTAGTGGTGTGCTCCCCAATAAGTGGTATGCTCTCCTCTCCACTGTGAATCGTGTAGACATTGAAGCGATACAGCGTTCCAGGTTGGAGGTGGGTCACTTCAATGTACGAGTTTTGGCTGACAGGTAGAGTCATCTCTCTCTGAGGGGAGCCAGACTCGTCCACTGGGACCACAGTGACCCGGTAACCTGAGACATCGCCGGCTGGCCCGGACCAGGTCAGAACTATTTTCTTATCTGACACCTCGTAAAACTGCAGGTCTGTTGGGGAGGCTACTTCCTCTGGTGACAGGGAAAAGACACCTGGTATTAGGTTTTCATTGTTTAACAACACAGAATAAAAAGGAAACTTTTTGGGCTTGTAAAATGAAACCAATACCCTTCCAATCCTTAATAAAAACCTTACTAAGACCTTGTGAAGCAAATACAAACTTAACAGTTTAAATCAAATAAGGTAATGGTTTTAAGACTGGCTCTAAACAATTAGCACATTAAACAAAAAACAGGACAGTTTTGTCACAATTTGTCCAGTTGCCATTTGTGCATCTGTCATAACAGATTGAGATCAGCACCTCGTTCCAAACAAGGTGGTGCACTCTCAATCAGGTCCCACATCTTTTTTCCATCACACAGGTTATGCAAACACATTCACACATACGCATTTTTAGCATCTGCTCGACTGGGCCAACCACATGTTGGGCCTGGCAGAGTGGAAAGTTTTACATAGTTCTAATCAATCAGAACTATGAACTCTGTGACATCACTTTCCTTTGGAAAGCGATTTGAATTTACAGTACTAAGTAAAGGAAACATAAATAATGAAGGTGGCTGGAAGGTGCCCTAACTGAGACATACATAGGCCATAAGGTTCAATGGTGTGATAGATGAGTTGAAGTCATGTTACTTTAAGGTGCCTGTAAAGTGAAAATAAATGTTTTCGAAATTTGACACACCACAGAGAAGAGTGTTGTTAACAACCCTGCCAAATTTTAATGATTTAAAAAAAATAAATCATGTCAAAAAAAGTAGGATTCCAAGTCGTGAAATAAATAAGCCGTTCTGTCTGCTCTCCGACACTGGGCCTGTCTGTTGAACGCACTGAAACCACGGCCGCTCAATATATCAACTGACAATCAATCAAATATCATTAATAGTCCTGGAAAAATGGATGACACATCTTCTAACATCTTTCTTATGACTACTCTGAACTTCATGTTTGACCCTTTGGTGGCTGGAATACAGACTATCCCACTGGGTCGTTCCAGGGACTTTCCACACCGTGTCAACAAGGAGGTCTAAAAAAAGCCATGCCAGCGCGAAGCCCCAGTCCACACGCTGGCCGTCAAAATCTGACTTTTTCTTCCACCTTCTCTGCGTGACGTGTGCGCACTCCTGGCTGACAACGGGGCACTCTGAAGCAGCCATGCCAGCAGACTATCAGAAGGGATGATGTACTTTCGGGGTGTAGGCATAGCTAACTCCACATCGGAGTTGTGGTGGATAACTGCTGATACCAATGAAGCCGGTCATATTCTTATATAGTGGGGAGAGGCGCCACGGGTGCCGTTTTAGCCACGGCCAAAGAAATCAGCAAAACTCTACTGGCGAAAAACAGTTTAACGCGATATCTCCACACAGGTAGTTCTCAGTCTTTGCACGTTTTCAGTAATAATGTATTTAGAAACACATCCCTGAATTGCAGAGTTTATAAAATAACAGCTTCAAAATCATTTTCATAATACACTGAGGAAAATGATCACTGTCATATTATCATGGCCAATGCGGAACACCTACTTAAGTGCTCTGTAATACTGTTGCACCAGCCGAGAGTCCTAGTTGAAGCCGTATTCTTACTAAAATTACAAGGCCAATGCTGATTCTTAGTAATTGTACACACGCAGTTACCTGGCACTGGATCTCCAGCAGTGTTGACCTGTACGAATATGGGCTCGCTCTCCAAGCTGTCCTCCACTGCGTAGATGCTAATATTGTACAATTTTCCGGGCCGTAGGTCACTCAGAGTCACAGACGTTGCTGTATCGGGGAGAGTCAGCTCAGTGCTCTCACCTTCTACGGATGGGGTGTAGACGACGCGATAACCTGTGCAAAAGAATAAAGTATAAGGTGTGGGTGTAGTGTGGAGGTGTTGCTCATGGGCATGGACATACCAGTGATGGGAGCCAGGGGTTTATCCCAGCTAATCACAATAGAGGTTTCTCCGATATCCTCCACTTCATGTTCAGCAGGGGCATCGGGAGCTGAAACATGGCACGAATGTAAGTTGAAGACAAACATATTCAAGATATTTTCTTTGCTTTTAGGTGGAACTGTATTCAAGCCAATACTGCAGGTACTTAAAAAAAAGATGCATTGTGCCTAACAAAGACAAAAGTATGCACTCACCGGTGGTTTGTGAAGTAGAAAGAATGAGGTTGTCCTCTCCAGCATCCGTCACCTCGTAGACACTAACTATGTACTTCCTCCCAGGTAGAAGGTCATTAATGTTCACTGATGTAACTGTACGGGGCAGGTCTGACCAGGATATATGCACAAACATGTTACCCCCAAGTTATACACTTGGTAAACCAAAATAATTCAATATTCAAGGTTCTCGTATATGCAGGTAAGAGTTGCACATTTTTCTAAGGACAGAAAAAAAAAGATCTGTATAAATAACTAAAACAAAACTTCCGCATTGGGAAAAATAGGTCGAAGCACTTCCTAGCTGCTTGAGTGAATGGTGAAGGGGACCTAAACAAAGCGTGCGGGTGCAGGAACTTTAAAGTGTTTAAGCTTAATCCGTGCTTATGCACATCATATTTGTATAAATAAAGGATATACTGTACATGTATTTAACTTTTGTCTGAAGAAACCAGCCATAAAGAAAAAAAATGTAGTAAGTTCGGTTTCAAACTCTCATGTCATCAACCCGCAGTCATGGTCGTTAGCGCAGCATACACAAGAAATCCACTAACCGTTTTCTGGGTTTGGTCACGTGACATTCCGCAAATACTGGATTCTACACTTTTTGTAACCCTGCCCCTAGCTCCGCCCCCATTTGACAACTGTTTGCTAGCGTTTTCATTCCATTAACTTAAAATGTTATCACGGTCAATCCTTCATTAAAGAGTTTCATTATTTTGTGGCACATATGAATATCCATTGATATGAGTGTTGCTGTACTTACCTAGAACCACAGGGTCCCCAGTGTTCTGTCCCTGCTCATTGAGTTCATACTCTACTCTAAAACCAGAGACCGTGTCGGAGGCAGAGACCCAAGAGATAACGAAGCTGCTGGAGGTAATTTCTGTCACCGACTCGGAGGTGTCGACCATAGGTGGAGGTTGGGTGGTCTCGCCTTGTGATGTAGCCACTAGGAGAGGGACAGGAGAAAAAGTACAGAGTCGTCAGATGAGAGCCGAGAATGCTGACAGAACACAAAACAATAGAAAACTAGAAAATGTGAATGCCGAAGAAGTGCAGTGAGATGCTCTGGAATTACCGATAATTGAAATATTGAAATGTAGAATGTTACACCTGAAGGTGGCATGGTTTGAATTGGTCAAGAAATGTGGAAGGAGGATGTAAATATGGAAAATAGCTCTTAATGTGGGAAATTCATTATGAGAGTACAGTACGGCAATTTGGGGAATGTTATAAATAGCTCCGTGTACATCCTGAATGAGCTGAACAGTTTGAAGATGGAGTGGTTTGGATCAGTTGATTAATGTGGAAGATAGAGGTAAATATTTAAAATGTCTGAATTAAGTTGGAAATGTTCTCATGGAAAATGTGGAATAATAAAAAAAAGGTGGCATTAGGAAAATGTCAAAAATAGCTTCCAAGATGTCCTGAATGAGCGAAACAGTTTGAAGTTGGAATGGTTTGAATGGGTTGAATAAGCTAAAATATGGAAGGATTGAGTTAAATATGGAATGTCTCCAGGCATTTAAATAGGATTTTTTTTCATGAAAAATATGGAATTGTGGGAAAAATAGGTATTGGGGGGGGATGTGGCTATAGTTCCCAAGATGTCCTGAATGATGATGAAGTTGAAACTGTTTTAATAGGTGGAGAAATTTGGAAGGAGTAGAACATCAAAAGTGACATCATAATAATTTTTGAAAAATGTTTCAGAATAACATATCACTGTCAGGCAGAAACCTCGTATGTCCAAATATGCTCAATTTAATATTTTTTCCCAAATCATACTATTGATCTGTAGCCACATCGTCTATTAATGTTCCACATTATTAACCAATTTAAAGTATTGAAAATTGCTTGAGAACTACTCTCACGCTCAACTGTCTGAGAAGTATTGTAAACTCCGCCTCTTCTCTCACTCTGCGGAAGCCGTGCGGCAATATGTTGCCTCAAGATTGAATGTCCGCTTGTTTTTTTTGCCAATAATGAGTGAAAATAGTTAGGTTGCATACAGCTGAGTAAACCTGTTTTGTCAAAAATGGATCGCTGTCATGCTTCGGTGCAGAAGGAAGGGTTCAGCCACAAAGGTAAGTGCGTCTGGATTCATTTCTGCCTATAAAACTGTCAACTCATCGTTTAATTTATTGCCTCACGCATGCTCTAAGACATTTGAGAAAGAGTTGACGTAACCACAAATGATGTAACCACAGTCGTTTGCTTTTGTCAAGTATTAAAGGCTTTATGTCTGTTTGTCTGGTTGGGGGGCTGGCATGACCGCAGACTTTGAGGTGGACGGCTGGCGCTGACGATGTAGAGCAGAATAAATTAGCTTTTTTTTTTTTTTTTTTTTTTTTTTTGTGATGGAACATGATTTTGAGGTGGTATTGTGTTGATGTTGGTAGGTACGCAACAGTATATGATATCACTAAAAGGTATAACACCAACCTGAACGATACTACGGTGTTTGGTAATTCTATCAAAAGTAGTGATTTTGGAAATGTGATTGTGCTCGACAGTGACGAAACGTGTTCACCGAATTCACACACAGCAGACCTGGACTCTCGCAACTCACATGATCCATAATGTGTGGTGAAGTCAAAGCGTGTGATCTCCTGCCGTCCAAACCGCAAAACACTGACCAGCTGACCTTCGTAGGTGATGCCCGGTTTCAGTCCGGAGATGGTGTAGGAGTTAAGATGACCAGGGATCATCACCTCCCTCCATGCATTGTCACTATTTTTCTTTCAAAAGGACAGAAAATAAAGGGCTATTAATATTTGAAACAACCACAGTGAGGAGCGAGATCATATCTATGCCAATGTTCCAACTCACCACTCTCCATTTGAGGATGTACTGGGTAATGTGAGCAGATGGTGGGGCGTTCCATTGAATAGGGTGGGAGTTGGGTTGGTTGCCAGATTCTGTTATGATCACCTGGACAGGACGCTGACCACCTACAAGAGATGGCAGGAACAGAGTACATAAAACAGGCCAGAACTTTCAGTCCGTCAAAATTTGATAACATGACACAAATTTAATGGGCAGGTTCATCCATTTTCAATATTACCCTGCAAAAATACTCGACAGCTTGTCTCAAGAAGAGCGCACTAATCTCCTCTGCAAAAAGGTATGCAGTAAGAATTTCTTCCAGGAAAAAAAAAAAATAGCATGCAACTGTCAAATTCCAGCTTGGACCTCGGCAGCCATATGGGAATAGACTTTTCCTCTGAATTTGTGAAGATGATCAAAATAGCAGTTGGAAATGGAGCCGGTATGCATTTGCTAAGGCTCTACATAATAGTGGCCCAGTAAAAATCCCATTTAGCAAGTGATTATTTGATCTATTGGGTGTTGAAAGGGCACACCCATTATAAGAATGTCAAAATGCACTGATACGAAACACTTTCAACTCCCTGAAACACCCTCAACTCCCCAGCATGTGGCAAACTCCCTGTTTGCCACATGCTGCCTAAAACCACTGAACATCTGCCCCACATATGTGCAAACAAGTTCCCTGATTGCCTGGAATACCTTGAAGTTCTTGGTAGCTGACAGGAGTTCCAATCTAAAAGAGTATTATGTCATCACAGAGGAAATCATTCAAATCACATCTGTGATTTACATTAGAGAAGTAGAAGTAGTAAGTACAAAAGCGTATAAATAGAGGACGTTTAACATGCTTCCTGTATGGGAAACTAAAGGAAAAGAAGGTATCTAGTCGTCTTAAACCATCAGCCATATGGAGAGCAGAGCCGACATAAGCGCTGTTGATAGAAACTGGTAGCTTCTATAAAGAACTGAAGCTGCTAACCACCTTTCCAAACTGCAGACCTATAATCAAGGTTTCTGCGCAAGTGGCTCGGTTAACCAGACGTCCTAGCTGATACACAGACCTCAAAAACAATCTGGGACCAATTAAAGACCGTAGCAGAGCCACAGGCCACTGACGAGTGGAGGGCGGATTCTGCTGAATCCCATGTGCTACACACATCACATAATCAATGCTATTTGCATTGAATGTCATCTATGTACACACCCGCATACACGTACTTTCTCACTGTAAAGTGCAATGTAACTCTTAAGGTATGTTTTTACATTTTTCAAATACAGTAAGTATGCTTCATTTACTTGTAATACATTATAATGGGTTTATTTCACTAATAAAAATGAAAGGCTGCAAAAGAGTGAGTTCCATTACAGTTAAAGAGCAATTAAAGCAAATAACCCTTTTAAAGGATCTTATCATAACAGAGCATACTGCGCATTGCCCTTGGGCTTTCCTTTTTTACCTTTTATGGTTGTACCCCGACTTGGAGCCCGGACTTCACTCTCACTTTTAAAATCTGAGCATGTTGTATTATACACTCGCATACGCATGCATGCATACACACACACACGCATGCATGCATACACACACACACGCACGCTACAGCTGGTTGCCATTATGGCTAGTTACAGATGAAATGTGCCCTACATTTTTTTTTATCGCTCGTCAAGTGCTTAACCCAACTGGAAAGAGTAAATCTCCTTAAAGTACAACAATTTTCTTGCCTGATTTTGGCTAACTCTAACATTTATAAATAGGGTCGCAATTTACCTTAGTGGCAAACAGTGAGTGCTGAAGCACTGCTGAACAAGATCTAAGTCTTTCATGTTTGGTTAAATTTTAAGTAATAATAAAAAAAAAAAAATGTAAAAAAAAAAAAAATCTATAAATGTGAAAGTTGTTCTTTTACACATGGAAATTTGGTTGTATGTGTGCACTCCAGTGTTTTGTACAGCTGTGGTAACAGCAAGGGGAAGTGCCACATGCTAGCTGGAACAAAAGGCTTCAAATGTGGGAGAGGTTATTTGCAAGGGAGGAACTCACACCCCACCAATCTCATTCTGTCACACATTAATGTCAAGGGCCTCCTTTTAAGAAGTGATTTATGACACTTTGCAATTGCAATGTTGGTATTCTGTAACATAAATAAATCCTTTACAAAGATAATAAGGCTCAGTTTTGATTGACAGTCAGAGAGGCATTTTAATAGAAACAGTGACTTGCCTAGAGATTTGCCATGGTGAAGAATGGGGCTAGCATCATTTAGCTCCGAATGTAGCTAGAGTAACACCTTGTGCAGTTCTATACGACGGCAGACTACGACCACAACAAGACTATGCACTGACGATCAACTTTGTCGTGCCGACATCCGCCGCTCATGATGTGTCTTACCAGGATAGGACTGCTGGGGCTCGCAGGTGAGCTCTCCGATGCCGTTACCATAGCAATAGCACTTGTACATGAGTCCATGGATGACTTTGTCCCAAGACTCTCCAATCTGGTAGAAGGCTCGTGTCTCTGGCTCCTGGCACTGGTCTGTGGGCAGTCAAAGCAAAAGAGGGTTCCAGCAGTGGCCTGGAAACTTGAATATGCATTACATTTGTGTAATTAGTTTAAGGGAAATACTATTATTATTCATTTAATTTTTAAATGTTATTTAAGGCGGCATGAGAGTCTAGTGCAGTGATTCTCAAAGTAGCAACATGATAAGTGGTCACCATCTTTGCGGAATTTTCTAAATAAGTTTGAATAAGTACTTCAAACGTCTCTAAAATCCTCCATAATGAATAAATTGATGAAAAAAACAATTGATTACTAACATTTATGACCTATTCTACAGCCCACACAGCTCTTCTTACGACTAATTTCCCCTTTGCACTATTTAAGTCAAGTTTTTAGGAAAAGTGATGCCGTTTGAAACATCACGGTAATTTGTTACACATCGACTTTGACGACCTCTTGGAATTTTGGCCCGATACCAGTTTATTGGTGGATATTTTTAACTGAAACTTGTCAGCCAATCAGAGAAGGGTTTCCCTATGTAGCAGATGAAACCAAAAGGTCGAGGAGATGCAGTATGTTGAAAAATAATCAAGTTTTACTCTAATTTCAAAGTGTTTTCTGACCAGATCTTTTTGATTGATCACATAAAAATGTTTCTCAAAAAGGCAATCGTTCCTCAACCCCACCCCCAACACACACAAAACTCAATTTCTCCTCGACCGCCATCCGATTTTCAAGATTCTCGGTGAGTTGTGTGTTGAAATGGGCATTCCACCCAGACTAAGCAATTTTAACAGACTGTCCTTTTTGGGAAATCTTGTCATGTTGGTACTGAAAGTGTGGTATGAGTGGCAATAGTGGTACACTGGCTCCCTCTAGCGGTACGTAAAAGCATCACTGCGCCAAGTGTCGTTCATTATTTGATTTTTGGTTACATGCGCCAAGTGTCGTTCATTATTTGACTTTTGGTTACATACATTCGCATGTAATTTTTAAGAACTGTTAGTTATTAACCATTTATTTAGGTAAAATGTTTATATAGCTTTTATGTGCAAAACATTTTCATGAAATCATTCTTTCAGTACAGTGGACCCCCGCATATTCAGCACGCAGGTTCGGCACCTGCGGATTAACTTTTTAGTGGAATTTGTTTTTTCATTTTTTTATATATATTTTATTTTAGTGGGGGGAACAACCCGCCTTTTTTTGTAGAAAATGCTTATTGATTGATTGATTTTTTTCGATGCAACTGTATTGGGCATCAATTATTCACGGATTTTCACTATTTGTGGTCGGGCCCGATCCTTATCGCCAAAGGAAAGTAGGGGTCCACCGTAGGTGGTTTTTAAATTTTGTTGTGTGTCTATATGTGCCCTGCGACTGGATGGCGATAGCGTTTACAGGGTTTACCTGCTTCTCGTCCAGTCAGCTGGGACAATTTCCATAGGATGGATAAATAATTTTTTTCCCCTTGTCCATTTGGCATTTCTTGAACTTTTGCAAGAGAACTTCAACCTACCAATGGCGTCGCACTTCCAGCGACCACGCCCCTGTCCAAAGCAGGTGCAGTTCATCGTATAGCCTTCTTCATGTTGTTTGGTGAAAGTCTGGTTCACCTCGTAGGTCAGAGTATCCACAATACACTGGTCTAAAAGACACAAATGAATGCGGTCAAAAAAGACATGGAAGGACATGAGCAAAAGCCAAATGAAACATCTTTTACAGCTGGTGAACATCTTGTGTGTACGCGTGTGTAGTGCAGGTGCAACTGGAAACCTGTAATGCACAGGTGTGCATACTCAGCTTTAACCTTTTGACATGTAGCTTATTAGACATCACCCACGACCTTTCAAGTTGTCACTCAGGTGATATCAATATTGCACTCTAGTATTACACCACACAGAGAGGCCAAATTCACACCTACACACCCACTGCATACCTTTAAGCTGGGAGTAGGCAACACAGCTCCATTCTCCTCGGCCATTGCCCACACAGGTACACCGCATCATGTGACCCAAAACTTCATGCCGTTTGTCCCACTGGTCCCCCACACGGTACATCACCCCTTCACTGGTCGTACACACTTCTTCGTGGGCTGGAAGACACAAAGGAAAACCAAGATGCTGATGAGCCGAGTAGGTACGCATCGCCCGGATTCCCCCACTAATGGACATCTGTGTTCTAATGACCAGAAAAAAAAAAGAGATCACAAGCCAGAAACATCTGTCCTGTGTGCCTGTTTGCGAACACTGTGTGTGTTCAACATGTGTTCTACATTAAAGAGAGATACTGTAGTTAAAGACTACATTTGCGTTGACGACAAGCATTTTTATGCCAGTGTGTGAATGTGATCAAGCTGTCTTAAAAGTCACTATATTTATGTTCAGGATTGGACTATTTTTCAGAAAAGTCAGCATCATGAAAACAGTTTGCTTTAGTTTCAAAGTGCTGTTGTTACAGGTAGTTTTACGGTTAAGCAGGATACACACACCGACAATCTGGTCAAAGAACACACTTGACGATTTTTTTTCGTTGTCATGTGTGGGGTGTCTCACATTTTACAATGTAGATGTGTCATAATTCATCGCTTAATCAACATCTAATTGATCAAATTGATTAATAACAATTTTTATTTTATTTTCAATGAATCGCTTACAGACTTTAGTCCATTTGGCGTACGGCTTATCCTCACTAGGGTCGCGGGCGTGCTGGAGCCTATCCCAGCTGACTCTGGGCGAGAAGCGGGGTAACCCAAGAACTGGTCGCCAGCCAATCGCAGGGCACATATAGACAAACAACCATTCACACTCACATTCACACCTACAGACAATTTAGAGTCTCCAATTACCCTACCATGCATGTTTTTGGGACGTGGGAGGAAACCGTAGTGCCCGGAGAAAACCGACGTAGGCAAGAGGAGAACATGCAAACTCCACACAGGCAAGGCCAGATTTGAACCCGGGTCGCCAGAACTATGAGGCAGATGCGCGAACCAGTCGTCTCCAAATTTAGTCGAGTTCATATTCTTTTCACAAATCTATTGCTCAGTCCCCACGTTGGTCTGTTATTTTTACAGATTATCGACCAATGTACAGTGTTGAAAATTGTTCCAATGTTAATGGCTCAACTGCCATGCCGTATTTTTTTTTTTCTGAAATGTGACGGTTTTAGAAATCCGAAGATTCCGCTCTACACCAACAATATGAAATTCTAAATATGGTCAAGTATTACATATTGTATTTGTACAGCTTGGCGGCGACCCGCTCGATCTTGCTTCATACCTGGAAATGTATTTTTTGTTGTAAAAGCTTATGATACGACATGGCACTTTTTTATTTGCTGTTACATATGTGACGTTACGCCGCACAACAGTTCCGTCACATTCGGGCCGGGCACGCTCTAGTTATGCGGCAGACCTGAAGTGCAGGATGGTGGCGTGCTATCTGAAAAATCATACCGTGGAAGGCACTGCGCCAGAATTGTTTGATTCAGTCTAAACAACCAACACTGTAGTATAATGACAGCGGGAGGAGATCTGCATTGTAGGAATGCAGTCATGAAATAGAACTGCACCAAGTACAGACCACCTAGCCTCTAAAGGTGCGGTGACATGGCAGTTTATAACTTAAAATGTTTGCGGGGTGGGGGTTTGTTTTTGTTTAAAATGCTTCTACAGCAAAGTGTACATTAACTGTACCACCACATGAAAAAGCATCTTTAGTTTAAATCCATTGCTCAAGGCATGTCGAGAAACACCTTTCGATGAGGTGGAAACGGCTGTGACTGTAACTCGAAGGCTATGTTTAAGTACTGTATATGTAAGGCTTCAGATGGACTCATATATTGGGTTCAATGCTCTCCTAGCCAATGTCCAGATTTTGAGAGGGGATTCTAATATGCAGATTGTTCGTCATAGTGCGTTTTTTCAGTGTATTGAGTTGTAATGCGAATAAGAATTTGATGCAAATTGTTCCTGATGGCTACAAACTGTTTCCAAAAGACCACATGGCCTGACACAACATTAACCTTTTCAACAAATGCCACAGCAAAAAAGTGGGAGTGCTGCCACTCTTTTTAGCATCGCCATTTACATCTCAACTACAATGTTTATTTTGACAGTCTTTGTTAAGTCATTAAAGTCTGAATCAAAGGCCCCCTGGTGCGCAAAGGCAACCAACTCCCCCCACTTAAAACCTTGACAGGCTGTTTTCTTAACAACGGGGTGTTGGCTAAACGTGGGCCCCCTAGATTTACAGGAAAAAAAAAGTCATGGAAAAATAAAACACTAAATGGAATTATCATATTAGGCAAATGACATGAGGCTCCGTTCATTGGCTGCGTCACGACAAAATAAGATGATTACAAAACTGAAAAAAGTAATTATGTTAAACAAAGTACGTTACCTCACTGTTGCAGATGTTTCCAGTGTATCTCATCCACATTTTCTAGTCTGCTGCCAGACTATTTTATCTCCCATCTGCCAACTTTGAAGTCCAAGGAGCTTTTGATGTAGGCTCGTTCTCCAAAGATTTGTTTGATGATAGCGCTCAAAAGATTTGTTTGGGACTTAACTCCCCTTGCTGTCAGAGGATATAGTTTCATTGAGGTGCTGCGTCCACAGTTTTAGTCATGGGACTCTTGTTGATAGCTTAGCTAGCTAACCCACCTGGTTGGGAACTTTCATTTTATGCTTCGCTTGCATCATCGTTACCATTTCATTAGTATTTCACAGACGTTAGTGTCAATAACCCCCTGGTGTTTCACTGCCTTCAGCCCCTTTTGTTGCCTGCAGAGGTCTAACTGACACCAATTCAACAAAACAACACTTCCCTCACAAGCCAAATGACTTCAATTTGCCTAGGGCAAGGTGTCAGAACTCAAAACAAGATCACCCAAGTCCTTTTAACTCCAACCTGTTACGAGTTTAGATGCTAATTGAGTTACCAGTCGCCCTTTTCAGACAGGGAGGATAAATATTTAACGTCTGGGAGCGTGATTGGAATTGGAACCGCTAGTTATATTCGCTGGTTCTTTGGTAAACAAACTATTGTGTTGAAAAGATCTACACTTGGCCAGCTTGGCTGTGACATTTTGTTGGTTTGTGATATTAAATTTCCCCTTGAAGAAGAATAACCACTACATTAAATGCATACTGTATGTTTTAAGAAATATATGTGGGTTGCTGACATTTGGAAAATGGTGGTGATTTACGGTTGTCTGTTGTCTGCAAGACACATTCAAATATGTCTTTCATTGCCTTTATTTCACAACGATGAAACGATTCCAGGCCAAACAGCTGGATTAGCTTCTCTTCCAGTTTACACTCCCACTTACCAGCCATCGGGCAGAATCCAAAGCGCTGTTCGCCGTCGTAGTCCGTTGTTGTACCGCACCACTTCATGCCATCTCTCCGTCCATCTGCAGTGCAGTCGGTATAGTTTCGGCCGTTGTACAGGTAGGGGAACTGGCACAGTGCACCGTTGGAATTACCGCCCCTTGTTGCCACAATTACTAGGGGAGGAGACAACAAAATGATTATCCAGCTACCCAGTTGCTTTCTGGCAGTTGCACACGCTGGCTCACCATTTTTTTCTGTACAGAAGGAATACTTTTGGTCTGTCTCAAAGTCAGATGAAATGGAACACCACAGCTGTCCATCAGCGCGCCCATCAGACGTACAAGCGTGATAAGTCTTGGCCTTGTAGACAAAGGGGAACACACAAGGCTGACCTCCTGAGTTGCCCCCATACACTGGAGCTGGGCCATCTGGATGAAAGCACAACCATATGCCAATGTTAAAAACCTTGAAAATTGAGACATTTGTTTCTAAATACACTGTACATGTTTGAAGATAATTGCTACAAACATGAAAAGACTGAGAACACTGTAGTACTTGTGGAGATAGAGCATTAAACTGTTTTGTACAATTTTAATTTTCCTGATTTTTGGGGCATGGCTAAAAAAAAACGCAGCATGACGCACTTTGGGGTCCGGATGTTGAGTCGCCTGTCCACCACTATATATAAACTTCAGCGCTTTTTTTTCCGCATCAGTGATTATCTGGCGCAATTGTGATGTCTAGTTAGCTAGCTAGCTATCCCTACACCCCGAAAATGCAGCTTACCTTTGGATAGTCTTCTGGCGTGGCCGCTTTAGAGCGCCCCGTTATGAGCCGTGAGTGTGCGCACACCGGCGAGAAAGGTGGAAAAAACAAATTACGATGTGACAGCCATTATCTGGATCAGCGCTTTGCGCTGGCATGGCCGCTTTGGAATGTCTCGTTATCGCGGCATGGAAAAGCCCCACGGCGACCCGGTGGACTATATTCCAGCCACAGGAGGTTTTAAGATGATATATTTTAGTGGGTCAAACCTTTTTCCAGGTCGTAGCAATGTTTTTCGTTTGACAGTTGAGCTGGATGTTGTTTCAGCACATTCTGCAGACACGCCCACAGCGATTGAGAACGAAGAGACGGGCTTAATTTTTCACAATTTTGAAGCCTACTTTTGTGTGTGGCATTTTTTTATTTTATTTTTTTATCATTCAGACTTGGCAGGGTTTTTAACAACACTCTTCAATGTGACGTGTGAAATTTCAGACTTTAAGCTCCAATTTAGTAAGGATTAGATTGATTAAAATGACTAAAGAGAAAAACATACCCCATTGTTCACAGCTGACGCCATTCCCCAAACAAGTACACATCATCTGATTGGTTCCCTGGCTCTTAAGCCAGCGCTGGCCAACAAAATAGGACAGTCCAGAGTCCGTGCGACAGGGTCCTTCTTGCGGGAGTTCAGGTACAGAGGGAGGCTGGTAGATAGCAGGCTGGATATTAGTGATCACGCGAGAGCCGGTCCCTGAAAGAGAACGTGGGAATTCGGTCAGGGGGCAAGAAACAATGTTAAAAACGTCCTTACTATTGACTTAAATGATTTGTTGAGATAACACAGAGCATTTCTTTCAACAGCTTGAAGCACATTTTTTTCTCGCTTAATGCTCTCCTGTCTTTAGTTTTTTTCACCTTCTGTTCCATGTCTGTGTTGCTCATGAGGTCATGATCACGAGTTACATTTCTTTCTCACGTCAACACTTGGCTCCCCCCCCCCAACACATCTGTCTCTGTTATACATTATTCTCTCAGCATGAGGACCAGGAGAGGGGTCCCAAAAACAAAAAAAAAAGCACAAGGATATCATCAGTTCTCACCCAGGCCGGTAGTGTGAAGTGAGGCATGTCTCTCACACTTCCACTCCCCTCGGCCGTTACCCGTGCACAGGCACTGAAGCAGGTTGCCTCTGGCGTCGGTCTTAGTCCATGTGTCTCCAATACGGTAGGAACTCAGAGTGTCCTGGTCGTTACAACGATCTAAAAAAAGATGTGAGTAATTCATCATAATCCTACAGGACATAGACATGCCTTTAATTACTCAACATAACAGTCAATTCACTTTAAAACTATGGCAAAATATTGTTTTCATTGTTTTACGTGTTTCTACAGGCTGTGGATCGAACCCATGCACGTGAGCAGTGTAACTATTCATACTGGAAATATTCCAGAAATGTATTATGAAGGTAAATGTATGCAATTTTCAACAAAATCTTCAATCCAGTGATTATACAGTACTGTATGTACGCACAGAAGAAATAGAGATGTTTGATATGCGAAAGGCAGCAGTGCTTAAATACTGCACATGTGACTGGAACAAAAATAACCCTCCAGCCACCCATTTTCAACACCACTTATCCTCACTAGGTTCGCAGGTATGCTGGAGCCTATCCCAGCCTATCCCAGCTAACTGCGGGGTACACCCTGAACTGGTTGCCAGACAATTGCAGGGCGCATAGAAACAAACATGTATTCGCACTCACATTCATATCTACGGACAATTTAGAGTCTTCAATCAACCTACCATGCATGCTTTTGGGATGTGGGAGGAAACCAGAGTACCCGGAGAAATCCCAAGCAGGCATGGGGAGAACATGCAAACTCCACAGAGGCGAGGCCGGATTTGAACTGTGAGGCAGATGTGCTAACCAGTCGTCTACCGTGCCGCCCAAAAATAACCACAAGTAATTAAATTATTTTGCGTGCGTAATACACTTACAAAAAAGACAAAATACATGTTTGACAGCACACCGTCAAACTGGGAACATTCATGAATTCACAGGAAAGGAGTTCTCAGAATGTCGCAAAGGAAAGAATAAAAGTAAAAATAAATACTGAAAAAATATGGGATTTAATTATTTATATTAGCTCATTCACTCCTGTGTAAATTTACACTACATTTCAAATTATTATGCAAATAATATTGTTCTCTGCTTTTCCTGAATAGCTGATTTAAAAAATATTATAACTGTGCATTTTGTTTTTTATTTAAAAAAACAATTACTGTTATCATTGGTTTGTTTAAAAACGCTTTCATAATATTATTCTGACAGTTGATGGCCTGAAAATTATGATGACTGTCATTTGAATCAACTATCTAGAAAAATCTGAGAAAAATATAATTTGCATAACAATTTGGAATGCAGTGTATATTTGTCAACTGGATTCCAACCGTTTACTGCAACCGTCGTATATATTGTAAGTCCAGTACGTTTTTTCAACAGGTTAGCGTGGAAGAGGGTCTTGCCCATTTTGTCTGTGAAATTTAGGTTTGTAAACCACTCTAATGACTAACAGATCCCTGTAGATGGCGGTGTTGCCTTGGTTTGGATTGGAGATCAGCACAGCTTCTGTGTAGAAGATAAAGATTAGGGGATGAATCACACTATCTCTCATAATAATCCCTCCCTTCTCCCCCTTCTGGGAGAGAAAAGCTAACACGTTGGGAGTCAAGTTTAGACACCTGAAACTCAATCATAATGTATATTTGTATGGTATAAACAGAGATAAATAGAGTATGTGTCGCAGTAGGAAGTAGAAAGTGTGTGCCGCAATTGCGAGAAAAGATGCTGCAGTTCATGGAGTGAATGGAGAACACCATGTAAAAAAGCCAACTCAGGCCATGCAGTAATTCAAGTTCACTCACGTGTTTCTTAGTTGTATATCTGTAAATAAATGTTTATTTTCCCATCAAAAGCCCTTTCTCATTCTTGTTATTCTGGTCTTATAGTTTGAGGTTTTACGAAAGCAACAATGTTAGCTTCAAAGCCACTGTTCTGCTTGACATTTTCTCCACTTTTTGATCAGAAACCTTTTTTTTTTTTTTTTTTTGGGTGATACCAACACATGTTCTATGGAAAAAGCTAGAAACAAACATTGTTTCTGTTGTTTTTTGTTTCAGCTGGCAGTGAATGAGTTAAAGTCAATTTGAAGACAAAAGAGATTGGCCTCTTACTTCTGGAAGTGCAGGTTATGCGGCCACTTCCTTCTCCCAGACAGGTGCAGTCCACAACCATCCATCCCTGGTAGGGCTTCTCCCACGTCTCCCCAACAACATAGGATGTCCCCGCCGAGTTGTCATAGCAACGCTCAGCTGCAGAACACGCACGTACACAGTTAGTGGACATTGTAAAATATACATTCAAAATGCTGTGTTTACGCTCATGTGGAGACACTCTGACCTGTACAGAGTGGGCAGACAATAGTGCATCATCCTCCAAGTTGCCATCGTTAGTCATTGCCAGTCAACGTGTACGCGTGCGAGTGTGTTTGTGGGTGCATGCGTGCGTGTGTGTGTGTTTATGACTCACCAACAGGCTTGCAGGTCCATTCTCCTTTGCCGTTACCCAGACAGACACACTCCAGCATGTAGCCTCCTGTCTCGTGAGGTCTCCTCCAGGTGTCTCCGATCTTATACGAAGCCCCGTCCTCATGACAACGATCTAGTTGGACAGAGGGCGGATGCCTGAATGTGTGTCACTTCCACAAAAAAGAATGACTCGACATTTCTCTCATTATTTAACCACACAGTTAAGTGTAAGCAGCTGCACAACAGCACATTTGTGAGACAACTGCGGGGAGAAAATGGAGATTGGCAGTTTACTGGCACACCAGAAGATACTAAAGCAGGCTGCGCGCATACTGAAAATCATGTCAACTTTGAGCATTTTCCCTCCCTTGCAATGAAAGTTAGCAAAGGCTCAATTATAGGATGTCTCTGAAAGATTATCCCGAGCGAATATCCTGTGGTGTTGAGTGTGGTAGGAGTAGTGGTTGAATGACTAAAGATATGTCGCAGTCGACTACAATGTGATGAAAGTCAAGTCCAAGTCGATTAATCGATGACGTCCGGTTTCACATAAAGACATAAACAACGTACTGGCACAGAAACAAAACAAATGATTAAAAATACAACTCACCATGATTCAGAATATACTGTAGTTGTTGTAACACATGCTCATGTTTTTTTTTCTTCAACGAGGCTTGTGCTCCACCGGAAAACATAGACTGGCTCGGAAAAATTTTGCATTTCTCTGTTTCGCCATCTCTATCTCACTTGTGCTTTTATTGTATTTGAGGATGGACTTGCATATTACGCAAGTGATCGTGTTATTAGTTTTTGTCAACTATTTCCACATGCTTGTAGCATGGTACGACCATATGACGTATTGCGACAAGTGTTACACAGTGTTACACAGTGACATGCAGTTGGTTGGCAT
This sequence comes from Phyllopteryx taeniolatus, assembly GCF_024500385.1. Classification (NCBI taxonomy): domain Eukaryota; kingdom Metazoa; phylum Chordata; class Actinopteri; order Syngnathiformes; family Syngnathidae; genus Phyllopteryx; species Phyllopteryx taeniolatus. Next base: position 5,607,450 of record NC_084513.1, on the reverse strand, counting down.
GTGTTGTGACGTTGACATTGTTATTGAATCTTTATGTAGGTAGGTTTTTATTTTGTTTTTTTCCCCTATATTTGGGCGCAGTGTCAATGTTCAAACATGCATGATGTTAAAGTTGCTCAAAAAAATATTAAATATACATTTTAAGAATAAACACTTTTGTATTAACACTTAGGCCTGCCACCGTATTTTAATGTTGGTCACGATAGTGGTACTTAGAGAGCCAAGTATCTTTTTAGGTGGTACAAGGTTTAAAAAGTTAGAGAACCACTGGTTTAGATGTATGACTGTGTTAGTCAACATCAAGCTTTAAACGTCGATGCGGAGCAGTAAACTCGACTCCTTGACTAGTCGATTAATTCAACTCCTAGTAAAGAGTGATTTTTTTTCCCCTCCCCCAATCTGCTCGCAAAACGTTCAGAGCCAACAAATCGTAAACATTAAACCTGTTCAGTATTTACGATCAAAAATCCTTATGTGTGGTCAACACTGAGCCACGGATTCTGTGATTGTGTGTGTAATTTCAGGTATACCACACGATATAAACACCATTTTTTTTCTTCATCCTCTGGGGTTACTCACATTTTAAACATCAGATAAGATGTCAACAACTGCTTGTGCGAGCTGTTATGTGTGGTCTAGGGGTGTGAACAATTAATGACAGCATTTCCCATGGAAGGTTCAACTTACTGGCAATAGTGCAGCTGATCTTTCCCCTGCCAGATCCGATACAGGTACAATCCCAAATCATGGCATCCTTAGGTCTCTCATATGTTTCTCCCACAGTGTAGTACTGCTGGTTGATCTTATCATAGCACCTTTCTTCAGCTGCAGGGGTAGGGGGGGACACAAGAGGAGAAGGTGTGTTTGTTTTGTCTCAGACAGAGATAAATAAAGACAGACTTGTTGATAAAATAACACAGCAGGCACACACATGCAAACTCACCTTCAGGTTTGCTTATACACTTAATGCCGGCGACGCCGTTGCAAGTGCACACCAGAGTGCTGCCCAAATACTGCCGCTCCCACTGGTCGTTAATGTTGTAGTAATGGCCGTTTTCTATGCAGCCATCTGGCAGGACATGAGAAGAAAGCAGGTAAAACAATGCTCGGAGGCCGCTAAAAGCTGGAAGCAATAAGCAGGTCATCTTAAAAAAAAAAAAAAAAAAAGGGAAAATTCCATCTGTCGACAATGTGAGAGGGATTATATACTCAACCCGTACATACTAACACTATACCTGATGCTCATGTTTGGAGTGGAAACAAACTCCTGTGTTGAGTTCTGGGACAAAAACTTGAGCGAAAACTAATTTAGATTAAAAAATACTTTTCCCCCCCCCCCACCCAGATAAGACTCACGTCTGTGAGGTTGACTCAAGATGTGTTAACGGGACTTCAAAAGGACCCCCAGCCACAGTAGTAATTCATTTGTAGCTGGGACAATAATATTGATTAATTTAGATGAAAAACATTTTTCTTGTCAGATAAAACTCCCCCTTGTCTGCAAAGTTGACCCCTGATGTGTTAACTTGACTTCAAAAGGACAGACATAAATCATTTGGAGCAGGGACAATTGCTACTTTGCCACTTTTGTTCCCCTCACCAGCCACCAGCAGTTGGATATTTGTTCACATCTCCATCTCCCATGAACACCACAGTCGCTCATCTCTCTCCACAATTCCACATAATAAATGTATTTCTTATTTGCAACTTTTGATCTTCGTGAAAAGATGGAATGCGCTAACATGACTTTAGGATAAGGTTGTTTGTTCTGGTAAAATGTCACATGGAGTAAAATCCTGAAATTCATATGTGGGCAGATCGGAAGAAGTCACAACTTACCCTGAGACACCGAGGGGACGCGATGCTGCTGTGCCTGTCTTCGGTGCTTGTGGTTCCCCTTGGGCATGCAGTGCACTGCGCTCCCGATGCACAGAGCGACCAGCACCCTGGCGGCTATGCTTCTACCGGACATACTTTGCGAATGTTACTCTTAAATGAAGAAAGTGGACTCCGGTCTGGTGCCGAGAGAATTTTGGGCGTTCAACGGTCGGTCTGCCCCTCTCCTGTGCGCGGCCCCAGTGTGCAGGTTAGCAGAGAGTGGGTGTGATTTATCTAACTCGCCATGGCTGAGGCGCAACCCAAGGAAGGAGGAAGGAGGAAGGAGGAGGTTCGACCAAGTGACCGACAACCCACACAGTGTTCGGTCGAGCATTTCCATAGTGGGTGACGCAAAATGATGCGTAATAAATACTCCTTAAAAAAAAAAAAAATGTCAAGACACAGGCGAAAAACATGTTACTGTCCTTTATAATTGAACAGAGAACTGACACGTTCTTGTTTGAATAAAACACATGGATAGTTACACGCCTGAAAAGTTTTTTTTTAACTCCAGTTCCTCTCCCAACAATTTAGTCTACACAAAAATATTTATTATAAAAATGTAACCACTGAAATGTCAGCTCGCTTAGCCAGCGGACGTAGGCCAATGGGTTTATTTCTGGTCACGTGACCCTACAAGTTGACCCCTTGTTGTTAGGCAGAAATTGTAGAGCAAACTCATTGCTCCCCAAAAAGTTTAAAAAAAAAAAAAAAAAAAGGGCGTTAGACTGTTTGAGCGGCAAACTAGGCGATGATGTAGAGGTGGTACGCACACGCCATATGACTTATGAAGCAAATATTTAAATAAGAATGGCTCATTGGGCGACTGGTTATCACATCTGCCTCACAGTTCTGAGGACACAGTTTCAAATCCGGTCTCGCCTGTGTGGAGTTTGCATGTTCTCCCCGTCCCTGCGTGGGTTTTTTCCGGGTACTCCGGTTTCCTCCCACATCCCAAAAACATGCATGGTAGGGTAACTTAATATCTAGATTGCCCATAGGTGCGAATATGATTGCAAATGGTTGTTTGTCTCTGTGTGTCCTGCGATTGGCTGGCGACCAGTTCAGGGTGTACCCCGCCTCTCGCCCAGAGTCAGCTGGGATAGGCTCCAGCACGCGCCGCGACCCTAGTGAGGATAAGCGGTACGGAAAATGGATGGATGCATATTCATATTCAAATACCCGCAGTTACATTCACTGCACTTCATGAACAGCGGTGTCATTTTTGGGTTCGTATCATCTGGCAAGTGTAAAACCTGTGTTCTTCAATAATCGGGCCTAATTTGAGCATTTTTCCTCTCTTCTGATCAAATTCAGCCAAGGCCTGACTATTGGATATCTCTGAAGATGATCCTGAGATTTTATCCTGTAGTGTAGTGTGTGAAGCCTGTTTTGTCCTCCCCAATCTACTTGGGGAACGTTCGGGCCTGACAATAGTAAAAGTTGCACCTCTTCAATATTTACAATTGCATATGTGTGGGGTCAACACAAAGTTTGGCTGAGCCAGCTACTAAGGAGTCAGGCCACCCCAATGGCCACCCCCCTCTTGCATGAGCAATAATTGGGTAAACATTTTTTGACAATTGGTTTTCGTGGCCACCCCACTGAATTTTGGGCCACCCCACTGAAAAATTCCTAGCTGTGCCCCTGCGTGAAATGGAACAATACCCAATTAGAGAGCAACCTGAAGCTCACCCAAACACAAATAGAGGGACAACAGGTTTTGTTGAGCAATGTTGATCCTAGATAAGCTAACAGTTAGTCTCGCTTCTTCTATTTCTTCTACTACTACTATTGCGTCAATCTGGTTGCCCTGTGAAACCACGCTGTCCCTCAAAGGTCAGTTTTGGTGCTACGACACATTTTTGGTGTGAGGGATTGTCCGTAGAGATGGTGTGCTGTGTTGGTAATTTCGAGTACACCACACACTCCAAGAGCAATTAGCGCAAACTTGCTGATTTCTTTCTTTCTTTCTGGGGTTTCTCACACTTTACAAATTGGTTAAGATTACACTTTACACCGATTTTATCGGCCTGATTGGTATCGGCCGATATTTAGCATTTAATGCTGATCGGCTGATTGGCTTTAATGTCATAATTCGCCGATCCGATCCAGGACGTCATTGATCAGCTCCGCAAAAGACATTTACTCCGCGTCGCCATCGTGCACAGTATGAGTATATTTGAATCCAAAATCTTGTCAACTCAAATGCGACCGGATACACTCGTTACCGTGGCGACGACAACAAGTGTGGATCGCGCCGACTGTATTATAAGAACAAAGGGGGGAAAAGGTGTGTCGGTGGTCACCGGTGCTCGGTAGAGGAGAGGGCGTTCGTTTAAGGCTTGCTTGATGTATGTTCCCGTACTTTTAATACGATACGGCTCGCAAGCAGGCAACAAAACGTTATGTAGCCTAGCAAGCTAGTGGTAGCATACACGATCTGACGAGACCAGTGATTTCCAACCTTTATGGAGCCGAGGAACATATTTTACAATTGAAAAATATCACGGCACACCAACAAACAAAAATGACACAAAAAGTGGATACATTAATTACTGTATTTACTTCCTGCCATCTAATAGAAGACCATTCATTTGTTCTGTCACTATGCCTCACTGCCATAAATAGAGGAACAAAGATACATTATTTATTGTAAATATAATTTTTTGAGCAATTAAGTACACAACTATACACACTAAATGAACAGGTCATTTAAATAGACACATTCCTCAATCTTGTGATCGGTTATTGTATTTTTAAGCTCGCTGATCGGTGATCGGCCCCAAAAATCCTGATCGTGTAAAGCCTAGTTAAGATGTTAAAAATCGGTATGTGTGTACCGCACTTAATGGAGCAACTGCTATGCTGTTTGTATTTTGAATTTTATGATTGACACAACACCCAGCTATGTGATATACATACCTCACTGAAGGACACTTATGTTGTGCAGATCATTGGCTTTTAGGTTTTGCAATTAGGTTATGTCGTCTGCAGGAATTGGGTCACATGGCGTCAGTGTCTGGAAAGACTCCAGTAGTAGCGCAAAGTTTGAATATCTGGAAAGCGTTTGCTTATCCTGATGCAAGTAAAAAGGAAGGCAGACACTGTACCAACTGGCTTTAGCTGGGCAATTTGGCCTTCACGGTGCGAAGTAAGCGAGTTTCATGCCCAGTTCCAAGCTATCAGAAACGCACTGAGTTTGGGCCAATTTCAAGTCTTGTCGGCTCTTGTTGGGGGTGCAGTGTACACGAGGTGACAAGAAGTGACTGGCATCTTCTGAATAGTTGTTTGACAAGGGCCAAAGCTGACAAGTGACATTTAGACAAAAAAAATAGAGCCACGCCTACTGCCTATCACATCAATGTTGCATTTCTTAACCCTGCTAAAACCAGACAAATCATATGTAAAACTAATAGAAAATAACGTTTTTATTTCAGAAACAGACAAATGCCATACACATTTTACTGCAGCTAGAGTCATCACCTTTAAAGCCTATAACGAGCCCTTACGTACAGTATTTAAGTCATCGCGTAGTCGTCACTTGTCACGTACGTCCCCAAACATGTCATTGCCCATGATTTGTTGTTAACTCGCTGCTAATATAGCTTTGAGCATGCTTGAAAGTGAGTGTAAAATATGCTAACTTTCAACTGTATTGCTCTAGTTAATTGCGTGAAACAGTCCAAAAGAGATTATGTCGTGAAACTCGTTGCTGAGATTGGTGTTAGTGATCAGGTCCACAGATTCGACGAGGAAACCTTCGCCGATGTTGGTCGCAGTCAATTGGTTCGAGGGGATTTTGAGGATAGCAGCAACAAAGAAAATAACTGTGTGCAATCAATGAGACTTGTCTCTCCCTTTGAAGGGTTAGGATTAAGGGTTCATTTAAGTGTTAGTTTAAGAGACTGTAGTTATCGGACTAAAGAGACAACAGGAAGCAGAGCTGGAGATGGTGGAAACGAAGATGTTGAGGTTCTCTCTATAGGAGTGACCATGTTGGATAGGATTAGAAATGAGCTCATCAGTTGAAGAGCCAAGGTTAGATGTCTAGGCGACAAAGTTAGAGAGAGCAGACTTCAATGGTGTGGACATGTTCAGAGAAGAGATAGTGAGTATATTGGTAGAAGGATGATGAGTATGGAACTGCCAGGCAAGAGAGCAAAGAGAGAGGAACACCAAAGAAAAGGTTTACAGATAGAGTGAGGCATGCAGTGAGAAAAGACATGAGGGCAGTTGGCGTTAGAGGGGAGGACAGGCTACATGGAAAAAGATGACGCACTGTGGCGACCTCGAACGGGACAAGCTGAAAGGAAAAGAAGAACAAGAAAGCATCATACTTACCATTTCAGTGTAATTTTATAGTTATGTGGGACCGGTTTTGTGATGAAATTGAGAAAAAAATTGAGATTTTGAACTTATCATTTGTTGTCACATAGTCCAAAAATTGTAAAAACGAGCCAGCTATGTAAGGGGCTGTCACGTCATCCAACACCAGACAAAATAGGACGTAAGATTTAATCAGATGGAGTAGATGCAGAGCATATCATTTTTTTTCAGGAAGGGCTCAAAGTCAAACTCAGCTGATACAACCATGCAACAGACAGAGTAGCTACTATCCAGTTATTAGGACATAAGTACCAGGCGGTGTAAAGACCCTCTTGGAAGCTCTTTAATTATTATTCTTGCGAACAATGAATTGCCTTTTTGGGGGCCTGAGCAATTCTGAAAACTCGCAAATTTTTGCACGTCCGTGTATCCTGGAAAAAATGTATGAACGTTAAGGGTCCCCAACACAGTGCCCCAAAACTCATGGTAGCGCCGCCTGGAAAGTTAGAACAAATTTGCCCCCAACACCAGTTTCACTGACTAACATAAAATACGATGGCTATGTCTATCATAACCAGTTTCACGAAAATGTCTCTAAGACCCATGGCCAAATTTGAATACAAAGATTGCCATTTTGTGTTGATGGAGCCATTTTGGGCAAATTTCAGGGACCAGACGTTGAGGAACTCCTACCAGGGAATTCGCCCAAATGAGCTCTAATTGAAAGTAGTTATCCTAGACAGCTTGGCTGCGCTAAATTGCAAATCTTCGTTGCCTACGACATCTAACGTGGGCAGAGTATTGATGTAAATTGCAAGCAAGTTTGACGATTCGCCATGAAAAAGTAGGCATGAGGGCCTTTTCTTCGCTGTTAGCTTTCAGATGGATTTTTGAGACGAGTGTGGGATCAGTTGGTCGAGCAGTGCTTTGTTCTTCACCAGTAGACCACGATGTGTTACGATGCATTTATTTTCATATACCTCAGTGAGCTGAGCCGTCCGTTATGTATGGGAAACGATTAAATGCTCAATGTCGTTGGCATAGAGTTATACTCTATTAGAATGATTGACCGTCTGTCATTTACGTGCTGTTTAAATCTGGAACTTAATCATCCATACAAGGATATGTTTGCCAGAGAGTTGAAAAGGTTGAAATAGAAGAAAACACTTTATATACGCTATATCAGTCAATCCCAACTTTAATATACCCTGGTCCCGTTTTAGAATTTGAACTATAGAAATAGTAACAAGAATTAACATTAAGCTAGCACCGCTGCATCTTAGTCAATCAAAAACACTTTGTCACTCTGTCATCATTAGCTCATGTCATGAGGGCCCCAAACATTTGTGTGTGGTAACAACCATTAAACCACTGCACTTTCGCAATTCTGAGTAACGATCAAGCTGGAAATCCCAGTTTAATGCCATTTTCTGAACATTGTGTGACTTGACATGGAGAAATAGACACATTTTTGTGTTTTAAGTTCGCCATTTTTTTTAACCAGCTAGGTAATTTTCCAATGAAATGAATCAAACAGGATGGTGTTGTCTGGAACAATAGTGAAAATCTTAGCCATGGAAAAGGGCTCTTGGACTCTTCTGAGTATATCAACATTGCCACAAGCTCTGCCCTATTTTAATGTCTTTTGTTCTCCGAAACCCACACGGGTTGAATTTCAGTGTGTCAACAGGGTGAGTACTGAAAACACAACATGTTTCTTTCTTGATTTTGGATGTTTGATAATAGAAAAAGAAACAAAAACAAATATTTCTCTTCCCTCTTACAGGTTAAACTGTATTTTGCTTCATTTTCACCATGGCAAGACAAACAATAGTATCAATGAGACATAATTGTGTCGTATATTCTGTAACATGCAATCATTCCGTCCATGGTCGTGGCAACTCACGTAAAGACCACAATAAAAATGTAATCTTAACAATGACGTTGAGGTATTGCTGTCCTTTTAACTGAACCAAGAATGAGTGAAAATGGAAAAAGTTGAGAAATTTGGGCAGAGACAGTTTCATTTGATGCTGACGTGGAGAAATCATGAAATGTGTGTTTTACACAACACACACACACAGAAGGTCATCCTGCGAAAGTAGAGACGTGGGACAAGGGAGGTCACAGCTGCAAAAATCTCTCGACATTTGCAACACATCCAAATGGCTCTCTCTCTCTCAACCCCTCTGCAAATCTTTCGCCGTTCTTCCCACTGTGATGCAGCATCATGAAGTACTTTTTTGTCCTTGCACTATATAATTGCCTGCTCCTTACATATTATTGTGGCTTCCCAAGCGGTTTGTTGCTGGCTTGCCTTTTTGCTTTCACAATACAACTTTCCCATCTTGTGTCATAGACAGAAAACAGGGGGGAATGCAAGTTGCTGCCAAGTTGCATATTCTGACTGGGAGCAGAGGAAATGAACCCATTGTTTCAATGCTCATGTTCATGATTTGAAGGGAACATCCATCCATTCTCTTAACCGCTTATCCTAAATAAGGTCGCGGGGGTGCTGGTGCCCAACTCAGCTGACTTCGGGTGAGAGGCGGGGTACAACCTGAACTGGTCGCCAGCCAATCACAGGGCACATACAAACAAACAACCATTCGCACTCACATTCACGGGCAATTTAGAGTCTTCAGTAAACCAACCACGCATGTTTTGGCAATGTGGGAGGAAACCGGAGTACCTGGAGAAAACGCATGCAGGCATGAGAAGAACATGTAAACTCCGCACAGGGAGACCGGATTTCAACTTGGGACCTCAGATCTGTGAGGGAACATGTTATTGAAAATGAACTTTTCATTAATTAGCAATTTGATAATAATAATTCCCAGATACACCTGTTCCACATAGCAATGTAATACCGAGGCTTGTTGGTACATTTTGGGGAAAAGGATCAGCGGACGATGCCAAACACTGTCGAAGGCCAGCAGAGCTATCGGAAGAGAAACTGTTGGATATTCTGTCAGTATGCAGCAGAGTCCATTAAAATGATCTTAAACGTTAGCTCAGATGCAAGATATTGGTCTCGGAATTTTCAGCATTTCACAGAAATGTTATTACAAAACCTGGAAACGTTTATACAACCCCAATTCCAATGAAGTTGGGACATTGTGTTAAACATAAATAAAAACAGAATACAATGATTTGCAAATCATGTGAAGCTATATTTAATTGAGTTTATCAGTTTGAACATTAAATATCTTGTCTTTGTAGTGTATTCAATTAAACAACGTGAGCGTGAACGTGAGCATACGGTATCTGTCTCACAGTCTGTAATAAGGTGCAGCAATGTACAGTAGGGGTCACCAACACGGTGCCAGGTAGACCCCAAGGACCCCATGAGTAGACCACGGGCATCTTCTAAAAATACCTCACGTTGTGATTTTATAGGAATGTTGTAAAAGTGATCATTTAAAAATGTAAACGCTGGCAGAGGTTTCTAGAAATAAAGTGTTGCATATTGATTTTTATGTCTTCTAATTATTGTGAGAAATCATTAACATGATCAGCGTCTTCACATAAACGAATAGCATTAATTCATAAAAATAACATATACAGTAATAATAACAGATTATTAAGGTAATTTAAGCAAATTTGTTATTTCGGAAGTGTGTATCAAATTAGTAGCCCTTTGCATTAATCAGTACCCAAGAAGTAGCTCTCAATTTCAAAAAGATTGGTGACTTCTGATATACTGTACAGTATCACTCAGTACCTTTTTTAAAGTTTAATAATGGGATCAATGAGGTGAGTTTATTTATTTGTTGCAGTGCGTTCCAGTCGTCTGGGTCATGAAATTGAAAAGAAGATCGACCAAAAGTAGTGCGAACTTTGGGAACAAAGAGGTTAATAGAACTGCTGGAACGGAGAAGGCAGGTGGTCGTATGGATGGTGAGCAGTGAGTCAAGATAAGGTGGGGGCTTAACAAGGTTGTACCCCGCTATCACAACACAAACCACAGCATACTCAGACAATCACACACTGGAGCAGTGGGCAGCTTTCCTGGGAAAGAACTAGGCTAATGGAGTGCCTTGCTCAAGGACCCCGGAGGAGTGAGTGTGAAGGGAGACGTATAATCATGTGCTAGTTGGAGGAACTGGAACCCGGGGCCCTTCGGCGATTGGCCGTATTCTTAAAAACTCATGCTTGGCCATTGCACACGTCGTGTCTCTTTGCAGAAAGTCCTGAGTTAGTTTCTGCTCTGTGCTTCCCTTCCCTGCTCTGAGATTCCCTCATCCCCCCAGGGGGATGAGGTCACGAGCTGAGGGAAGATGAAGTGATTAGACTCTCAGATTGTACACTCCACACTTTTCTGGCCTGCATTTGTTCTGTATATCTCCACAAATATCTCTGAGCCGGCACTAGTGTTTATAGCCACTCAGACGTATTTTACAATGTGGCGTAAATCATCATGCAACACGAGAATAATCATTATTATTCTTTATTACTCCGGTAGCAATGAGAAAAGTTAGTGCTTCTGGTTCTGTTTGTATCTTGTTAGTATTTTGGGCAGGTCTATGAAGTAGTGGTTAGCATTTCTGTCTCATAGTTGCGAAGTTCTGGGTTTGAATATTGGCTGAAAACTTCCTGTGGGAAGCTTGTGTGTTCTCCCTGAGCTTCCTTGGCTTTTTTTGCAGGTACTACGGTTTCCTCCCTTAATCCTCCCTTATTCCAGAAACCATTTTTTGTTTTTCCAGTTGAAGACTTGTCGTTGATCATAGTTGTGAATATGAGCTTGCATGGTTTGTTTATATCGTCGCTCTCGGACGGAATCTTCACATCTACCAAATCACCACTTTTGGGAGAATAAAACAACGCCATCTTGCTTTCGTTACCAAAAACCGTATCGTTCAAGTTGGTATTAAAACTTATATTGCAATCATATACCCTTGCACACAAACATCAACACAGCACCACTCCAAAATAATGTTCAATTTAATTTTATGCTAAAAAATCTTGTATTTGGGTCGTTTTCAAATGTATAAAAATAAACAAGTACAATTGAAAATATCAGCAAATACAAAAAAAATGAAGCTAAAGAATTGCAATAATCAATAGAAACATACGTAATAAGGTGCCTGCTTATACATACCTGCTCATAGTTGTTTGAAAAGGGGTAGGAAGAAGTATAAACTGATCTATTCCTACCCCCTTATCTCTATTTCATTATTAATATATCAACAGATTTTTAGGAACATACATATCTACTGTCTATAAACAAGATAATATAAGATACCAAATACCGTATCCCAATTTGCAGTACACTTTCTTGTCACAATACCACGTTTATCACACTGTCATTGATTAAAACGGTACACCCATAATACTTTCAATCTTGAGGCAACAGAATGCCACGCGGCCCCCGCAGAGTGAGGGAAGAGGTGGAGTTTTACGACACTTCTCAGGCCATGTCCACACAGAAACGGAGCTGATCGAAATACGGAATCATTTCAAGAAATGTGTGCGTTTACACGAAAACGCTGAAACACCATTTCAGGAAAGATGCGTATGTGTTGTACACACGGAAACACGAGGGCAGCGTTTTGAGTTTTATCCACTCTGGGACCTGGTTTAAAACAAAATTCAGTTTCGGGCTTCCAAAACACCAGCTCTGTGAAACCATGAAACTCGTTTCTGTGTGGACGGGGCCTCAGCTAGTGTCCAAGAGAGGTAATAGATTTGTTCTCAAGCTATTTTCAACACCTTATATTGGTTAATAATGTTAATAATAACAGACAATGTGGGGATAGACCAATTGTAGAGATTTGTGACAAATATGAGCTTGACCATATTTGGACATACTAGCTTTCCGCCGGACAGCGCCAATATGTGCCCTGTGAATGACTGGTGACCAAAACTCAGCTGAGATAGGCTCCAGTTAATTCGTGACCCTAATAAAGTGCCATTAAAATGGATGATTAGATTTTGACGTTTTACCAGCGGTAGGTGGTAGGTGATTGCTTTGACGACTTGTGGAAAAATGACATAATGGCCCACCAAAGCATGAGAAAAACACAGCCTTTAACTAGCTGACGAAGCATTGAGTGATTGCAATTTTGACAGAGGGACAGAAAAAGTTTGAAATGTGTCACACACCCCCAATGTTATCATTGTCATGGTAACTACCACTGTTTTCTCATGGCAAAAATGTAATAGTCAGCATTTAAATATGCTCCCTGAATTTCCTAATGGGTCATCTGTATTATTCTTTTAACTACTTTATTTTAGGTTTTTGCTTCAAACCGACTAACCGTTTATCAATGACAAAAATGTCAAAACGCAAACCATATGAGGCCTTTCTCAGACAAAACAAATTAAACCACATGTGCATATCTGTAGCTTCAAAGAATAATACACAGATGTAAGCTGCAGTTAATTGAAAAGGCTCTTCAGCAGACGAAGCATCGGCATTCTCAAAGCAAACAGCTTTTCAATTGTTGAGCGCACACTGTGGCCAAAAAAAGTGACAAAGTGCGTTCAGTTTGGTTGTTTAAGAATGGATCTGCACTTTACTCCACTTTACTCGTTTTCTCCCGATCCCAGTTACTCACCGTGACACTACCAAAAACAAACAGACAGACGATGTCATCGCTGCGACATTTTGGTTTATATTCTGATGACAGGCTATGAATGCACTCGGATGTTGAGACCCACAGGGAGCCTAAGATGTGGGGGAACTGGCTGAAGGTTTGTGTGTGTTGTGTAGCCACCAGAACTTTGTGTCCAGTAACGTATTTACCAATCGCAGAAATATAACACATGTGTATAACACAATAAGTGAAGTGTTTTGTTTGCGCAATATCTGTACTGCAGTCACATTGCGAAATTGTGTTTGTGAGGTTAGTTTTCATGGCAACATTTTTTCGTCATTGTTTTTTTGTTGTGTGAAACTGTGCACAGATTTGTTAACAATATTTGAGACAATCTGTGTACATAGAAAAAGTCTTAGATCTTTGACTTCAGCTCATAATAAGTGTTGTGTTTGCTTTTCATCTATATGTATATTTTGGTACACAAATGGATGTATGTGATGGAGAAACAGTCAACAGTAAAGAACTAGCTATGCGAAATAGAAGCGTTACACACGATGGTATGTCTTTCTCCCTGTTCATTGTAGTAAATAAAGGTGGGGGGGGGGGGGGAGTATTTAGGATGTAACCTTTTGGCAAATTGAGAAATGTGTGTTGACAGTTCAATAGACAAAGTGGTCTTTTGCTTACAAAGCAATGCACGAGCCAGACAATGGCACGGCTGTGCTGTCCTCTGTCTGACTTGGAAGTATTCATCATACTCATTTGCACTTGTATATGTGCAGACAGGAGGGGGGAAAAAAATTGTCTTTACAACTTCTAAAATTGAGCGAAAGTTCCGCCTGATACAGATCACTTTTTAAAAAAAATTCTTGAGATGACTTTTAAAGTTTAAACATTTGCATAAGGTTAACATAATAATCATTCATATTCAGACGTAAGTGTAATATTTAAATTTGATGTTTTATATATATATCGCCTGTTTTTCCCGGCATAACGGAATAAATCTTATGCTTGTTTAGAGGCTTGTTTAGATTCAGATCAAGGTTTCCATGGTTACCCCATTACACATCTAAGGAACTCTAGAGTCATGATTTAAAATGACAGAGCAAAGTCTAGGAGGGAGAAAGAAGGAAGGCCTTTTTCCACATCATGCACACAAGAATTTAGTTGGGTCATTTCAACATCCTCCTGGCATTGTTTTTTTAATGGTTGTATGAGAAAAGTCTTGTCTGACGGGAAAAAATATTGTTAGCTCTATTTTGAGTATTTTGAGGTCGAGGTGGTTTGATAAAGTGACAAAAGAACCCATTTGAAATGTGTTTTTATGCTTTTGGTATGTATGATGACCATAAAAGGGAAAACAAAAGGTGCGAAATGTTGTTGGACAGTAAGTGCAGTATGTATCATCTCTGAATATACTTTATGAAAACATGTTGCTGTTTCTGTTGATTTTCCTAAATTATTGGTTCTAGAATAACCTGAATAAAGCGGGATAATATCATAGATGCTACTGAATATATCAGATTTAGGCTCTGCGATTCCACACAAGTATGGATCAAAAGCTGTGGAACTTCCATCCATTGTTCTTGTTTCACTTCTTTTTCTGATCACATTTGTAACTGCTCTTCAGTTAACCTCTTTGTTTTAAAAGTAATAGTTACTGTTGTTGGGCTCAGTGTTAACCACCGTACTTAATTTCCAACTCATGAATTTTCTTTGAAACGGCCCATTTTGTATTGTTTACCTGTTGTTTTCACAATGTACAACTCATTTTGATAATACAGCGGAACCTCAATGATTAATCTGTTCCAGAAAGTCTGACTAATACCGAATCATACAAAATCCAAAGCAATATTTACCATAGGAAATAATGTAAATTCAACTAATCCGTATAGATTTACCATCTCCAAGAAATTAGAATGTTATAGAATAAACAGTCAAAACGTTTATAATATGGAAATGAGGTTGGAATTGGCCTTCTGAAAAGTACAGTATTTTCTTGTGTTGAGTTTCACTTTTGGAATTGCAATTACTATACTGTGTGCTTTTATTTTGAAGGTCTGACTTTTGATAAGATCTGCTATGCAGATGAGTGTTGCAGAGCAGACCGGGAGGCTTATTGCCTTGATTTGTCAATAAAAGCTTGCATCGTGAAATACCGTCTTTTGAATGCTTTATAACTTACGAAATGCTGTAGGTGAACGCACGTCGAGTGCGGGAAACGAATGGCCAAGTCACGCATTTTTTTGGGGATAAAAACTTGGACGAAATTTAGTAAAAAAAAATTGTTGAAAACAGAATCATACAAAAACCAAGGTTCCACTGAAACTAAACAACCTAAAACATAAATAATGAGGGTTTAAGGGGAAAAAACACTTTTAACT
Organism: Phyllopteryx taeniolatus; assembly: GCF_024500385.1. NCBI lineage: Eukaryota > Metazoa > Chordata > Actinopteri > Syngnathiformes > Syngnathidae > Phyllopteryx > Phyllopteryx taeniolatus. The sequence continues at coordinate 5,592,317 of NC_084513.1, read as the reverse complement.
CCCTAAGGGATTTTTCACACACTTGCTCCGTACATGCACTATGAATGCAGAGGAACCTCTGTCAGTATGTTACATCAGAACCTGCATGAGTCAGTCTGCTCAGAGTGGAAACAGGGATATGCTTTTACACACACGCACCAACGCACCCACCCACGCACCCACCCACACATTAAAACAGATGTATCTACTACAGCGAAAGTCACTTCAATCAGTAGCAGTGGAAACATTAACTAGACTGCAGTGGTAGCTGTGTTGTTGCTAGGGTTCCTTCTACTCCACTCATGAGTGCATGTTCACAATTACTCTATGTTGTTCTTTACACTGATGTGAAGTGTATTATTTGTGTGTGTAACTCTCATCCCAAGGTAACAATTCTCACAACGATTTAAGATTTCATGCAAAAAAAGCATTCTGAGGTTACTTAAGTACGTAAATCTATGAAAATAACCAACCCTAACCATAACAGCTTAAAAAAAGAAAAAAAAGAGGCTCTTTGTTAAGGGCTGGTGTATAATTTAATTTGAGCTGGTTCCTTTGGAATAGCTCACAAATGTTTTACATAATAGCATGAACAATATCCACAAAGTCTACCAACCCTAAATGGACTTAAATGGATTGTCTTGGACATTAGCCTACTTCCGTAAACTGTGTGAGGTGTCACCTGCCCTTGGACATGGGATTTAGATTTAGATTTTACGGCCTCCTGTGTCGTATGACTCTCTTGACCAGAAAGAAAGAAATTTGGGGCTCCATTTGTGTAAAATATGAAAACTCAATACATTTGGGGGTTGGGGGTGGCAAATCTATTGTATTTCTGTGTCAAAATATATTTAGGCTATGGCATGTCTGCCATAATGGTTGAATATATTGTGGCAGGAGTCTGGGGGGAGAAAACAGCAGATGAAAGAATGAAAATAGACTATTGAAAGGAAGAGGAGAAGAGATGGAAATACGTTGTCCTTGAACATGGCTGAACAGTTTAGATTCCAATGCGCTTAAGTCTTTGTTGAGGGTTACGTTTCCTGCCCCATGACAGTAATGCCGCCTATGTGTGTGTTCACTAAAGAGAGGTCAAAAAAGGGTCTGGGTGTCTTTCATATATATGTGGGGGAGGGTGGGGGCCTACAAGATTAGAAGCTACCTAGCCAGTGACCCAACACAGATAAATCAGGTCAGTTCTTTTGATGCAGTGCAGCGACCTGCCCCCGAATATCTTTTCTGCCATTAGAACACAGGGCGAACTGTTCCACTTCAAGCATCCAGCTGACTCTTTATGAATCCACCTGATAATATATGGACAGGAACACGAAGGGATGAATGCATCATGTGGTGAGTGAGTCATTGGAGGGTCAGGCAACTATACCATAATTTCTCCATTGCTGACCTACAACCAGAAGTGGGTAGAGTAACCAAATATTGTACTCAAGTAAGAGTACTGCTACTTTAGAATAATATGACTCAAGTCAAAGTAAAAAGTAGCCCTCCAAATAATTACTTGAGGAACAGTAAAAAAAAGCATTCGGTGAAAAAAACGACTCAAGTACTGGGTAACTGTTGAGTAACTTAAATCAGAGCATGACTGTCATCCATCCATCCATCCATCTTCTCAACCGCTTATCCTCACTAGGGCCGCAGGTGGGCTGGCGCCTATCTCAGCTGACTTCGGGCGGGAGGCGGGGTACACCCTGAACTGGTCGCCAGCCAGTCGCAGAAATAACATAGATAAAATAGGAATGTGAAAATTCAGATATAGCCGAACATTATCACTTAATCTAAAATATAAATAAAATCTTGATAAAAGAACAAACGATGAGTAAACTCTTTGTAAAATAACAAATTAAGGCAAATTAAGCTCCAAGAAATAGTCTTTTACCATATTGCTTCCAGCACAATAGGCTCACCAGGCAGAAATTACAAAAACAGGAACAAGGCTGCAGTGGATATAAAAGGTCTACAACCCCGTGTTCAAATACCCATTTTTTTATGTAAAGAATTTAGACCAAAGTAAATCCTTTTATAACTGTTTCCACCAGTAATGTGACCCAGAATTTGCACAACAGTTTATTAATTTATTTTATCTTTTAGAGAGGGGAGGTGAAAATAAACAACTGAAATAATCTTGTATGTGATTGATTTAGACATGCTTAACTTGCTGCCTTCTTGGCCAGGTCACCATTGCAAAAGAGATGTTCTGCCTCAACTGGTCTTTTACCTGGTTAAATAAAGCTTAAATAAAATGAAAAATAATAATAAATCTGGTTGCACAAGGATACACTTCCTTTTATAGCTGGCATGTGGCTGTGTTTAGAAGTAACAGATAACATTCAAACAGTCCACACACACCTGCCACATTAAAATTTTTAAGTGGAAAAAAAAAAAAACTTGCATAGGGCCTTACAGAATTTGCTTTATTCACTGAAATGAATAAAAGAGGATTTATTGATAAGGTATGTGCGTGGGTGCATGCATGCGTGCGTGTGTGAGCGAGAGATTACAGAACGTACCCCAAAATATACATATTTCAGCCAAAATAACAACAATAACATCTGCAACTTACCGCAAGGTGTTTTCTCAAGTTACTAGTGGGCTGAAATTTCCATGTTTGACCAAACACTACATTGACGAGACTGACTACATTGCATGACAGAGCTATTTTTGTTTTTTACAGAGTCAATAAAGTAAACACAAGGCGGACGGCTGATTTTCCCCCAAGTGTGAGTTCTCAGAATTCACTTTACATGGTCTTTAATTTCTGTATTGCATCTGCGCAAGGACGTCGAAGTGGGGGGACAGATGGGAAGATTCTCCCCCCTCCCCATACTTGGGGCCCGAGGATTTAGGAAAACTTGGTCAACGCGCAAAGCGGCAAATCATTTTCTATAGGAAAACTTCATCCCCAAGCCCCTCCCCACTCAAACTTCGCTCGCACACTGGCCCTAGACGTCTGCATCTGAGATAAAAAGGGAAAAGTTCACTGACAGTCAAGCAGACCAAATCACTTGATTTGTGTTTGTTCTCCCGCTTTAACAGTCGTGTTATCAGTGCGTAGCTCGAGACACACACAATCGATGACACAGCAAAAATCAAGGGATTGTGTGTCAAATTACTAATGACTCAGTGAATAAAACAATGATTCATCACCTTGTAACACGTTCCATAAGACTGCTCTACTTTTCTCACCATAGATGGATATGGTCCTCAGCACTGGTTGGGACTTGGAGGGGCCGGGCTGTTTTGCCTGTCGGGGCGCGCCAACATTATCAAATTGTTTTGTGAAACAACACATATCCACTGCAAAATGAGCCTCATTAAAACAAACCCCTCACTTTTCCTAGCAGCTAATGTTTATCTGTCACACGCAGATTGGTACTTGGGAGTCTTTATGTTGCAAACTGTCACAGTCCAGAGGGTTAATCAAAAGAATATTTCCTCAATAATAGTTGCATGTGCTTTAAATAGACTGCGAAGGTACAGTTTCCAACATTCTGTTGTATAAACAATTGGAAATTGTAAACACTTGTCGCTGCTTGCAGTGAAATCCAAAAAGTGTCAGGATGTGGTCGTTTCATTATACACAACAGCTTACAGTGGAAACACAAATGCTTGCTTACTTTTGGTGCTTTACTGGTAACAGTGACGCCGTGTCTCCCCTTTCTCACGTCCTCTTCTGTTTTTCCAGGTAGGAGTGGGAACCATGGGAGGCGGAACATATTGCAAAAACATTTAGTGAATCCCCAGTGCCATGCTGAATAGATGGAACTGGAGCAAAGTGGTTATACTGTACGAGAGTGACCCTTATGCCAGAATTTGTTTCGGAAAATAATGTCACAAATTTGACTTTTTCTGAGCCAGCTTCTCAATTCTGCTGACATGCTTCTGGAAAAAAAAAAAAGAAAAAAGCCCAATATACAGGAAATGTCATACAATGTCCATAATCATTCCCACATCTTTTATATTTGGTAAATGGTTTATCCCTTTACGATATATTGTGGTGCCTTGATATACAAGTGACTCAACTTAAGAGTTTTCAGAGATATGAGCCAGCGTTTGGACAATTTTTTTGCGTTGACTTGCCAGCATAAATCTGTGATACGACGCAATGCAACTCAACTCACTTCACAACAAGTAGCAGTTTGGCAGATAGTGAACAATTCTTCAGTTCAATTCTGCTGTTTATTGCCACTCCTAATTAAGGTTTACTGTCAAACAAAACAAAACAAAGGAACAATAATGTGTATTTAAAACGTCACAACTTTGCTTCCACAAGCTTTCCTTTGAGAAAAAGTATTAACATTACAGCAGCTTACTGAGTCGCTTACAGTAGTTGTGAAACTCTTCTTCGTTTGTGTCTGTATGACTATTATACTGGCACCGGTGGCCAAGTTGCACCCACTACAAATACAGCACAAAACATATTCTATTTGATTATGTTATTAGTATACGTTTTGTAAGGTGCAATATGATAGAGTGCCTCATTTTATTAAAAAAATCATTACAAAAATGTTTGGGTGGGGGGGCTGCGGGGGTGTTGGAACAGATTAATGGAATTTCTATTTATTTCAACTGGGAAAGATAAATTGAGTGTGAGTGTTTTGAGTTACAAGCGTGGTCACAGAACGCATCAAACTCGTATCTCATCCACCACTTTATTTGAATGATTGTTTGATGCCTGGGCAGCACGGTGCAGTCGCTATTAGGACATCCAACGCCCATAAATGAAAAGCAAGTCACCTGCAAATATCTCCATCATGGAAGACATGGGCTCCTTCGTCTATGACAAATCGATCATGCGATTGCATCTTCAACTTGCTTAGACCAAATGTGAAATGTTTTATAGTTACAGCCAGCACTACTCCAAAGATTGTATTAGAGGATTTCTACGTTATGTCAAGATCCAAGTGTGATGCACATCTGGCGTCACTCAATTATTAATAGATTAAATTAAATTGGACTCATTACTTTTTCAAGAGTGTGGAGTTGGCCAATGGTACTTCAGCCACATTTCTGTTGATTGTTTCTCTTTAGGGTCCCTTACATATTTCTTCCATCTTTTATCTTCTAATCATTCTCATCCTCCCCGTGAGGGAGCTGACCTAGGTCAGTGTGACAAGCATGGTTTTCTATTGTATACTCTCCTCCAATAAAGATAAAGAGTTAATTGGTTAATGAATTTAATCCACGAGGTTTCAAAGAAGGTTTTCGTCTTTTCAATAAAATTGACTAAAAGCAGAGGCAGGACTAATTTGTCATGTCTTATCTGTCTTTTTCAATCTACCCCATCCTCCAGGCTCCCCCTTGCCCTCTCTCTCCCTCGGTATCTCTCTTATAAACAAACAAAATGAAACGTTTCCGCAGCCCAGACATGATGTCCACTGAATATAATCCTAAAGTGATTCATGCGCCACTGTTAATACGTTTTTACCTTTATGTAATACAATCATCGCATTTTTTGAATGGATACTAGGTTTAAAGAAAGCATTGAATGCATATTTTTACCTTTATTTCAACATTCTCATTCATTGAAACTTACTAAATGGTCACTTGAGGAAGATTTCATGAGAGCATAATTTGAAAGGAAGATGTAGTTTTCACTAAAACGGTAATATGAATGCGACATTTACGTTCTGATAAATTACATATTGTATTATACAGTAGTGGCACATGTGTACATAGAGTAGATACAGCAAATGTGCTGTAATTGCCCTTAATGAGTATAATTGACTTGAAATTCTCACAGGACTCCATCTTCAGATAGAAGCTACCAAATGCAAAAATAAATAAATAAATAAAAAGGAAGATAAATGATTCGACTACCGACCAAGCAAGCAAAGAAAGGAAGACTGAGGGTACATTCACATCGCCATACATGACCTGGTAAAATAAAATCCCAAAAAGTATTCACATACAAATTAAAGCTACTACTGTACATGAATAACAAAAACAACTGAACACCAAAGGAAAGGTTTCATTTTTATACAAAATACATGAAATGGTATTTGATTCATTCTCATTTTAAAAACAATTAGTGTAATATTAATGAATCAACTTTTTTTAATAAAATAAAACTTGTTCAATGTATGTATGGAATATGTAATTTTACTTATATGTTTTATTTTAACTTAGTTCAGTGAACTCATCAAGTATGTTTTTCAAATGGGTAAGCTTAGAAGAGGGTCTTACGCAGCTTGTCTGTGAAATTCAGGTTTGCAAACCACTGTAATGCCAGTGTTGATGGCAGCATTGCTTTAGATTTGAGATCCGCACAGCTTTTGAGGAGACGATAAAGAATAGGCAGTGAATCTCAGCTTGTCGCGTCGATTATGAGGGAGAGAAATGCCAACACGTGGGAAGTCGGACAAGTTTAGGCACCTCACACTCGAACAGAGTATATATAAGTATATATATATGTTTATGTGTATATGTATGTATGACGTTAACAGAATATGTGTCATGGTAGTGAGTAGTAGAAAGTGTGTGTTGTGATCGTGAGAAAAGATGACGCAGTTCAGAGAGTAAATGATAAACACCATATTAAAAAGCCACTGACAATCAACGCAAGCCATGCGGTGAGCCAGCGGCACCCTTGGCGCATTTCGACGTTTAACATATGTAAATCAGTCATTATTTTGCCATCAAAAGCTGTTTCTCAGTCTTGTTTCTGTTTAAGAGTTGGATGGGTCATGAAAGTAGATAATAGTAGTGTCAAAGTTACTGTTCTGCTTGACATGGTGATAAAACGTTTGTTTTCTCCACTTGTTGGTCAGAAACCAGAGTTTTAAATTAAATCAACCCGTTCTACTGCTGATTAGTAAGGAACAGAAAAGGATAGAAAGCAAGATCTGGTGAAAGAAGAGGTTTATCGCTTCTTTTGTCACAGAACACAATAATCTGTGGGTCTTGAAAGATCGGTCAAAATGCTTTAAAACGGCTGGCAATATGGGGAACTTTGAAAAAGGCTGGCAGTGAATGAGCTAACCACTTATTTAATGAGACAAAAAAAATAAAAATAAAATTTAAATTGTAAATTTTAGGGGGGAAATGGCTAATTGAATATTATAAATATTATTAATAATAATTATAATAATATACTTTTAAACTCATTCACTGCCATTGACGGCTGTTGAATTCAAATATCCATGTTAACATGGTAGGCAGTGAATTAGTTTTAACCTGCCCACGTTCTCAAGTGACATGTTCATTGAATTCATTTCCAGTTCAGACGCGGCGTCCTGTGTGGATATGTATTATTTTATATTTCTATTGCTAAACACGTATTAATTGGCCTATCAGTTTCTTGTTCAAAGTTTGTTACTCTCCGCAAAAACGTGTTTCCAGCCAGACCTATGTGACAAGCGTATCGTATCACAAAATCACTTATTTTGATGTGTTGCGACTGCCGGTAACAATAGCTTAGCAATTAGCATTGGCATCGTCTTTGACATCGTCTTCACCTATCCACTCCTCCTCCTCCCTTCGTGACACTTATTGTTGGGTAAGATAAATCCAACATAGAATATATTTAACACTTATGTAAGAAGCATGTTACGAAGTGTAGCTTATTCGCTACCATGGAGGCGATGATCAGTGACCTACAATGCGTTGTCGTCAGACGCAAATAGAGCTGTCGTCTCTGCAGCTTGGCAGCCGGGGGGCACAATAAAATAGCTTGCACCAAGCAGCTGTTCAATGGGGATGCACCGGTAATGTCAGACGCTGGATTATTCCAATATCCGGAACAATCAGTGTTATGGCCGTAACGAGTCAACGTTCAGTGATTTCCGTAACATTTGGCAGCTCTGCTGTCTCAGCGTGCTGTCATTAACCCTTTTGTGTTCTGCATTACCAAAGTAAAAAAAAAGAGAAGGCACAAGAGAACATTGGGCTTTCCCATTTTGTCAGAACAGGAAGTTTACCAGACAATCTGTATCACATGCACACACACACACACACACACACACATTCTCTCCGTCTTATCCATCTTATCCTGTGCCACATCCTCTGCTCTCACCTCCTGTCTTTTTTCTCATTTCATATTATGCTTTCCCCCTTCTTCACCTCTTCCTCCATACCAGTGAAATGTCAACTCAGTTTAGTAAGGCCAACTTTCGGGCTATAAAGTTCTAAATTAAGGTATGGTGGTACTTTTATTTATGAGTGACCCGACTTACAAGTTTTTCGGGATACTTGTACAAGCCGTCGCTCGGCCGATTTTTTTGTCTTGGGAAAAAATAAATTGTTATGAATACTAGATGTTTGCAGTGAACTTCACAAGCAGTATCAGATAGTGAACTATTTTAAAAAAGAGGACAATTGCTTGTTTATTGCCATTCACGGTTGATGTTTACTGTCAAACTAAATACAAAAAAAGAATTACACGTTGTGTATTTAACCAAACCACAACCTACAAAAAGTCAAAGTTTCACGCTAACACATAATGCAAAACTCCATGGACAGGCTAACGAAACTAGCACTGATGTTGCCGTAGTTAAAACTGTTTAAGCAATGGATCTTTGTGCAGCAACACATGGAGACAGAATACAACAATACTCATAGGCATATGTTCTTTATCTTCTGCAAAAAAAAGACTCATTACTTTAAATTACTGAGGTTAGAAGAGTCTACTTTGAGTATTACGTAAGTACTATACTGCCTTCTGGTGGCCAAGGTGTACACACTAGACAGAGCAGTACAAAGTCCATTGAATTGAAGCAAAAAACAAAAAAGAAATGTGGCATGAACTGTTTAATTCATTACATTCTATTCAATTGTTTTTATTTTATGTTTTTATTAAGTATAATACTGTGATTGCTATTTTTCTTATTAGAAAACACATTCCAAAAAATGTATTGGTGTTTTGTGGGGGCTGGTATGGATTAATGGCATTTCCATTAATTTCAGTAGGGAAAAATGATTTTGAGTTATGAGTGTGGTCACGGAACAAATTCAACTTGTAAGTGAAGGCACCACTGTACACTGATGAGCTGTTTCATTGATTAAATTGAGTACAAAACAAAGCAGAGCTGTGACTGCTATTTCTGTCAAGCTACCATAGGAGTTTTAGACCCTTGAATTCAAATAAAATTTTAGCAATAAAGAAAATATGTGTAATAATTCATGTAATTACTGGTTACGCGTGTAAGCCTAAACTCTCTCCTGTGTATTCGAGTCCAACATGAAGTCAGAAGGAGACTGTGGGAGAGAGCTTGAGCCAGTCATGGTTCATTTGTGACGTGAAAGGCTTTATGAATCACGGGCCAGGAATAACAAACCAAAGACTCTCTCACTGTGTTGCCTTAAACACTCCGATCCCAATGTGGGTCATTACAGGGCGTATGGGGGTTTACATGGACAAGTGTGTAACAATAATTTGAGTTCCTATAGGAGAGCCTGAGGATGGCTTTAGGATTTAAAAAAAAATATATTAAAAAGATCAACTAAAAGGACTGATAGCCTCTATATCGTCGCTGTCGGGCGCAATCCCCCTTCCTCCAAAATAATAATTTTTCAGGAAATAAAATTCGAAAAACGCCATCTTGCCTGAGATTCCAAATAGTGCTTTGTTCAAGTTGGTATATCTTATACTGCTCTCATATACAGTACAGTGGCACACACACATCAACACACCAGTACCAAATCGCTAATTTAATATGCTAAAAAAAATCCAAACTTTATTGTGGTCTGATTGCTTAAATAGTTGTGAACAGAACGCTGGGAATCAGCCATGCCCATCTAAGTCAACCGTGGTCACACGACGCCGCCGACCGTACAAAAAGCTTTTAACTTCACAAAAGCAAAAGCCTGTGTTACATCATCTTCCCGAACTCTTTTTCAAAGGTCTTAGAGCCATGAGTGAGTTAATAAATGAAACGATGAGCTGACAAAACCCATGTACTGTAAATGAATCTGTACCCACTTACAGTACCTCATGCGCTGCCTTCCTGCTGCAACGAAGCATTCCAGCGTTGTTTAACAAAACAAGCCTTCTCAAATGTATTTAACCTCACTCGTTATCGTCTAAAGAAAACATCCATACTTTCAGCATGGGTGACAATTACGCCGTAGAACACATACTAGTTTAATAAGGAAATGCCCCCGTCCTCCGTCACTGACATCGGCAGGTTTGGACTAACGATGCACCGAAATGAATATTCTTGGCTGAAACCGAAAAACGAAAATGGGGAACCCATGGCCAAGAACTGAAAGCTGAAACACCGAAAGAAATTATTATCCCAATCATTAGTAAAATTGCATTTATAATGTAGCTATGACTGCAGAGCTGCCAACTTATAGAAATTAACTTCCAGAACAAGTTGTCTGAATTTCTATATATTTAAAATTATGTTGAGAATATTACAGTGAGACAGTTATTGCAGTACATTATGTAATAGGATAAATATAATTCTGCATACTGTCCAATTGCACAACACAATCATTACTTTATAATCATAATTGTTAATAAATTATGGCTTCAATATTTGTTATTTTAATGTAATTATTGCGTCAACTTTGTAATGGCGGCCGCAGTTGCAGCCAAATGTCTTCTTTTGCCTGCTTGATTTGTATCCACTATTGCTACTGAAACTACGCAAATTTCCCCAATGTGGGACTAATAAATGTTATATTATAAATATGTATTATGTTAATGTACTTTTAAACTTCTAGGCCCATTTTCTCAAGTGACGTCGCAGACTAGCGGTGACATACCAATTCATTTCCAGTTTCAGATTCCAGTCCATGTGTGGCTGTCTATCATTATTGTGTATTACACTATTTTCTCTCTAGACATTAATCTGCCTGTTATTTTGGTCTTCGAAGTTGGTTACTCTCTGGTATAACGTGGTCGCAGCCAGACCTATGTGACAAGTGTACTATATCACCCAATCACTTATTTTGGTGTTTTGTGACTTCATGTCACCATAGCTTCGCAATTAGGATGGCAGCTTCGTCTTTCGTCTGTTAATTAGACAGAACTTGATACATGTCAGAAGGGTAGTTTATTTTCTGCCATGGAGGAGATGATTTGTGACTTATGCTGGGTTGACACCATACGCTAAGCGAACGTTCGCCTCCGTGGCTTGCCATTGTATTTAGCCGCAATAGCTATAGCTTGTAGTTAGCTGTAGTAAAAATAAAAATTGAAAAAAAAAAAAAGTGCAACAAGCATTCCCCCATCGTACAGGAACAGGGCCGACTTTTCAGTACGGATACACCGTTTTTTAGTCTACAGTATAGTGTACACGACCGAGTGCTGGCCGCGGTTTTTGCTTGCGTTATAACAACATTTCATTTCGGTGACGAAAGTCTTTTGGTCTGAAACTAAGAATTGCACTTTTTGGGGCCATTTTTGGCTGCAAATGTTTGTTCGGTGGCTGAACATTTGGTGCAGTTTGGACCTTCAATGTGGGTGGGCCAAAATCTGTCTGAAAATCAATTATGTCATCAGAAAACAAGCCTAAATTTACAAGTGAGTCTATTGTGATGGGAATTTTTTTTTCTGCAGACACTGTTTTTAAGTCCGGAACGATGGAATAATTACCGCATTGGAGAAGTCCTTTAATCGTGTCTTCATAGAAACTTAAAGTACTTCCTGTGTTGGAACAAATTGTGTTCCTAGGGAATAAAAGTACAAAACAGTCCCATGCCTGTGATTATAATACATTCTGCTCGGTTGAAAAGCAGAGCACTAAAAATAAAAAATTGGAAGGATGCTCCTTAGGGAGAATTACAATTCAAAGCAGCCAAATGAGGAGTACTGGGCTTGCGCTCTGTCATTAGTTTCATGCTACACCTTCTCTTTGAATGATCTTTGAGCGTACGCGTGTACGAGAGGCGGCGCGGTGGATGACTGGTTAGAGCGTCTGCCTCATAGTTCTGAGGACCGGGGTTCAATCCCTGGTCCTGCCTGTGTGGCGTTTGCATGTTCTCCCCGTGCCTTTTCTCCGGGCACTCTAAATTGCCCGTAGGTGTGAATATGAGTGCGAATGGTTGTTTGTTGGCGGCACGGTGGGCGATTGGTTAGAGCGTCTGCCTCACAATTCTGAGGTCTGGGGTTCATTCCCCGACCCCACCTGTGTGGAGTTTGCATGTTCTCCCCGTGCCTGCGTGGGTTTTCTCCGGGCACTCCGGTTTCCTCCCACATCCCAAAAACATGCATGCTAGGTTGATCGAAGACTCTAAATTGCCCGTAGATGTGAATGTGAGTGCGTATGGTTGTTTGATTATAATTATTAAGAGTTATGAGTGTGGTCACGGCTCAGAAATTGAATGGATGGTTGTTTGTTTCTATGTGCTGGCAACCAGTTCAGGGTGTACCCCGCCTCCTGCCCGAAGATAGCTGGGATAGGCTCCAGCACGCCCGCGACCCTAGTGAGGAGAAGCGGCTCAGGAAATGGATGGATGGATAAAGATAATCAGTATGCTTTCATGGAGTACTACAGAAATCTGAGAATATTTACTGTTGAGAGGCTGAAATTTCGAGGATCTGTACAATTGAAATTAAAGGTCTCTAAACGATTTATCGAATATCAAAATAATTGTCAAGTTTTCAATTAATTGTTGCACTTCTACATACAGTAATGTAAATAATTAACATAAACATAATGAATGTAAAGAAACCGTTTTTGCCACATTTATTTGGCTTCAATTCAATGGACATTGTGCTGCTCCATCTGGTGTGCGCACCTTGGCTAACTCGGGGCAGTATTAGACAGAAAGAGACTCACAAAGAAGAGTTTCACAACTGACTCAGCAAGCTGCTTTAATATTTTTCATTTTTCGCCTGTTACTACTATTATATTGTCTGTTTATATTTGTTGTGTCACGATTTGCATTCAAGTAACTGTTTCTTCGTTAGGCTTCTATGGCGTCTATTGTTGCATTGTTCATTAGCATTAAACTAGCGGACTTTGGTAAACAAGCTATTATGCCATTCAGCACATGTAGGCAAAACAGATCTGATTTCCAAAACACTGTGAGTAGTGATTAACAGAGACGGGTTAATAAAACCAGAGAATGAAAGTCAGATAAGGAGACATGTTGGGCAAACAAATCATTGCCCCCCGCCCCCCCTCATTTGACCTTGTGAGAGAACGGCAGCTGTTTTACGATGACTCCATAACCGTGGAAACCCACTATTTGTCATGTCTGCATGTGTTCAACCCACTAGAGTGGATTTCTGGCTGGTGAGTCACAGAAAATGGCAACTGCAAAGTCAGGCAGATACATATCCCTTAGTGTCCCTAAGGCAAAAATACACCCCCTAAATGTACTCATTCACACATACACAGACATACAGTGGGTAAGACACCACAGTAGTGTTCGGTTAATAATGGTCATGCGTAGAAATGTGTGTGTAACTGTCAATTTTATAACCTCTTTTATAGCCTCCCTTATGCAGGTTCACAATTGATTCTTACTGCTCTGAATGTCAGTCTGCTTATCTCATGTAACTTCCAGTGTGCAGTATATTCTTCCTCTTCTCTGGGCCTTTCACACCCAAAGGACTCATTTCGCATCATCAGTTCCTAGACCAAGGGGTAGATTGGTTAATTCATTCTAATTAAATTAATACGAATGACCTGGCCCATCTGACCATTTTAAATATCAAGAGGTTGCCCACTCCTGCAATATACTGTACCATTATTGAAACAAAGAAATAAACAGTGGCAACTGGTCAAAAGAGGGAGCCAGAGTAATGCCCCACACGCATCGTGGTCACTGCATTACTTTCTTTAAAGACAAAAATTAAAATAATAATAAAAAATAAAAACATATGCATATCTATTACTAAATGAGCAAGCAAATAGTAAAAAGTTAATGATGAGTAAAGTTGTCTGAATAATGACGAATTTCCGGTGTGGGGGGCACAAATCTTTACCCACTGACTCTTGTTAAAAGCTTGACATGCGCAGTTGTAAATATGACTAAAATGTTAATAATGTGTGACTGTTTAGTATGATAGAGAGATCATACTACGTCATTTTTTGCAGTCAGTGTTTATGTACAGTATGTACCCATTACTATTATTATTATTTATTTTGCTGCAAGTTAGTGTGCTTATTATCTTAAAGACTGTAAGAGCCTCGGAAATGTTTAAGCAAATATAAGTTCAAATGTTAGAAATGTCTTTCATAATTTGAATATCATGTAATAATTTAGTACAAAAGAGAATTGAATTATGTTGTTAATGATGTTTACATGCTCCAATACTTGTCGCTGTGTAAGCGATTTACAGTATACGATACAAAAAGACACTGCTAAAGACTAATACGGCCTCTTGTGTTACAGTATCAAGGCAATGGGAATTTGAACTGTGGAAAACAGGATGTTCTCTCGTTTCTCATTCCGGCTGCGGCATCCGTCTCGTGCACTTTGATATCATTTTTAACAACTTGTGATTCATTTTAAAATGAATGGTGCCATTGGTTGGCTAGGGGGCCGGCTAGTTATTGCTGTGACAGCAGGTAACTGAATGACGTTGACCAAAAAGCCAGTCGGGTGACTATCAGAGGGGACTGAATCATCATGTCTGATTTTGAAATGAAAAGTAGAAGGCCCATGGAGCGCTAATCAAAGATTCCAGCATTTGTTAGTGTACAAGGTCCTGTCAGTACACCATGGTGACAGTAAGTGCATACATTCAGCTGAAGGTTGATTTGTCTCGTTCTAACACAAGGATGACAAGGGTTAAGCACATCCTCACATGCGCTCCGGTGAGTGTTGGCATGTTGAGGGAAGTGCTGCTGGTCTTCAAAGCTGCGTGAGATCACTCAAACGGCCACAACCACATCAGTGCACGGTGACACACTACATACAGTATACATGTGTGCATATTCTGTACGTATGACACATATACAGCTACATATGGGAGCTATGTATCCTTTGATGTCGGGCTTTCCTTCAGGTTTCACTTTGTCTCACTTGGTCCTGGTTCTTATTTTAATTCCAAAAAATAGTTGGATTTCTGTTTAGGAGTGCCGTGTGACTGTCCATGCAGATGCTCGAACTGAACATATATTCCGCACATCATTTGCCATTCTGTGCATTTAAACATGCCTTTTCACTGGCATCAGTGTTGGAATGTTTTAACACTTCTCACTATAATGCCAAACGTATTACTTTATATGTGATACTTGAGTTTTTAAGGCCTCTACAGCATCAGTGTGACATTTTTTTCTCTTGAAAAGATAGATACATGCACTATGTGGGTAATCCACTCGGGGTGAAATAATTAATTCTTGAGTCTGACGTGTTTCCCAACCCTAATAGAGTCAAGGCACCCATTTTACATCTGAAGAACCTCACGACACACCCACAAACCAGAATACTGAAATAATGACGAGCTCTTCTCAATTGACTCACAAACTGACTTCCTTGGTGTGTAATCTGGGCCCGTTTGGTTGAACTCAAAGCTGACAAACCAAGGCCTGAAACCCCATTTTGAAACTTTAAAGGTGCTATATTTTGCCAAACCAACATTTTCTAGTATTTAGGATGTAATATTGTCTCTATGGTTCCTCAGTAAACATGTGAAATATGAATTAAAATTGTCCACGCATTCCCAAGTTCCTGATGTTTTTCTGCCGAGAGGCCTGAAATCAGGTCATTTGAATTTATCCAGTTTATCTATGTCACTAGCGAAGATTTCCGCCTTCCCTTGCCGCTTCCGAGCCAGCGCTGTCAACATAGCAAACACGTGTGCGCTCACAAGTGGGTCTTCAACACGGAGGCAACCAATCAGAGGAAAGGGGGTGGTTTTAGCCAAATATGGACAAAGCGGATCTAAGACTGGGTTAAACAGAAGTAGCTGTCAGAAGGGCCATTTCTGGATTACTCGTATGACAAACCAAGGTGTTTTCTGAAATGAAATTAACATTTTTATACAAAGTCCATGTTAGAGAGTCACTCCATGGAGGTCTAAATAGCCAAAATATGGAACCTTTAACTTGAAACTCAGCCTTGGAAGCCTAACCTTGTTTTGAAATCCGAATCTCAAACCCAATCCCTGGTTTGAAACTCTCATTTGAAACCCTAACCCTTGTTTCAAACCTTTACCCAGGCTTGAAACCCTAACTGTGACCCTACCTAGAAACAATCATTTGAAACCCTACCATACCAAACCTTACCCTTTCTTGAATGCCTAATTTGAAACCCTGTCTCAGGCTTGAAACATTGGAGTCATAGCGGAACGTTGCCCCCGTCAAAAAGAGTACAAAATTTGTTTTAAATGGGAATGGCCTGCTAACTAACAAACATGAAAACGACCACATTAATTTATAATTGTTGAATATAATTTATATAATATTTGGGGTTTTTTCGCCCTCCTGCCCATCAAGCAATACTGGTGCAGTCCAGCTGTAGTACTCTAATAGTAATGCGTGTGCTCTTGGCGTTTTCTGGTACAAAAAAAGGGGGGCCCAGCAACGCCATAGGGGGTGATGGGTGATGGGGGGGTTGGAGGAGGAGCTTCTCACTGTGATGAAGGGGGGCCACAGGGGTGGGGCTGGGATGCGACGAGGGGGCCTGCCCTCTGACACGACCTCGTCACATGAGAGCGGAAGCGCTGAAGGCCGCTGACAGCACAACAGGTTGAGGTAAGACTTTTTCATTTACGTTTTTCACCTCAGTGCTGACAAGAAGCAATATCAACGTCGTATTGGGATTGGAAAAGCATGATTGTATTAAAAAAAAGAAACTAAGAACTGTAGGGAGTAAGGGCAGCTTGTTTGTGACATGGTGAAAGAGAGCAAGTATTCTAGAAATTCAACTGGACAATGTGCTGTCACCAAGCGACCATTCAGCACGTGATTGACACCTTTTTTACACACACACACACACACACACAAACATGCGCAGCCACATGAAGACTAAATGTACTACACACTGATGCACTCTTACTGTAGTTGTGATGTTTTATTTAAAAATTGACTCTTCCACTGTCCTATTATGACACGTATTTTTGGGACAAATCTGTGATGGTCCCACAACAAAACAGTGAAAGGGGAAATATTTAAGTGTAAATTGAACAACTTAAAGTGTTTGTTTTTTTTAACCAACCTGAAATGTATTTGCTTCTGTTTGAATTGCTTACCTTTACGCTGAGTTTTATTGTTAAAAAGAAAAAAACACATCGGAAGAGGAAGGACCGCTTAACATGATGTCAGTCACACTGAATCCTACATTTTAAATTAATTCAAATAGAAAACAAAGTCATTCACTTTCTCATTGACACTTTTAATTGCCTTCATTTTTCTAAAGCCCATAAACACCATGTATTCAGTATTGTTTGTAAGTATTCACCACAGCAAGTTGTAAAGTAGCTGATTTCATAACTAGCAATTTTTACGCTCAATTGTATTACTATTTTGATAGTACATATTGAGTCGTACATATATGTGCTTTATATAATGTCAGAACTGGAATGACTGATGGTGAATTGTGACAATTCTGATAAGTGACGCCAAAACAAGTACTAACATTTTTATTAGTACGTCATACTATAATTTATTCTTCAGTGTTGGACTTCCCTCAAGTGTTCATAAGTGGAAGTGTTCTGTAGTGACGTAACTGTTTCTGTTTTGAGATTGCAATCCATTACAGTATACAGGGTTGGGAAGATGACTTTGGAAATGACCCTGTTGAAAATGTAATAGTTGTGTAACTTGTTCAACTATTTTGTCAAAGTTATTTAATTAATTACATTTTGATCACTTTTCAAATTAATGAATGCATCAAGAGGACCCTTGGATGTTTCCACTAAAGAAAAAAAAAGTGGATTAATAGTATCTATTATTATTTTGGAACTAACTATATAACTGTTTTGAACACAAACTGATAACAAAACATGATGAAATGCAAAAACCTAATAAGAAAATGTTCGTTGCAGTTATTTGTGTACAGCATGTGCAAAACCACAATACCAAACCATTTTTGACATGACAAATGTGCACAATTTAGACAACATTGCTTCATATGACAACCCTGATAAGTCAATGTTCCATAAAAAGTCAAAAATTATCTTTAAAAAAAAATGAAACTATTCAAAAGTCAATGTTCTTTTATGTGTTCGAAAGTGTAACGATGAGTCTAACGTTTTCAAAATCTGAGATAAACTAATAGATTTCACCACAAGGTGGCGATTTAAGGTCACATTTGGAAACGTCATGTTTGACACCAGAGCTGAATGGCACATGACCAGAGAGAGCCAATCACAAGTGTCGGCTTTAAGAGATATGAAAAAAAATATGAAAAAAAATAAAAACTAAAAACTAAAAGCAACTGTCATTTAATTACACGTTTTGTCCCAGTAATGTAAAAAGATTACAGTAACAAAATTTGTAGTTAATTTACGTAATCATGCTACATGTAATTAGTTACTTCCCAACACTGACAGCATATCACAATGGTTTATGATTAGTTTAAGTCATTTGATTTACTTTCAGACAAAATAGAGGATTACGTTTAGTTATAACAAGGCGGTAAGACTTTTTCACATGAATAAAGGTTGCCAAGTTGTTGCTTAAAAATGTATTTTGTCTTGTTGTCAGGTTATGACTCTGTCAGGCGGGTTGACGTTGTGCTGAAAGAGCGTGAGAGAGAATGAGCATTTGTAACCGGTGAGTGAACAACTGCCACTTTTTAACATCATTTTTGAGACGATATTTACTGCTCTAACAATAGAAATATACAGTTATGATTATTTTGGTCATGACATCACAAAATGCTGATTTTTATTTTATTTTTTCCTCAAATGTTAGCTAATTATACAGGAAATGTATCTTTTTTATTTTTTTACATTTTACACAGTTTGACATTAAGACTGTGTTTATGTACTGCTGTCTTGTATTAATCTAACTTAAAAACACCAAATTGTTCAGTTGCAGTTCAATGGCGATCAGTTTAATTGAACTTTTAGAGTTGTTGTTTTTTTCCCCCAATTCACATCGAATGACAGAATACAATAGAATAAGCTTTCACTGTTGGGAGAAATTTCGGTTTCACAGCATTCAAGTGGACAGCAGCAGTACATGAGAATAACCAATTTAAGTCACACGTACATTAATCAATACAATATAAAAGAATAGTTAGCAGGATTGTATGGTGCAAAAACACTAGCTTTATATTTGGGTTTGCATTATTTTTGCTGCACGATATAGCAGAAAAAGATAAGCTGTGGTTCAGCCGGAGCCCTTTTCTTATGAACGAAATAAATGACATTCAATAAAAAAGGTAACAATAGTATTAGAACGCGCTCTCAGTATGATGCACTACAGTACAGTTGTCCACCACTGTAAACTACAACAACAATCAGATGCATATTGTTCAATTAAAATTTAATCAGCTGAAATTCAAAATGTATCAGAAACCATTTTAGGGCAGGTTTACATATGCATTATATAATATATAACATTGTTGTTTGTTGGCTGTTACAGTGTGAATGACTATGGGTTTTTTTAACTTTATTTTTACTTTTTTTGTTTGTTTGTGTGCACAACGTTAATTGACTCAACCAATTGACATCAAATGTACAGTAGTACCTTGACTTACAAGTGCCCCAACTTATGCGTTTTTCAAGTTACCTTATATGGAGAGGTCAAAACTCCTCAGTAAGCCGCAGTAATATTAAGACCTTTTCACACTGCACTTGGTTTTCTTGGTGTTGACCGTGAGGGAAGGGCGCAGGCACGACGGCACTCCAGTGCAAGCTTGCCCATATTTGGAAGTGGTTGCTTAGTGTGGTGGCGGCACGGTGGACGACTGGTTAGAGCGTCAGCCTCACAGTTCTGAGGACCCGGGTTCAATCCCCGGCCCCGCCTGTGTGGAGTTTGCATGTTCTCCCCGTGCCTGTGTGGGTTTTCTCCGGGCACTCCGGTTTCCTCCCACATCCCAAAAACATGCATTAATTGGAGACTCTAAATTGCCCGTAGGTGTGACTGTGAGTGCGAATGGTTGTTTGTTTGTATGTGCCCTGCGATTGGCTGGCAACCAGTTCAGAGTGTACCCCGCCTCCTGCCCGATGACAGCTGAGATAGGCTCCAGCACGCCCGCGAACCTTGTGAGGAGAAGCGGCTTAGAAAATTGATGGATGCTTAGCGTGGTTGCTTTTCCTGCTGGTTGGTCTATTGCTGTTCGGTCTCTGAAATCATTCCACCAACCCCTCTCCTATTGGATGCACCATCTAAAATCACAGCGCTGAACATTTTTCGAGAATGACAACATTCCGTCGTTGCGCTCTCGTGACACGTACACAATCAATGGGCTCGTCAAGGCTGTGCTGCGCCCCGCTAAGTGCAGTGTGAAAAGGCCTTCAATCATCCCTCACAGAGGATGAAGAATATAAGTCTGTGAATATTGTTATATTATCAGTCTACATGTGTTGCGACATAATTTGTGTTCAAATATCCGTTCCTTGAAGGGTTACAACACCCCCAAATACATGCTATTTGTGAGCCTGTCAATGGCATATCCCATCATGTGTTAGCATTAGTATTAAGCTAGCGGACTTAAAGGCTAAGATATGTGGTTGGTCTAAATAAGGTGTAATTCTCTTTCTTTTATGTTTAGTTTGACAGTAAACTTCAAATGGGAGCGGCAATTAACATCTTGAAGCCTCTTTTTAGAGGAAATGTTCATTATCTGTCAAACTGCTGCATGTTGTGAAATGAGGTGACTTGAGTTCAATGACATTTATTGAAATACCTTAGAATGGATTTAGGGGTTCAAGGTTGTCATCATGTAATGTAGGACGGGGTGGGTGGGGTGGGGGTGTTCCTAATGTTGCGTTCCACAGAGAGGGGGGTCAGTGTGCCGAGATGGCCATGGTATGCCTGACAGATTTTGAGGAATACGCCAAGGAGCATCTGTCCAAGGCCACGTGGGACTACTACGCCGCCGGAGCTGATGAGTGCTGCACCCGAGACGACAACCTGCTGGCCTACAAGCGGTACCAAAACCTTCACTGAAAAGCCTACTAAAAAGTCAGCAAAAAAATTTTAAACCATTCAATTTGGGCTATGATGTCATCTTGGCTCATCCAATAAGACAGATGGTGGCCGAATGAGTTCAGAGTGAAAACAGCATGGAGGAGAAAATTAATGCACTCCCAATGTCCCGATCTCTGGGACACAAGACAGATGCAGTAGCATGACATGGTTAAAAAAGAGGAAAAAAAACTGCTCCTTACGCACTAAAAAAAAAATGCTTGTTGTTTCATCATTTAATTCCAATTTATATCAAATTACAATTTACTGAAGTTGAAGTAAATTGAATGTAACATTCTTAGAAAATGTTGGTCATAAAATTAGTACAGGTGTTTTTAACCACGGTTACACTGACAACCAGATAACCCATTTCTTGGTAGCTTTAACTCATCACGATTGGTAGTTTTCACGTGTTGCTGGGTCAGAATCTTGACCAAACGTGCTGGGTCAAATCTTCAACCCATTGCGCTGGGTATAATTAAACCAGCACTGGCTCGGCCCCTTTTGGACCCAGCGCTGGGTTAGCCATTTCACCCAATTGGGGTTACTTTTAACCGAGCAAATTTAAGAGTGTAAGTACACTTTGAAGTGGTCTTCATGGAGCTGCAACTCACGGACGAACCTAAACTTCCTCAGATCCTGCCGTCCATCCCCCTTATTATAGGTCAAGCCAGGGCTTTCCATTGTCAGCCAGTGACAAATCCTATTGCCAAGCTGTGGCCTACTTTACGTGCAAACCTACGGGAAAAGGTATGAAGCTACTTCTTGTTTGCTTCGCATTACAACCAGTGCCAAATATGGGCTTCCCTGCACCCTACCTTGTGGTGCGTGCCGCGCAAACTAAGTGTCGCGTGTAAGTGTCTCTACCCAGGCTTGAAACCCTAAACCCTGTCTTGAAACCCTAATTTGAATTTTGAAACTCTCACCGTTTTAAAACCGTAATTTGAAACTCTAACCCTGTCTTAAAAGTCTAACCCTGGCTAAAAACTCTAACCCTTGTTTGAAACACCCAGGCCCAAAACCTTAACCCTGGCTTGAAACCCTAATTCAGAAACTTAACCCTTATTTGAAACCCTAACCCTGGCTTTAAACAAAAATGTCATTGAAAATGAGAGGTTTTATTCCTACAATGTATTTTTAGCCTCTGTAACATTAGGCACAGTTTTAACATTAGGTTAAATATATGTGTGTGTGTGTGTGATGTGTGGCAAGGCCTCGCCTGTGTGGACTTGGCATGTTTTTCCCGTGCCTGCGTGGGTTTTCTCCGGGCACACCGGTTTCCTCCCACATCCCAAAAACATGCATGGCAGGTTGATTGACGACTCTAAATTGCCCATAGGTGTGAATGTGAGTGCGAATGGTTGTTTTTTTTAATATGTGCCCTGCGATTGGCTGGTGACAAGTTCACGGTGTACCCTGCCTCTCGCCTGAAGATAAGTGGGATAGGCTCCAGCACGCCCACAACGCTAGTGAGGAAGCGGTACAGAAAATGGATGGATGGATATATATTAGGCCATGTACACACGGCACACTGAGAATCACCAGAACAAATTTCTTGTGTTAATGTTCTCTTCGTGTCCAGGATCCGCCTGAGACCTCGCATCCTGCGCGACGTATCGGTGAGCGACACCCGCACTACGGTGCAGGGCACGGAGATCAGCTTCCCGGTGGGCATCGCGCCCACTGCCTTCCACTGTCTGGCCTGGCACGAGGGCGAGATGGCCACAGCAAGAGGTGGGTTGCACTTTTTTTTTTTTTTTTTTTTACATTACTGTGGCCTTTCATTTTTAAGATGCCATATTTTGGCTATTTAGATCTTCACTAGTGACGTAGATAACCTTGAAAAATTCAAATGACCTGATTTCAGGCCTCTCGGCAGAAAAACATCTGGAACTCAGGAATACATGGAGGATTTTAATTCATATTTCAAAGTTTACTGAGGCAACATAGAACCAGGATCTGGGTTCAACCCCTCACTGGCACAGTTTGCATGTTATTCCTGTGCCTCCAGGTACTCCAGTTTCCTCCCACATGCATGATAGGTTAATTGACAACTCTATATTGCCGATAGGTGAGCATCCATCCATCCATCCATTCTCTACCGCTTATCCGGGTCGGGTCGCGGGGGCAGTAGCTTCAGCAGGGATGCCCAGACTTCCCTCTCCCCAGCCACTTCATCCAGCTCTTCCGGGGGGATCCCGAGGAGTTCCCAGGCCAGCCGAAGGATATAGTCTCTCCAGCGTGTCCTGGGTCGTCCCCGGGGTCTCCTCCCGGTGGGACATGCCCGGAACACCTCACCAGGGAGGCGTCCGGGAGGCATCCGAATCAGATGCCCCAGCCACCTCATCTGGCTCCTCTCAATGCGGAGGAGCAGCGGCTCTACTCTGAGATCTTCCCGGATGACCGAGCTTCTCACCCTATCTCTAAGGGAGAGCCCGGACACCCTGCGGAGGAAACTCATTTCGGCCGCTTGTATCCGGGATCTTGTTCTTTCGGTCACGACCCACAGCTCATGACCATAGGTGAGGGTAGGAACGAAGATCGACCGGTAAATTGAGAGCTTCGCCTTTCGGCTTAGGTCTTTCTTTACCACAACGGATCGATACAAAGTCCACATGACTGCAGACGCTGCACCGATCCGCCTGTCGATCTCCCGTTCCATTCTTCCCTCACTCGTGAACAAGACCCCAAGATACTTGAATTCCTCCACTTGGGGCAGGATCTCATCCCTGACCTATATATACATTCCCATCACTAGATGGCAGCATGTCATTGCAATACTTACCTTTGTAAAATACAACCCCAATTCCAATGAAGGTGGGATGTTGTCCATCCATCCATTATCTGAGCCGCTTATCCTCACAAGGGTCGTGGGAGCGCTGGGGCCTATCCAAGCTATCATCGGGCAGGAGGCGGGGTACAACCTGAACTGGTCGCCAGCCAATCACAGGGCACATACAAAAAAACAACCATACACACACACATTCACAGGCATTTAGAGTCTTCAATCAACCTACCATGCATGTTTTTGGGATGTGGGAGGAAACCGGAGTGCCCGGAGAAAACCCACGCAGGCACGGGGAGAACATGCAAACTTCACACAGGCGGGGCCGGGGATTGAACCCCGGTCCTCAGAACTGTGAGGCAGAGGCCCACCGTGCCAGTGGGACTTTGTGTTAAACATAAACAAAAACAGAATAAAATGATTTGCCAATCATGTTCAACCTAAATTTAATTGAATACACTACAAAGACAAGATTTAATTTTCAAACTGATAAACGTTATTGTTTTTAGCAAATAATCATTAACTTAGAATTTTCACTAAAGTTCCCTCTAAGGTGCGCGCATGAGCAATCACACACTGCTCGCACGTGTTCTGCGCACAGCAAATCTTTGCAACGCATAAAATAAAATCCTACCTGAACTGCAAATAAAATTATTTATTCTGTACCATTCTGCAATGTAACTCGATGAGTGACAGGTGACAACAAGCTTTAACTACAGTAAAACAATGACTAACACTGTGCACTGGGTAAGATTTTTACTTTTTCATGCTGCGAAGCCAAAATAGCAAGCGAGTGTTCGGAGGAAAAAGTGTGGACTAAATGGAAGTTGGACTACCTCAAGCGTCATATTCACCATGAAACTGAATTCACCATGAATCCTGTTGGAATCATACAAAGACGCAAGCTGGAAATCGGGATTGATACATTATTGCAGGAGATGGTGAAGATCAAGAGAAGAGGAATGAGTTGTCACACAAAAGCAAATCTGACCCTGAGCAAGTTAAAGTTCTCATTGACAATATTCTATTTGCCCTCAAAATGAATGCATCAATGCAAGCATGCAAGGTCTACATCCACTGGAGAAGTGAAAAGAATGATGAGAAAAATAAAGTGAAATTAAGTCCACAATCAGATTTGTACTTATTCTAGTATCATTCATTCATACATTCATTCATTCATTTTCCGTTCCGCTTATCCTCACGAGGGTCGCAGGCGTGCTGGAGCTTATCCCAGCTATCTTTGGCCGAGAGGTGGGGTACACCCCGAACTGGTCGCCAGTATCATCTGTTCAGAATTTTTATTTGTGGATAAAGGAAAATCCCTTAAATCATTTATTTATCTATGGTTCATAAACATTTCTCATTTGTTCAAAACAGTTAACAGTTAAGTTGTTCATTTACAACAGCATATGGACATCTTTAATACTTATACAGAACAGAACCCTCAACCTAATATACAGTACAAGGTAATACACAGCTCACAAAAAAAAAAAAAATACAATATGTAGTCTTCATTTTATGTGGCCCAAATCACTTATATTAAAAGTTATTTCATGGAAATTAATGTTGTATTTGGATTATTTTCAATAAGCCATGTAACTTGTTATGATGCATGATACAGGTGTGGCCACAGTGTGCACACCTGATGTTGCTCACAATGACCCAAAAACCACTCAGGAAGTTTACGTGTATGCTCAGACATGAATATTAGAGAGAACATTGCTAGTCTCATAACGCATTAAACACAGAAGTCAAGGTACCACTGTATGGAATAATTGGGCCTTGTCTTTGCTCCACTGTACAGCCACCGAGGCGTTAAACACGTGCTACATCACCAGCACCTACTCCACGTGCTCGGTGGAGGAGATTGTGGCGGCGGCACCCAATGGCTACCGCTGGTTCCAGCTCTACGTGTACCGCGACCGCAAGCTGTCGGAGCAGATCGTGCACCGTGTGGAGGCGCTGGGCTTCAAGGCCTTGGTGCTCACCGTCGACGTACCGTACACGGGCAAGCGGCGCAACGACATCCGCAACCAGTTCAAGCTGCCACCGCATCTCAAAGTCAAGAACTTTGATGGCGTCTTTCAGGTAAAAGTAAATTTGGGACACATCTTTGCGACATCAAAAAGAAGGAAAAAGATAGTGATAGTAGTAGTTGTACAATGCAACAGCAACATGACAACATATCCAAAAAGATAACAGTCTGTCAAAATGCTTAGTGGCTGGAATGGCTTCTTCAACCTGAATACAATGCACCAAAAAGTTAGAAAATCGGATGACGGATTCCGAAGAGAGTGAGTTTTCTGTGTCAGAAATGAAATTGCCTTGGGGTACTTCTTTGTGAAACTGAAAATCAGATCAGAAAAAGTAGCTTTTCGGGGTACTTTTTGTGTGAAAGTGAAAATCTGATCCCCTCCTTGCGCCGTCACCTTATCGTGGTGGAGGGGTTTGTGTGTCCCAATGATCCTAGGAGCTAAGTTGTCTGGGGCTTTAAGACCCTGGCAGGGTCACCCATGGCAAACAGGTCCTAGGTGAGGGACCAGACAAAGCACGGCTCCAAAGACCCCTATGATGTATAAAAATCCTGGAAGACGTTTTCCCTTGCCCGGACGCAGGTCACGGGGCCCGCCTCTTGAGCCAGACCTGGAGATGGGGCTCGAAGCCGAGCGCCTGGTGGCCGGGCCGGCACCCATGGGGACTAGATATAGTTGGGCTCGCCTCCACACACACATCTTGGTCTCTGGTACCAGTCCTCTTGAGAGGGGTTGGACTCTCTTCCACTCTGGAGTTGCCCACAGTGAGAGGCGCAGAGGAGGTGTGGATATACTCCCTGGCTCGGCGCCTGTACGTTGGGATTCACCCCGGTGGACGAGAGGGTATCCTCCCTCTGCCTTCGGGTGGGGGGATGAGTACTGACTGTTGTTTGTGCCAATGCACCAAACAGCAGTTCAGAGTACCCACCCTTTTTTGAGTCCTTGGAGGGGGTGCTGGAGAGCGGTCCCGCTGGGCGCTCCATCGTTGCTGGGGGACTTCAATACTCAAGTGGGCAATGACAGTGAGACCTGGAAAGGCCCTATTGGGAGGAGTGGGGTTTTCGTCCTGGCCGTGGAGCAGTGGACCAGCTCTACACCCTTTGTGGGGTCCTTTAGAGTGCATGGGAGTTCTCCCAACCAGTCTAAATGCATTTTGTGGACTTGGAGAAGGCGTTCGACCGTGTACCACATGGAGTCCTGTGGGGGGTGCTTCGGGTGCATGGGGTACTGAACCCCTCGATACGGGCTGTTCGGTCCCTAAACCACCAGTATCAGAATTTGGTCCGTATTGCTGGCAGTAAGTCTGATTTGTTTCCGGTGAGGGTTGGACTCCACCAAGGCTGCCATTTGTCACCGATTCTGTTCATAACTTTTATGGACAGAATTTCTAGGCGCAGCCGAGGCGTAGAGGGGGTCCGGTTTGGTGGCCTCAGTATTGCATCTCTGCTTTTTGCAAATGATGTGGTTCTGTTGGCTTCATCGAGCCGTGATCTCCAACTCCCACTGGAGCGGTTCGCAGCAGAGTGTGAAGCAGCTGAGATGAAAATCAGGCCCTCCAAATCTGAGACCATGGTCCTCAGTCGGAAAAGGGTGGCGTGCCCTCTCCAGGTCGGGGATGAGATCCTGACCCAAGTGGAGGAGTTCAAGTATACTGGGGTCTTGTTCACAAGTGAGGTAAGAATGGAACGGGAGATCGGTGCAGCATCTGCAATGATGCAGACTTTGTATCGGTCCGTTGTGGTGAAGAAGGCGCTAAGCTGAAAGGCAGAGCTCTCGATTTACCAGTCGGGCTACGTTCCTACCCTCACCTATGGTCACAAGCTGTGGGTCATGACACCCTGGTGGGGTGTTCCGGGCATGTCCCACTGGGAGGAGATCCCGGGACGACCCAGGACACGCTGGATAGACGATGTCTCCCGGCTGGCCTCGGAATGCCTCGGGATCCCCCCGGAAGAGCTGGATGAAGTGGCTGGGGAGAGGGAACTCTGGGCTTCCCTGCTAAAGCTAGAAGAAAATTGATAGATGGATGGCTGGATGGATAAAAATCGGATCAAAAAATTCCTTCAAATTAGAGTAAAACATGATTATTTCTCAAACATATCTCATCCCTTTTGTTTCGTCTGCTCCTCGAGGAACCCTTCTCTTATTGACTGCCAGGTTTCAGTTTAAAATATCCATCAGTAAGTTCATACAGGACAAAATTCTGAGGGGTTCTCCAAATTGACGCGTCAAAATTACTGTTACATTTCAAATGGTGTCTCTTGCCCTAAGAACTCGACTTAAATAGCACAAATGGAACATTATTTGTGAGAAGTGTGGGCACTAGAATAGGTCATGAACATTAGTCATTAATTGTATATTTGAGAATTTATTGGCAGAGGTGGTTACAGCAGCCAAATACTGTACTAAAGTAAGTGTACTGTTACTTTAGGATAATATGACTCAAGTAAAAGTAAAAATTAGTCCTCCAAATATTTACTTGCGTAAGAGTAATAAAGTACAGTCAAATACCTACTCAAGTAAAGTAGATTAAAAACTTCAGATGAAAAAAAAAAAAAAATCAGAAGCTGTTGGCTGACCAGACTTGAAAGTGTGTGTGTGTGTGTGTGTGTGTGTGTGTGCGTGCGTGCGTGCACGAGAGAGAGAAAGACATTTGCAACTTACCGCAAGGTGTTTTCTCAAGTTAGAAATGGGCTGAAATATCAAAATTTGGGCAGTCGCAATTTAAGAGCTGCATGACAAAGCTGTTGTTCTTCGGAGTCTCTAAAGTAAACACTCGTGCGGGTGTTTTTTTCCCCCCTAAAATGAATCTATTTGTTTGGCCCACGAAGGGTTTGTATGCGGTCATGTTACTGCCTTGTACCGTCTGATTGGTGAATCGGAGTCAAATGACACTAGTGATCACGTTGGATTGGCGCAACAGCCCCCTATGCAGCAGTCGATGATGAAGTCTAAAAATAGATCGTGCACGCACTAATGAATAAATAAAAGTAGTGAGCGGCATGTCGATCATGGTAAAGGAGTAAAAGTATCGATTCTTCTTCACATAAATACGCCAGTCAACGTAAAAAGTATGGTTCAGTCATACTACTCTCACAAGTACAATTTATCCAAAATGTAACTTGAATAAATGTTGCGCGTTAATACCCACCTCTGTTTATTGGTTATGGATGATTTAATGTACTCATTTCATGATTTTTAGAAAATTCCACAAAGATGGTGGCCACTTGTCACAATTGCAAAAATTAAAATATAACAAGATGAAATAGCTCAAATCAGGACAAAACATGCTTGTTCTTTATCTGCAAGATATTTCTTCTTCCCAGTCACTTTTTGTGTCAACATTTTTGGTCCTTAAAAAACTTAATAACATATTATAATTTGTTATTGAGATTATGAGTAAGTTTAGTTTAAAAAAGGATACAGGATAAACCCTAATTCTATCACTGGAGGAAATAAATAAATAAATCAAGAAATAAATAAATAGATCCGTATTATTTGTGGAAAAAATATGGCAGTTGGGTTACTAGAATGTTTGGTTAAAAATGTAAACATTTTTACATAATACCATGTGCATTTTGCAGTATAAAAATGTTAGTTTACCAAAAAAAAAAAAAAAAGGGTTTTAGTAGTAACGTAATCAGCACTTTTCTGCTGAATTAACATGAACATGCTGCTGATATAACTTTTTTTGTTTTTTAAATTGGCAATAATCAGGCAGTTTTTTATTAGTTATACATTTTGTCTTTATGAATTGGTTATCTGTTCTTTTTTATCCATGTCTTTATTGAACATATAACAACTAATCAACAGAAGATAGGTTAGAAAATAAAAACAAATTTTAAAAAAATCAAATGGAAGGCAGCAATGGATTTCGTCCTTCGATACAAATGTTCCTGTTCAAAAGGAACAGGAAGAAGTAAAAAATAATAATAATTATCGAGTATACCCCTAACTCTGAGTGCAGATTTGACTTGTGCTGTATAATAACAATGAAATAGGATGCTAATCATATATAGTATACTCTAGGTATCTAAAAATAACAGGTCTATGTAAAGTAATCACGACATTCAAGCTAACATTGCCAACTGCTTCATCATCATAACAGTAATTTTTGGGAGGGTCTACATTTTGAATCACTCTTGTTTTAAACATCTTTTTAATCATGTGTTCAGTTCAATGTCATAGTCATTGTGCAAGTTAACTCCTCTAACGGACACACGTCTCTGTTTTATGTTTCTTAATGTTTTAGAATTTATTTAAATACAACTGATCGCCTGAAATTATAACAACTTTCTCAAGTTTCGACCAGCTTCTGAGTACTAAATTAGGTAATTCCTCATTTCATTACTTTTTCCTTGTTTTTTTTAAGCCCAGTTTTTGTGATGTAGACCAAGTTCTTCTTTTAGGTAGGTCAGAAGTCAAGAAGAAGAAGAAAAACATTTTTAAAAAGCGGGGGTTTTTTTCAGGTTGTAGTCCATTCATTGGGCGCTTTGGTAGCTCAGGACACCGTTTTGAAGGTTTTCACTAGCCTGGAAAAATTGACAAACTAAATTACACTTTTTAATTTGACTATTGCTTTCAACACACCACAAGGCAGGACGAGTGAGTGTTGGGTATTAAGTGCCAGAAAAAGGCAAAAAAAGTTGCCAGCTTTTAAATGGAAGTGTGAAAGGCTGATATCAAAATGACAGGACTTGAACATAGTGCTGTTGCTGTACCTAATGTTTTGGCAAGTGAGTGTAGATTGAAATGACAACTATGGGAATAAAAACAGACTCCTCACCCATCAGGAAGCGTCAGGACCGGAGGAGTACGGGATCCCGGCCAACACTTTGGACCCATCTATTAGCTGGAAGGACGTCTACTGGCTGCAGTCCATCACACGGCTGCCCATAATCATCAAAGGCATCCTGACCAAGGAAGACGCCGAGCTGGCGGTGGAGCACGGCGTCCAGGGCGTCATCGTGTCCAACCACGGCGGGAGACAGCTGGACGGCGGCCCGGCCTCGGTAACATGCCGTTCCGACACGGGACCCGTTTGCTCTTCTGTTTTAGAGCTGGGCGATACAGCGGAAAAATAAGATGCACGATTGTTTGCTTGTTCTTTTAAAAAAAAAATTACAAAAATCTGATTTCTTATTTTTCTCTATTTGAATGTTGAAAAAGTAGGAGACAATGGCATTATTCAGATAAATGTTTGCCTTTTTTTAGTTGTTTTTTTTCCCCCAGCATTACCTTAACCTCCACAAAAAATTATAGAAATTAGCAAATACTTTTCTTTTAAGATTTTTAAATGTTTAAAAAGCTGAACGCTGGGGTTGGCAAAGTATGAGTTATACAATATTTTCTTATTAACTTAGCCACTTTTTTTCTTTGAATGTGGTTAAATGTGGTTATTTTTTAAATATTATTATTCATTTATCTTGTTAAATAATTGTTTATTTTGTTGTAATTTTAGCAAATAAACAATTGTACAAATTTGTAATCAATTCATTAAATAATTATAATTCAATGAACTAATTCCCCAAAATTAGCACAAACTAATATTTTATTAAAATCCACAATTTTAAATATTTTATTAAAATCAACAATTTAAAATATAATACAATACTATTAGTTGTTACTTTTAATTTTATTTCATTAAATAATTGACTTAATAATAATTACAATAATTATAATGTATATTGTAAAATAAAATCTAATCATAAATTATTTTTATTAAAATAAACTACTTTATCTACAGAACAAAAAATATTAGTAAAATAAACAATTGTGTTACATATATCTTCATATATTTTATGTAATTTAATTCTGAGTAATAAAAATAATTAAACACATGTAACATTTTTTACATCACCTTCAAATGAGCTGGCCCATCTGTCCATTTAAAAAGGCAAACCTGGCCCATGAGCACAAAAGTCTGCACACCCCTTATTTAACATCCTAAAATTGGCTGTCACGTTCTTTCTCATGTCGAGTTGAACAGGTGAGGTAAGGCGTCCTCGGAAAATATTCATGGCTCGAACGCACACACCTTGGGTTAAAAGTTTCCAACATGGATGAATCACTGCTTTTGCAATGTATAAATAACGTCTAAATAGCTGGCCATGTGGTTATCATGCCGACAGATCGACGCGCTGTCTGAGATTGTGGACACGGTGCAAGGCCGGATCGAGGTCTATCTGGACGGGGGCATCCGGACGGGCAGTGATGTGCTCAAGGCGCTGGCCTTGGGGGCCAAGTGTGTGTTCATCGGCCGGCCGGCAGTCTGGGGCCTTGCATACAAGGTGCACACACTTCTGTGTGTGTGTGTGTGTGTCCTTCAACGCTGAGAAATTCCTTCCACTTACTGTGTTTCATGACCCACTGAAGATAAATCTCCTATCTGTATGAGTGACACATTAATTTGCTGTATATTTGGTGGCAGCGCTAAACTGTATTACAGTATGTCCATCATTTTATTATTTAATAACACTATGGTGAGCCTTAGGGTGGGCCATTTTGTGTTGCCATGGTAGTTCCGGAGTAATATACAGTAACAACATCCATCCATCCATTTTCCGTACTGCTTATCCTCACGGGGTATGCTGGAACCTATCCCAGCTGACTCTGAACTGGTCGCCAGCCAATCGCAGGGTACATATGAAGAAAAAAACATTCGATCTCACATTCACACCTACGGGCAATTTAGAGTTTTCAGTGAACCTACAGTGCATGTTTTTGGGATGTGGGAGGAAACCGGAGTACCCGGAGAAAACCCACACATGCACAGGGAGAACATGCAAACTCCACACAGGCAAGGCCTGATTTGAACCCGGGTCCTCAGAACTGTGAGGCAGATGTGCTAACCAGTCGGTCACCGTGCCCCCAGTAACAACATCAGCAATGAAAAAATATATATACTGTACCTGTATATATATATATATTTAAAAAAAAAAAAAAATGTTTGAATGAGGATTATCATCACTATTAGGATTTCAGATTTCAGATTTTAAATAAGAGATTAAAATGAAAGAAAAAGCAAGTAATATTAACTTCCAACCAGTAAATAATTTAAAAAAGTTAAAATTAAATAGATGTATAGGTGAAAAAGTATAAGGTAAGTAAGGTTGGTCCGCATATCCGGCAGTAAGTCGGACTCGTTTCCGGTGAGGGTTGGACTCCGCCAAGGCTGCCCTTTGTCACAGATTCTGTTCATAACTTTTATGGAGAGAATTTCTAGGTGCAGCCGAGGCGTAGAGTGGGTCTGGTTTGGTGGCCTCAGTATTGCATCTCTGCTTTTTGCAGATGATGTGGTTCTGTTGGCTTCATCAAGCCGTGACCTCCAACTCTCACTGGAGCAGTTCGCAGCTGAGTGTGAAGCAGCTGGGAAGAGAATCAGCACCTCCAAATCTGAGACCATGGTCCTCAGTCGGAAAAGGGTGGTGTGCCCTCTCCAGGTCGGGGATGAGATCCTGCCCCAAGTGGAGGAGTTCAAGTATCTTGGGGTCTTGTTCACGTGTGAGGGAAGAATGGAACGGGAAATCGACAGGCGGATCGGTGCAGCGTCTGCAGTGATGCGGACTTTGTATCGATCCGTTGTGGTAAAGAAGGAGCTAAGCCGAAAGGCGAAGCTCTCGATTTACCAGTCGATCTACGTTCCTACCCTCACCTGTGGTCATGAGCTGTGGGTCGTGACCAAAAGAACACGATCCCGGATACAAGCGGCCGAAATGAGTTTCCTCCGCAGGGTGGCCGGGCTCTCCCTTAGAGATAGGGTGAGAAGCTCAGTCATTCGGGAGGATCTCAGAGTAGAGCCGCTGCTCCTCCAGATTGAGAGGTGCCAGATGAGGTGGCTGGGGCATCTGAGTCGGATGCCTCCCAGACGCCTCCCTGGTGAGGTGTTCCGGCCACGTCCCACCGGGAGAACCCGGGGACGACTCAGGACACGCTGGAGAGACTACATCCTTCGGTTTGCCTGGGAACGCCTCGGGATTCCCCCGGAAGAGCTGGATGAAGTGGCTTGGGAGAGGGAAGTCTGGGCGTCCCTGCTGAAGCTACTGCCCCCACGACACGACCTCGGATAAGCGGTAGAAAATGGATGGATGGATCATTTTAAAAAATTAAAAACATGGAAATGGTCAATTTCAAAATGAAATGAAATACATTTACAGTACTATATAATTAAATAAAACAATGTTATTGATCTCACAACAAAAATATTTTAAAAATATATTACAAAATAAAATGGACAAATTAAGAAAAATATACAATAATTTTCTATTGGGGGTTCAAAGTGTATCATTAATTAATAATAAAGATACATTTGAAAAATTAAAATAAAATAAAAACCATGTTGAGTTCATGTCGCATCCAAAAAGAAAAAAAATGCAAATAAACAAAATTCAAAAAAAAGAAAAATTTGAGATCAAATATTTAATGTATACAAGTCCAGTCAAATGGTGTACGGCTCCACTGTATCAGTCTGGGAGTTCTTCCTAATATTTTGTCTCTTGTCATTTCAGGGGGAGGAAGGAGTGAGGGAGGTGCTCCAAATTCTAAATGACGAGTTCCGCCTGTCCATGGCTTTATCGGGTGAGTGCGACTAGTCCACACGATGACCACGACAACATCAGTCCACTGTGAAGTGCCTCCATTTCATTGTTGCAGGTTGCCGGAATGTGGCGGAAATCAACAGGAACCTCATCCAGTTTTCCAAACTGTGACCTGCCTGCCTGCACAAGGCAGTGAGACATTTTTAACTTAAGCCAACACTTGTTTTTACTGTAATCAACACAAAAGGGATCAGAACAAA
Source organism: Phyllopteryx taeniolatus (assembly GCF_024500385.1). Classification (NCBI taxonomy): domain Eukaryota; kingdom Metazoa; phylum Chordata; class Actinopteri; order Syngnathiformes; family Syngnathidae; genus Phyllopteryx; species Phyllopteryx taeniolatus. The sequence goes on along the minus strand of NC_084513.1, from coordinate 5,557,724 downwards.
CTGTACACTGAAGCTTCGCACACAAAACATGCTGTTTGTGTATTAATAAATGCAAAAGTGATGACATTTAATTTCTTATACTTGATTTGTCAAGACGACCCACAGTTTGTATCAAACAATCAATTGCCCAGCCCATAGAGACTACAGATACACTGATGGGTTTTTTTCACGGGCAATCCTGATTATTAGTAGACAAGGAGGTTGATAACCGATATTGGAGCTGATATTCATTTGCAGGAAAAGGGAAAATATTTGCATCAAAATTTTGAGCAACATAAAATCTAAGATTTACTGTAATCTCATTTAAATGCTTTTAAGCATGTTTATTAAACAGATTTTCAGATTTGCAACATATTAAAAATAGTAATAATAATCCGAGACTAAAGACATCCTTTTTTTAAATTTGTAACAAAAAGTGCAGGGAGCGCCCAGGCGCAGCAGCGTGTCTTATACAATTAAATGAAAACTTCAACAATAGCTCAGGTTTTCCAAAATTTCAATACAAGTGAAATGTTAATCTTTCTGCAGCATCTCTTGTAACGTTACCTTAAAATCTAAATAAATCAAATAGTTCCCTGAAGTTTACACAGTTTTAAATTGATCTCTTATTGGCCATCAGCTTTAAAAATTAATAAATAAATAAATAAGGCTGACGTCAATATGCATCAAAATGCTGAATACCGCTAATAATCCTTAATAGAGACAAACAACCATTCACACCTATGGACAATGTAGAGGTTCTCATTAAGGTCAGAGGTCAGCTAGAGTCCATCTCAGCTGACCATTGGCGAGAGAAGTGATGAAAAGACTGGACTGCTCGCCAGTCAGTTGTTGGACACATATATTGTAGATTCTACGTATACTACAGGGATGGACAAACTTGTTTTTGTCGTGGGCCAGATCGTAGTTATGGTAACCCAAACCCTTAACCCGGACCATTGTGACTGTGAAACCACATAAATGCATGATTACCTAACATTATTACATATACACAAAAAAGATTATGGATAACTAGTTTTGAGATCAGAAGCCAAAAAAATAAAATAATTTCCAACTATTATTCATTATTTTGAAAGGGGGATTGGAAAAAAAATGCTCGCAATATCTCAACGTTATTAAAATTGAAGGCAATTTTGGTATTTTAGCAAGAAACATGAAGGCGATGCACAAGATTTGCTTTCGCAGGCCACATAAATTGATGTGCCGGGCCTGATCTGGCCCCCGGGCCTTTCGTTTGGGCGAATCACAGCTAAAGATTGGCGAAAGAAGAGGTCCACAGACTGGATGAGTCGTCAGTCAATTGCCAGGCACATGTATTGTCTAAATGTGCCCTGTAATTGACTTGTGACTAATCCAGGGTGTACCCCACTTCTTTCACCAAGAGTCAGCTGAGATAGGCTTCAGCTCATCCGCAAGCCGAATGTGGATACGCGCAGTAGAACATTGATGGATGGCTGAAGAAACGTCACATCCCGTCACTTCTAGCCCATTTGTGTAATTCTCATTGGCAGCTCACAAAATGTCATTTAGACAAGAGGGTAGCGCGTGACCTCAAAAGAGAAGTAACGCAGGAAGTGAGTGAGGGCATGCGGAGGTTGTGTTCCAACTCCGCCAAAACCCTCTCGACAAGACACACGCCACCCTCTTGAAGGTGAGGCTGACATTTTGTTCCTCGCAGCGCTTTTTCTACAGCATCAGGCTGGAGGGAGGAGGCCTGGGGTCCGGTCTGCTCAGGAGGATTTCGGTCAGGTAAGCAAAATAGTTGGTCGTGAGGAACTCAAGTGTTTGGTGATGCTTCCTGGTTGGTCACATTGTGTGTGAGGAAATGGGAAGGATAGTTGCACAATTCTGGAGCATAACTCAACACTGAGGTTTTGCATTGTGCGTATTAAAAGTGCCTTATCTATCAGGTGCACACAGTACGTAAAAAGTGTACTCTGCCGATGTTAAAATTTCAGCTTTTCCATATTACATGCTTTCAACACTTTTCAAAACAAATTATGCAAGTTGCAAAGTCAAATTCAGTTGAAGTGGAAACAAATTAGTCTGCAGGCATCCATGAATGAGTCCTGGAATCTGAAATGACAACTTCAAACCGATGTCCTGGTCAATTTCGGGTTTAGGTCCTTGACACGTTTTTTGTGCCTCCTGTTATCATAGACATGTAAACCCAGCATCGTGTCAATCAGTGAAACTGGTGCCCCAGACAGATATTCTAACTTTCTGACAAATACGAGGCTTGGAATTTGCCCCAAAATGGCTGTTTCAAACCAAAATGTCCATCTTTCTGTTCGGGCATAGGTCCTTGAGACTTTTTTGTATAAGCAGTATGGAAAATGAATAAATTAATGAATAATACAATTGTATTAATTTGAAAATTCAGCCCCCAAAGCCAGTTTCACTTAGCAACTTCAAATTTGGTAAGCATATCTATCATGAGTAGATCCACAAAAAAGTCTCAAAACGGTTTGAAGAAGCCATTTTAAGTTAATTTTGGTCCTTAGAATCTTTAGAAAATTCAGCCCCCAAGGCCCTTACTTAGCAATATGAAATTTGGTCAATCATGAGTTGATTTTGTCCAATTGCTACCAAATTTCAACCATGTACTTTACACTATACAAATGGACAATGCTAAATTGCCCAAAATTGTGCACTTTTTTCATTGCATGTGGACTGATCATGGCGATGATGATGATGCACCACAGTAAAGGTCTATATCAAATATCCTGATGTTATTTCATCTTATGTTGACGACGGTGAAGAAGAGAATCCTGCATGCATACAAACTGAATTGAACAATGTTCTTCATTGTATCCATTCAGGAAGTCTCACTAGTGCGGTAACAGCCCTCAAGCTCACAACGCCAACAACATGGGGTAAGGTGTTTCTTACATACAATATGATACTTGAGCTCTATCGTTTTGGTTTGAAGCAGCCATTTTAGAATCTTTTGGGGCATTTCCAGGGGTCCTTCAAAGATTGACTTGTCCGAGAGAATTTAAACCACGTTTTCGAGACCGATGGACAGCACTAATTGCGAAACCTTTGAGTTTTGGTCGTTATGTGTGGGCAGATCATGGCAGTGAATTTTAAAATTCCATCCATCCATCCATCCATTGATGGGTGGATGGAAGTTTAAAATTATAAAAGTAAAACAAAACTTATACTAATAACTAAGCCCCACAAGGTCAGAACCAGACAAAATGTTGCACTTGGCAAAATTATATTTAGTAGCCATGTCTATCATGAGTAGACCCACAAAAAGTCTAAGAAGTTATGATCGAAAAGACAAAGGAAGATGGACATTTTGGTTTGAAGCGGCTCTTTTAGGGTAATTTTGGTGACTTCCTAAGGTCCTTCGAATGTTTTGAAAATTTGGCCCCCAAAGCCAGTTTCACTAAGTAACATGAAATTTGGGAGACATTTCTATCATGAGTAGATCCACCAAAAAAATCTCAAAAAGCCTAGCCTGAAAAGTGTTGAAGAAGTTGTCCATTTTGGGTTGAAGCTCATTTTAGACTCATTTTGGCCATTCTGAAGGGGTCCTCCAAAGACAAACTTGTCATAGAGATTTTGTCCAATTGCTACAAAATTTGAAACGTGTATACTAGCCAGATGGGTGGCAGTCAATTGCAGAGAACTTGAGTTTTCTGCTTTGCATATACACAGAGCATAATGACAAAGTTTTGACTTGTCATAAAAAACAAAACGACAGATTTATAGCTTTATGTATACTAATAAGGCTAATGATTGGACTCAAAGGTAACTGCTGTACGGGTTCCACATCCAAAAAGCTACAGGCATGCTCCCAATGTCAGGTGTCAAGGGTACTAAGGAGGACACCAACCTAGTGACCAACCACTGTCTTTGCCACCGCAGGGTCGGAGATGACAGCAGACCAGGGAGGCTGAGTCTCCGCTTTTCCCGCTTGAGTGGCAGGCGTCAATCCCGCGTGTCCGGTCATCCAGACAGATCCCCTGCGCCGCCCCCGCAGCAACTGGCTCAGCAAGGTGAGTGCTCCCCTCCGTAGACCTGGAAAAACCTGGAAGAAAAAGTTCTAGATTGAAGAATTTTTACTTTTTCTCCCACCATCCCAGAATCAAACGCCACTGCTCATCCATTTGTTGCATTGTAAATAATCTTTCAGGAAAGAGGAAGGTCTGCTGAGTGACATTCCAGTTAAAACCTTTTCTCTGTATGGTTGCGGTAGATGACAGGGTTTCTCTGCCAGACCCTGTCGCACCTCCAGCTCCAGTTCCGCATAGAGTTCCATCCCCGGCTCTGGTGCCCTTTGCCCCAGCCACGAAAATGCCTCCCAAACGGCCAGACAAAGCTACCAAGCCCAAACTGCCCCCTCGGCCTCTTTCCAAGGGGTTCAGTAGTACTGAACACAGCTCGGATGTGTTACAGGTACAAGCCAAAACTCAAGTCCGAGCTTAGTCTGGTCATCCACCATTGTCTGTTTTTTATTGTACAGGGTTTGAATGCTTTCCGGGCAAGTGACACCCTGTGCGATGTGGTGTTGGTTCCCGGAGACAGTCACGAAACTTTCCCAGTGCACCGAGTCATCATGGCATCATCCAGTGACTACTTCAAAGCTATGTTCACAGGTTAGTCATCCTCTGCTAGATTGATAAGAAGCCTTACCGAACTGGGCATTTGTGGCTGAGTCTCCTTCTCCATTTGCTCTTATGATTTCCTCTCTGTTTAGGAGCAGAGGTGGAAAAAGGTATTCATATTCTGTACTTAAGTAGAAGTACAAAGACAGCGGTACCTTGGCTTAGTTTAATTTGTTCTGTGACCAAGCTCTTAACTCAATTTACTCATATATCAAATCATTTTTCCCAATTGAAATTAAGTGAAATGCCATCATTAATCCATGATGGCATTACATTTTTAATAAAGAAAAATAGTACTGTATTGCATCAAACATAATAAAACATAATCTTATTCGCAACAGTCTGGGTGTTAGTTGTGGCCGACAGCAGCTCCTTGTGAGTGTTCTCATTTGGTATTTCTGTGTGTATGTGTCTGTTTGTCACATTTTATAAACGGCTGAACATGCATCATCAAATTTGGCTGTCCTTGCCCACATGCAAGGGCATTGCAGAACGTTAATTGCTACATGTTATTTTTAATTCACTCAAGCAGTGGTGTATCTGGCAGACCCATAGCTGAATCAAGATCTCAACCTCAGTTGACCTGACCTGTCTCTGGTCACATCTTTTTACACTGTGTCCTCAGCTGTAAAGGTTGAGAAAATATAGGGAGTCAAAGTAAAAAGCCATCAGAAAAATAAATACGCAAGTAAAGCACAGTATTTGTACACTGTACAGGAGGTATGCGCGAGTCAGATATGCGCGAGATCAAGCTGCACGGCGTCACCAAGTTGGGCCTGAAGAACATTTTAGACTTCATCTACACGTCAAAAATTAACCTGGACATGGGTAACCTCCAAGAGACCCTGGAGGCTGCCAACTTCCTTCAGGTCATGCCGGTGCTTTCCTTCTGCAACCAGCTTATGAGTAGTGAGGTGAATTTCTGTCAAATCCATCAAATTTGGGGCAGTGTTAATTGTAGCATCAACCGCTCACCTATGTCTTTTGATAATCTAGATCACAGTTGATAATTGTGTGGAGGTGGAGTGCATTGCATCTGACTTACTCCTGGAGGATTTGCAGCGCAACGTTGGTGAGTGACGAGAGACAGTGTCATGTTTGGGGGGTTCGTCGTGGTGCTGTGCAGGGTTAAGGTTAGCGTTTGGGTTAGAGTAACCTTATGGTATAGTGATGAACTGAACTGAAGGCTTTGGGTGAATGGGTTAGGCTAGAAAACGGATGGATGGCTGGATGGACGGACGGAAGGACGGACATACTGTATTACAGCCCGTAATAAAGTTGGTTGACACTCTGTTTTTTTTGGCAGCCGAGTTTGTGAGCCGCAACCTGTCCGCCCTGGTGCAGTGCGGTCGCTATCTGCAACTCTCCAAGAAGACCATCGCCGGAGCCCTGGCCAGCAACTCTCTGAAGGGACTCTCTGAAATGGAGCTCTACCAAATCGCCAAAGGTTGGCTGGCTCACGACCCTGCCAAGCGGCGCCATTCGGTCTACGCCTTGATGCGTCACATTCGCTTCCCCCTGATGAGCCCCTCCGAGCTGATCCAGATCTCCCATGAAGAAGACGCACAGGATGAGGAAGGAGACTCCCTGATGCGTTCCGAAACCTCCTGTATCAACCTCCTGTTGGAGGCCAGTAACTATCAGATGATGCCCTTCATGCAGCCAGCTCTCCAAAGTGAGCGCACACGGATCCGGTCAGAAGCCACCCACATTGTGGCACTGGGCGGTGTCATGCGGCAGCAGCTGGTGGTGAGCCGTGAGTTGAGGATGTATGATGACAAGACGGGTCACTGGAGAGCCCTCAAGCCCATGGAGGTGCCGTGTTACCAGCATGGCATGGCCCTTCTGGGCGGGTTCCTCTTCATCGTTGGAGGTGGGAGAGTCAAAACAATGTTTGGACAAAAATGTACCTTTCTTTTTTTTTTTTTTTTTTAAAGTTACACTGTCTTCCCAGGTCAAAGTACCTATGACACCAAGGGTAAGACAGCCATCGATAGCGCCTACCGCTATGACCCACGCTTCAACGTGTGGCTTCAGATTGCTTCACTCAAAGAGAAGAGGACCTTCTTCCACCTTAGCGCTCTGAAGGGGAAACTCTACGCTGTCGGTGGCAGAAATGCAGTGGGAGAGATCGGTGAGACGATTTTTATTTGCTCCAGGGTAGTCCGCTTAGTTCTGGGAGTTCTTGTAACTGTTGATGCGACCAAGTTAGGATCCAACCAATCAAACTGAAGCAAGAATTGTTTTTCTGACTTCTCTTGGCAACTGAAATATAGTAATGGGGTATAATTGAAGGGCTTTCCTCGGTTTAGGGTTAGGGTTTGGGTTGTTAGAAGGGTAGAGTTAGAGTAGTCTAAGAATATTGTACTGATGGGTTAGGGATATGGGTTGAGTTAGAGTTAGGATTAGGGTTGGGTTGGTTTAAGAGTACCCTGAATTTAACTGTACCACTGGTGGATCCACAAGCTAACAAGAAGGCCATGATTTTGCTCACCTTTGTCGTCCAGTCTTAAGTTACAAAACTTTGTAAATGCCGACTTCCTGTGTACAACCACAACTATTTTCTACTGGAACTTCAGACTCGGTGGAGTGCTACAACCTGAAGACAAACGAGTGGAGCTTTGTGAGCAGCATGGCCGAGTCTCACTACGGACACGCTGGGACGGTACACGGCGACATGATGTACATCTCAGGTACCACCAAAGGAATGCTACCCTATACAAATGTTGCATAGCAACAACACAAAAGCGCAGTTGAGTTCAAAGACCGTGAAGGAAATGAGTCAAATGTGGTCTCAGCTAGGTGTTCAACAACAAAGTATTTGCATCCAAAGCAAACAAGTTTATTTGAATAAACAATACCAAAAAACGCAGATTGGACGTTAGCTTAGTATCTTTGTTTTTTTTCCTGCAGAATAGCTGGAGTGCACTTTTTTAAAATTAATTTGTGCAGCCTTCCAGACCCCGAAGACAGAAGAGAATTCGGAAAAAGAGAAATTCCACTAAAGTGACTATGACTGTTGATCACAGACACTGTGGTGGCCTTGACTACTCGTCCTCACGGAAAAAGGCCTTCTTGTCTTCAAATAAACACAGCGGGATATTCAAGGCTGAGGGTGGGAGGTTGGGCAGATGAATCAAAGTGGAACGAGCCATGTAAAAAACATTTTAGTTGAAGAGACTCTCTTTTCTCTCTGTTGTGTGGCAGATCAAGTTGACCCACTTTAGAGTTCAAAAACCTCAATTTAAAAAATATATATACATTTGTTTGAATTAATAAACTAATTTATACAATGTGTTTTTAAAATTTCTATTATTATTAAATATTATAACTTAATTTATGATATTTTCCAATATGTTCTAAAACAATTAGAGTATTTCTTTTTTTTTATGTACTTTTTTAAATAGTTTCCTTCTTTGGTACACCAAAATGCTCGTTTAACCATCACACCATTAGTTTAAAGTTGAAAACTCAAATAAATAGTGTAAAACAAAAGTTAAAAAAATAACTTTTTTCTTCTTTTTATGGGATATATTTAATATTTTTTAACATGCATGGTATATTAAACATGATTTATAAACATAATATAAATATGTAATACACCAGGTAAAAGTAAAACGTAAAAAATAATATTAATAAAAATAAAATACCATATACAATAAAAATGGGAAAGATTAAGGGTGTCCTCCTTTTAATTTCACTTTTTAATTTTTTTTTTTTAAAGTTTAAAGTTTAACCATTTGGTGTACCAGAGAAAACAAACAAGACTTTTTAAGGACAAGATGAATACTTATTATAAGTAATGTTTTAAGACTCTTAATATTGCCTTGCAGCATTCATCAGACATGATGACTCCAAACATTTTGATCACATGTAAGTTCCTCTTTTGACAAGTCGCAAAAGCACACTCGGGTTAACCTTTTCTCACCAACTGCATCCTGTCACTGTAAACACTCTCAGCCTCGGCCCGCCACAGGAAACAGGTGTCTGCTCACAATACGTTGCAGACAGAGGTGACAAAAGTTCTCATACGGTGTTAGTAAGTACAAGTACATATACTTGTGTAAAAAATAAATAAATAAATAAATAAAAGACAGAGTCCCGATTAAAAGTATACATTCTGAAAGTAAAAGTTGATCTTTACTGTCAGTTGTATACAACACCCCTCTTGATAACTTGGCACAACGGGAGGGGGGGGGGGGGGGACTGGGGGAGCCATCTCTGGACACAAAATATTTTCCACTTTTTAATTATTAATTTACAATATGATAGTACTGAGAAGAAGAAGAAGAAAAACAATCTGACAGGTCAATTAGGACTGAACTGACAGAAGATCATGCATGAACAAAACAAAACCACATAAGAAATCCTAAATTAGCTCATTATAACAACAGAAAGATTCACTTTACAGTGACCTTCATGGTAACCTTCCTAACATGGCCGCCACGTACGCACGGCCGGGGCAGGGTCATCTAGTGTGAATACCTATGTCCGGGAAGCCCAATGGAAGACGTTGTGTGAGGTCATGTGACTTTCTTGTGTCGTTTGATTGGTGAACTAGACTTATAGGTCACTAGCGCTTAAATTGGATGACGCCAACAGCACCCGATGCAGAAGTCGAAGTCGTAGTATCGCGCACGAATTAGTTGATAAATAAGCAATAATTGATAAATAAAAGTAGCAGCGACATTTAGATCATTGTAACGGAGTAAGAGTACTGCTACTTCTTAATAGCAGAAGCGGCGGAAGTTTTGTTTCTGGTCTTGTCAACTCCTGTGACTTACCCAAACCAGGTCCCAAGCGCACAGGTGGAACATCAGGCCGCATATTAGTCCGCCACGTTAATCTGTGCGTGGATGGTGGATGTGTGGAACGGATCTAGCTGCCCCCCCCCCCCCCTTCCCAGGAAAAACTCATCGGATCTATACGATTTACGTAAATGCCCTATTTTGAGTTCAAAACGGCGAATTTCGTCAAAAAGCGACTGATTTGCATGTATGTTCTATGGGAACGATGACCTTCCCAACATGGCTGACACGTAGGCACGTCGATTAGCCAGGCTGGCGTATCTAGTGTTTAGTGCTATTCCCACAAAGCCCAATAGAAGACATTGTGTGCGGTCATGTGACTGTCTTGTGTCTCTTGATTTGTGAACTAGAGTTAAACATCCTTAACGGTTACGTTGTATTGGAGCAAACAGCGCCCAATGCGGAAGTCGTAGTCTAAACAGATAGCACACGAATTGTTTTTCTAAATAAGCAATAATTGATAAATAAAAGTAGCGAGTGGCATGTAAATCTTTGTAATGGAGTAAAAGTACCATTTTTCCTTCATATAAATACTTGTGTAAAAGTAAAAAGTCTGTCGCATTAAAACTACTCCGACAAGTACAATTTATTCAAAATGCTACTTGAGTAAAAGTAACGGAACATTCTAAAATGTAATCTTTCAATTTGTGTCATTGGTGACAACATAGTTGTGGATTGGGCAGAGATGATCAGGTAATGAGTCCAAAGAGCTTGAATGGGAAAACAAGAAGGCAATGGATAAAGCTATGGGGTTCAACTGTAATCATTTTAATCACACAAAATAAAAATGAAAAAATGTTTGCCTTGAGGTTAGCAATGTCCTTGTATTAGCTGTAAAATAATCCACTTAACTGGAGGCTGGTTGAAATATGATTATATAGATTTGGAAATAATTTTCAACCTATATTAAATTGAATAAACTACATAGAAAATATATTTAACATTCAAACAATCTTTATTCATTCATCTTCCGTTCCGCTTATCCTCACTAGGGTTGCGGGCGTGCTGGAGCCTATCCCACCTGTCTCCGGGCGAGAGGCGGGGTACACCCTGAACTGGTTCCCAGCCAATCGCAGGGCACATCTAAACGAACAACCATTCACACTCACATTCATACCTACAGGCAATTTAGAGTCTCCAGTTAACCTACCCTGCATGTTTTTGGGATGTAGGAGAAAACCGGAGTACCCGGAGATAACCCACGCAGGCACGGGGAGAACATGTAAATTCCACACAGGCGGAGCCGGGATTTGAACCCCGGTCCTCAGAACTGTGAGGCAGAAGTGCTGACCAGTCGTCCACCGTGCCGCCCACAAACTTTATTGTTGGCAAATATTCACTCATTTTGAATTTGATGCCTTCCAAAAATGCTGGGACAGGGGCATGTTTACAAATGTGTTACATCACATTTCCTATTAACAACACTCAATAAGCGTTTGGAAACTGAGGACAATAATTGTTGAAGGTGGAATTCTTTCCCATTCTTGCGTAAGTTGCTCAACAGTCCGGGGTCTCCATTATCGTATTTTTTGCTTTATTACCCACCACAGGTCTGGGCTGCTGGCAGGCCAGTCTAGCAGTCACACTCTTTTACAATGAAGCCACGCTGTTATAACTTTTGCAGAATGTGGCTTGGCATTGTCTGGCTGAAATAAGCAGGGCCGTCCATGAAAAAGACGTTGCTTGGATGGCAACATATGTTGCTCGAAAATCTGTATGTACTTTTCAGCATTAATGGTGTTTTCACAGATGTGCAATTTACCCATGCCATGGGCACTAAGACACCCCCATACCATCACATATGGAACTTTGCGCTGATAATAATCTTTTTCTTCTTTGGCCCAGAGGACATGAAAGCCATGATTTCCAAAAACAAGTTGAAATGTGGACTCATCACCACACTTTTCCACTTTGCATCAGTCCATCTCAGATGAGCTTGGGCCGGTGGTGGTTCCGGGTGTTTTTGACATATGGCTTTCATTTTGTATGGTGGTTTTAACTTTCATTTGTAGCTACGAACTGTGTAAACTGACAACGGTTTTCTGAAGTGTTCCTGAGCCCACATGGCAATATCCTTTACACAGTGATGCTGGTTATTAATGCAACGCTGCCTGAGGGATCGAAGTCCACAGGCATTCAATGTTGATTTTTGGACTTGCAGCTTGCATGCAGAAATTTCTCTACATCCTCTGAATCTTTAGACGATCTTATGGACCAAAGATGAAATCCTACATTCCTTGCAATTGTGTGTTGAGAAACTTTCTTTCAAACTGTTGGGCTTTCAGGGATGCTCCTTTTATACCCAATCATGACACTCACCTGTTTCCAATTAACCTGTTCACCTTTGAAATGTTCCAAACGTGTTTTTTTTTAGCATTCCTAAACTTTCCCAGTCTTTTTTTGCCCGTCCCAGCTTTTTTGGAACATGTTGCGGGAATCAAATTTATAATGAGAAATTATTTGTAAAAATAAATAAATGAATGAAAACAAAATGAATAAATAAAACAATACTGTTCATCAGTTTGAACATTAAATATCTTGTCTTTGCAGTGAATTCCAATGAATATAGGTAGAAAAGGATTTGCAAATCATTGTATTCTGTTTTTAATTATGTTTTACACAACATCCTGACTTCATTGAAATTGAAGTTTGTCAGTGGAAATCAGCACCTGAAACAAGGTGATAAAAATGGTTTGAGAAGTTGAATATCGCGGCACGGTGACCGACTGGTTAGAGCGTCTGCCTCACAGTTCTGAGGACCGGGTTCAATCCCCTGCCCTGCCTGTTTGGAATTTGCATGTTCTCCCTGTGCCTGCGTGGGTTTTCTCCGGGCACTCCGGTTTCCTCCCACATCCCAAAAACATGCATGTTAGGTTAATTGACGACTCTAAATTGCCTGTAGGTGTGAATGTGAGTGTGAATGGTTGTTTGTTTGTATGTGCCCTGCGATTGGCTGGCACCCAGTTCAGGGTGTACCCCGCCTACCGCCCAGCTCGCACTGCACCAAACCCCTATGGCCCCTCCCACAGGTGGTGAGGAAGGGGGATCCACGTTACCCTTTCGGGCTGTGCCCGGCCGAGCCCCATGGGTGCAGGCCCGGCCACCAGGCACTCGCCTTCGAGCCCCACCTCCAGGCCTGGCTACAGAGGGGGGCCCCGGTGACCCGCGTCCGGGCAAGGGAAACCTTAGTCCATTTTTTGTCGCCATCCTAAGGGGTCTTTGAGCTGTGCTTTGTCTGGTCCCTCACCTAGGACCTGTTTGCCATGGGTGACCCTGCCAGGGGCATAAAGCCCCAGAAAACTAAACTCCTAGGATTACACACAAACCCCTCCACCACGATAAGGTGATGGGTCAAGGAGGGGGAAGTTGAATAATTAGGTCAAAATTATGTACAACAAATCTAAAACCATATGAATCTTAACATTGAGGTTTTTTTATATTACTCAGTTCTTCCTCAATATTCCAGGCTCTGTTGATTGTTAATTGCTTTTGGGGCGCCAACTTATGGTCACGGGGCCCTAAGCAGGTGCTTAGTTCACTTATGCCTTGGGTCAGTTAGCTGAATCCCGCTTTCCTATGATATCATTTAGGTGGCATCACCCACGACACCTTCCAGAGGGAACTGTGGTGCTATGACCCGGCAGGGGACACGTGGACCCGGCGGGCAGACATGCTGGAGCTCCGGGGCCTGCACTGTATGTGCACCGTGGGGGACCGCCTCTTTGTCATGGGTGGCAACCACTTCCGGGGCAGCAGCGACTATGACGATGTGCTGAGCTGCGAGTACTACAACCCCACAAATGACCAGTGGACGGTGGTGGCACCCATGCCGCGTGGACAGAGTGACGTGGGCGTCACCGTATTCCAGGGCCAGATCTACGTGGTGGGCGGGTACTCGTGGAACAGCCGCTGCATGGTGGACATCGTGCAGCACTACGACCCCGAGGGGGACACGTGGGACCGCGTGTTTGACATCTTGGAGCCTCTGGGCGGGATTCGAGCCTGTACCATGACTGTTCATCTGCCGGAGGACTCGGTAGACGAGGCTCAGATCCAGGAGGGACCCCTGCCCACGGGGGAGAACTAAAATTTGGGAGCAATTGGACAGAATCTCTAGGAAAATTTTGTCTTTGAAGGACTCCTGGAAATGATCAAAATGTTGATTTAAATTGGCTTCAAACCAAAATGGCAGACTCCTGTGCATTTTACAGCATGGCTTTTTGACACTTTTTTTGTGGGTCTACTCATGATAGTCATACCTACCAAATTTCATGTTGCTAAGTGAAACTGTTTTCAGGGGTTAAATTCATTTTTGTGTGTTCAACGCAGCAGGGTGGTCCTGATCGTTATGTAACCTTAAAATGGCTGTTTCAAACCAAAGACACAGGAAGTCTTCTGTATCTTTTCAAGCATGGTTTGTTGAGACTTTTTGTGAGTCTACTCCTGATGCACATGGTGACCCAATTTCATCTAGCTAAGTGAAATTGACTTCAGAGGCTGAATTCTTTAAACATTCATGTGCTGACTTATTACTGTTTTACGGCAAATCCTCAAACTTCAGCACCATGCTCTGGCCACACACAATGACAAAAACTCAAAAACCCAGAGAATTCCCTTTGTCTAGTATACAAGGTTCAGATATGGTATCTATCAGACAGAAAAATCAAGTAGTAGTATTGTAGTTCCTCTTTGAAGGGCCCCTAGAAATGTCAAACAACCCTCACAATGGCTGTTTCAAACCAATATGGCGATTACTTTGTGTTTTCAAGCACGCCTTCTTTTTTTTGTCAGGCTACTCATGATGGAAGTCTACCAAATTTCATGTTGCTAAGTCAAACTGGCTTCTGGGGCTGAATATTCAAATAACTACCAAACATACATTTTCACCAGGAGGAACATGCATCAAGATGACCGGAAAACAGCTACTTCGAGCAAAATGGCAGACTTCCTTTGTCTTTTCAAGTTTTTTTTCTTGAGACGTTTTTTGTGGTTATACTCATGATAGACTTGCCTACCAAATTACAGATTGCTAAATTAATTTGGCTTCAGGGCTGAACGTTCGACAAACTACCACATGTAAATTTTCATCAGGGTGAACACACCTGGAAGATGACCCTAAGATGGCCGCTTCAAACATAAATGACAGGTTTCCTTTGTCTTTTAGAGCATGGCGTCTTGAGAGTTTTGTACGTAGGTCGACTTATGATAGTCATCCCAACCAAATTTCACAATGCTAAATGAATCTGGTTTCATTGGCTGAATTTTCAAATAACTACCAAACATACATTTTCCCCTGGATGAACCTGCCTGCTAGATGACCATAAAATGGCCACTTTGAACCAAAATGGTAGACTTGCAATCTCTTTTCATGCGTGGCTTCTTGAGACTTCTTTGTGAGTCTACTATTATAGAAATGCCAACCAAATTTCATGCTGCTTCAGGGGCTGAATTTCCCAAAAATTCTGTGGGTATGACTGATCAGATTTTTGTTTGGTCACGCCCCAAATTGCTAAAGAAACAAAGCAATGTTTAGTTAGGACCGATATGGAACCTGCGGGAATGTTAGTACTAATGATGATTTTCCCCTTTTTTGTAATCTCCCTAAACAAAGGTCATTTGCACAGCATTGACAAAGCTCTGCACTGTGGCTCATTCCGAGCTGGTTATGTCCAAGCATTAGCTCCAGTCATGAGTTTGGACCTCTGCTAGCTTGTGGCCACAAAACCTGCGTTTGTGTCACATATTCCCAGCCTGGTGTCTAGATGCTAGCTGGCAACATGTTAGCATTGCTCACGTCACCATTGAAAGATTTCCCGGTTGCGTTTCTCAATTATTTTTTACGTCAACATACTAGGTGGCTACATGTTAGCGTCACTAACGTCAACATCAGGAGATTTCCCAGTTGCGTTACATAAGCCCTAGTTTTACATCAACCTGTTAGGTAGCTACGTGTTCGCATGGCTAGTAGCATCATTTTGTGATTTTTTTTTTTTTTTTTTAGTATATTCCCATTTTTCCAAATAAAAAATGCTTTTAACATGATGTAACACTTTCTTTTCTTAAATCAAGAAATCTGGTTCTTCTACATTTGGACACACACATGCGCGTGCGCACCCACACACACATACATTCCAGTCAATGTTTGTCCTTCAGCTTGAGATAAGAGTGCAGACAGCTATGACATGGCCAAGGACTCCAAGCACGACAACACACAGAAAAACATTCAAATCACACAACTTGATGTCTCTAGTGTTATTATTTTTAAATATCTTAAACATTTTAAACTGGTTTAGATGAGGAGAGAGCATCGGAGGCTTTCAAGTCAGGGTTAGGGTTTCAAAGTAGGGTTTCAAAGAAAGGTTTGGTTTCAAGTCAAGGTTAAGCGTCTCAAGCCTGGGTAAAAGGTTAAAAGTAGCTTTAGATTTTCAAATTAGGGCTTCAACCCAGAGTTACAGTTTCAAAGTATGGTCTCAAATCTGAGTTTATAGTAGGTTTAAGGTTTCAAATTAGTTTCCAGCCTGGCTTAGGGATTTAAACAAATGTTTAGGGTTTCAAGTTAAAATGACTTTTTCAAATTAGTGTTTCAGCCCAGGATTAGGGGTTCAACGTAGGTTTAGGGTTTACAGTCACGTTTGGTATTTCAATTTTTGGGTTTCAAGCAAAGGTTAGGGTTTCAAAGGTGGGTTTCAAGCAAATGTTAGGATTTTAAGACAGGGTTAGAGTTTCAAATTAGGGTTTTAAGACAAGGCTAGCGGTTCAAAGTAAGGTTTCAAGCCATGGTTAGGGGTTCAATCTAGATTCAGGGTTTCAAAGCATGGTTTCAAATTAGGGTTTCAAGACTGGGTTAGTGTTGTAAATTAGGGTTTCGAGTCAGGGTTTGTCGTCCAATATAGCCAATTGTCCGTTACATTGAAGCACTTTATTTTTTTTTGAGGTCATATGCATCCATATTACTGTACAGTACAAAATTATTGTTTTGTACTTTTTTTTCGTGGCCTAAAACGGCTAGTACACTACAAAGTTACAGTATTGTAAATAAATGTAAAAAAAAAATAAAAAAAAAAAAAAAGCTTGAAAATGTTTGAACGTTTCACATTCTATCCAAACTTACAGTGTTTGGTCATTGTGGCATTGTTGACATACAGTATTTAACAAAGGTGAGTCACTTTCATGAGCCGGGAGGAATTACTGTGCTTGCTAATTCCAAATCTGCTGCCGAAGGTGAACGGCTTGACAAAAACGTTACTGTACCAAAAATAGTATGTTCCAGATTCAAGAGACTTGTGTTTTGTATTCCTCAGAGTTAACACTGCAGCCATGCCGCTTTCTCTCTGCCAGCGCTGCGTTCTATGGCACAATAGACAATAGATATAACTATCACATCAATGCCCCACATTCAATATGGCCGCCACGTAGGCATGGGAGGCAAGTCTTTTGGAATTGGATCGGGTCCGTTTTATCGAGGTTCCACTGTATTGGGTTTCAAGCAAAGGTTAGGGTATCAAGAAAAGGTAAGGGTTTCAAGTTAGGGTTTCCAGCCACGGTTTGGGGTTCCATCTAGAGTCAGGGTTTCAAAACACGTTTTCAAAATAGGGTTTCAAGACAAGGTTAGTGTTTGAAATGAGAGTTTATGTAAGTTGCACATTTGAACGTCTTTGATGTTTGTTTGTTTTTTTCATTTTCTAACTGCTTGGCAAAGCCAGGCCCCTCCCTTCCTGTAACTCCTCGTCTGGCCTCCACATTTTTTGTTTCATAAAAAGCATCCAGCTCCTTTCAGTGACGCTTGTCTCGCTTCAAAGTCACCCACCTTCTTCTTCTTTTCTTTGCTTTTTCCATCCTGCTGAGGATCTGAGATGTCTTGCCTGGACGGCGACATATGCGTGGTGACGGGAGCGTGCGGCTTCCTGGGAAAGACGCTGATCAGGATGCTCGTGGAGCAGGAGAAAAACATCCGCGAGATACGACTCCTCGACATCAACGTCAAACAGGAGCTGCTGCAAAGTCTGGAAGGTAACAAAAAAGACGGAAAGTGTCCAAATGTCATTGCTTCCCAACAAAATCTATCTCCAAAAGAAAAGTTGTTTATCTCTGTATGGAAAAACAGACAAAAATAAATATTTGTGTTGTTTTGAAGACAAAAGTTAAACTTGGAAAATGTTTTTAAAAAATTCCAATCGAAAAGCAAAAAAATAAAATGTGGATCTTTTTTTAACAAAAAATAGAGAAAACTCAATTGCGTTTTAAGAAGAATTTCCAAAATTATCATGAACAAAAACCACAATTGTTTTAAAAAAAAATCAAGATGACAAAATTGGAGATTAAAAGAAAAACTATTAAAATAAAGATAATCTGATATCTGATTATTTTCCTTATTTCCTATTTTCTCGGAAAAAAAACTTTTAATTTCAATCCAAAATACAACAACAGTAAAATTACTGATACTGTATGTTTCAGAAATTAAAAAAAACATTTTTAAAAGGAGAACATTTAGCTTTTTTTAAAAACCATTTTTATTAGGAAAATGAACTAACAAAAATGTGGAAAAATACCCAAAAGACAAGATACTTGTATGTTTTTGTTTTTCCTTAAGAATACAGACAAAATCTGAAGAAAACAACAAACAAAAGTTTTCTTTGTACTTCATGGGGTATATAAACAAAAACATTACTATTATACTATATAAACTATTACTATTGTTGGTTTTATTGGAAAAACAACAACAAATTTGGACACATTTAAAAAAGAAAAAGAAAAAGACAACTATGATCCAGTGATTGGTTGGCCAGGAATTATGATTACTCTGCCTTGGCGGAGTTCTAAACCAGTTTCTATTCTGTGCATTCTAACAATGACTTTTCTGTGTTTCAGAATGCCGAGGCGACATCAAGCTGATCGCATTTGAGGGCGACATCAGAGACAGCGAATTTGTGAGGAGAGCCTGTCGAGAAGCCACGCTGGTTTTCCACATCGCGTCCATCATCGACGTCATCGACGCCGTGGCGCCCAGTGAGATGTATGGCGTCAACGTCAAAGGTGCACCCAAAAATATAGTATGCTAGGCTAATGTAGCCATCTACGTCTTCACTCAGTGGTCCTTCCTTCCTGTCAACAGATAGCACTAACATGTACCACAGCAGTCACACAAGACCCAAATATTTTGCTCACAAAAAGCTGCTCAATATAGGTGCTGTCTACCAGGCTAACGGCAATGCAACAACAACAGGAAGTAGCAACCTACATTAAATAAAAACAGCAACTGTCTGATCCTTTCAAAATAAGTGCCGCAAATAGCCAAAAAAATAAATTCTAAATTATCCAACTTTTTGTCAACAAAAAGCTACTCGACAGCGGCTGAGCCAAGTTAACGACAATGATACCAAAACTGAAATTAGGAATCTACCAAATATTTTTTATTTTATTTTACTTTGTTTTCCTGTTCAGCTGCTTGGCCTTGCAGAATGGTGGATCTGTAATATGCCTTTTGTGCTGGAACAGTTTTGCTGTGCAACAGGGGAGTTTAAAATACTCCCTCTGCTTATTTTTAAATGTTTTAATTACTCTGCTTTTTATTGAAAATGCAGCCAGACAGAAAAGGTTTTTAGGGGACAGACAGAGTGACAGACAAGACAAGGGGAATAGGGGTGCAAACCACAGCAGAACAACAGTGAGACAGTAGATATTTGCACACAAGTAACATTACAACATTCAAATTGTGTTCTTATTTGTGGATGGGGGTGGACACCAGATGAGGACATGCAATAACTAACCAAGAGAACAAGATGAGAGAGGACAGAAAAGGGCAGGACAGGATGTGGGAAATGAGCAAGGCAGTGCTACTGACGAGTGGTGCGGTGGAATTCTTTTTAGTGTCTAAACACCTGTAAATAACCTGTGAGTTGATATGTTAGTATAACCTGTGTTGTTGTTACTGGTCCCAGCATAAGCAATTCAAGTCTATAGCGTGACTATTGAACTTTTAGTGAATGAACACCATATCACATGCATGTTAGTCAACTGGTGTACGGAGTTGCTGAGCTGGCAAAATGAGGAAGGGTGGGCTCGGGTGGGCCCGGCCCCCTCCACCCGCAAGGTGGCTCCAGCACGCCCGCGACCCTTGTGCGGATAAAGCGGTACAGAAAATGGATGAAAAAGTCCAAAACCAAATTGTGTTCAATCAATAAACTGATTGAGAGTCTTATCAAGGCAACGGCAATGGAACAGAAAAGGAATTCCAAATGTACAACTTTTAGGGGAGTACACAATTTGAGTAAATCCACTAATCTTTGGTTCACAAAAACCTGGTGTGTGGTTGAAGCTACCTTGTTGTTGTTCCAGGAACACAGAATCTCTTGGACGCATGCATCCAGGAGAATGTGGCCTCTTTCATCTACACTAGCACAGTGGAGGTGATGGGTCCCAACCCCGAGGGTGAGCCAGTGGTGAACGGCCACGAGGACATGGCCTACCGGATCTCCCTCAAGTTCTCCTACAGCAAGACCAAGAAGGAGGCAGAGGACCGGACCCTGGGGTGCAACGGCGAGCCCCTCCAAAACGGTGGGCGCCTGGCCACCTGCGCCCTGCGGCCCATGTACATCTATGGCGAGGACTGCCGCTTCCTGCTCGGCCACATGGCGGACGGCGTGCGCAACGGCGACGTCCTCTACCGGATGTCTGCGCGGGAGGCCAAGGTTAACCCGGTCTACGTGGGCAACGTGGCGTCGGCCCACCTCCAGGCTGCCCGCAGCCTCAAGGACCCCGCACGTAGAGCGGACGTGGGCGGAAAGTTCTACTTTGTGTCTGACGACACACCGCACATCAGCTACTCGGACTTCAACTACGCCGTCATGTCACCGCTGGGCTTTAGCATCCAGGACAGGATGGCCATACCCCTGCGCCTGTTCTACGTGGTCTGCTTCCTGTGGGAGATGGCGTGCCTGATGCTGCGGCCCTTCCGCAGGGTAGTGCCGCCCATCAACCGGCAGCTGCTGACCATGCTCAACACGCCCTTCAGCTTCTCGTATGACAAGGCCAAGTGCGAGCTGGGCTACGTGCCCAAGTACACCTGGCAGCAGGCAAGAAGCAACACCACCCAGTGGCTCGCACAGCAGCTGCCCAAACAAAGGGAGAAAATATGGAAAAAGTAAAACACTGTTGTGTATTTAATCACTGTTGTGTATTTAAACATTAAAGAAAGAGACGCGAAACTCCCTTGGTAGTGTGAGTTAAACCAGCAAACAAAGAGTACGTTGAATTAAAAAAACAAACACATGGAAGAAAGAGACACGGAACTCCCTTGGTAGCCTGAGTTAAAACATCAAAGGAGACGCACCTTGTTGTCTGAGTTAAACAAAGAGTAAATTGAGTTTCAAAACATCAAGGAAAGAGTATGTTGTATAAGATAATAGTGCTATGCTGCTGCTTACAGGACACGCTTGCTTTTGTTTGTTAAAACTGACCACACTGCTATGAACATACACACGCACACATGCACCACCGACGTACTGATAACATTCAGGCTGAGAACAAGCAAGAAGCAGTTTGATAAGGAGCCGCTGAGGTTACAGGAACTCGGCTTCCGGATCCCACGAGACGGAAGAGAGTCCAGCGCGCTGCATCCTTCTACCCGACCAAAGCTCTTGTAATTAATAAATACTCAAAAGACAAGTTTAGTGTATCAGGATTCTTATTTGTAAACAAGATCACCACCAAACATTATAAGAACTGAAAAGAAGGAATTCCATCAAGGATTTCTGCCTTGCGAGCCAGGCTGAATAACACTTGAGCCTCGCAATTTACAAATTGAAAAACATTGAATCTGAACACATCATAGAAAGATTCACACAACTCTCTTGGTAGCCTCAGTTAAATCATCCCAGAAAGAGAGACACAACTCCCTTGGAAGTTTGAGTTAAAACAAAGGAAAGAGTATGTTGAGTTTAATAAGCTCAAAGAAAGAGTATGATGAACTAAAAAACATTGAGTTGTAGAGTTTAAACATGAAAGAAAGTGACGCACAACTTCCTTGGTAGCCTGAGTTAAAACGGAAGAAAGTTTAGTTTAAAAACATCTAAAGTATGTTGAATTTTAAAACATCATATAAAGGTACAAAGACACAAAAAAAACAGACAAGCAACTTCCTTGGTAGCATGAATTTAAACATCAAAAAACAAGAGGGAGTTGCATTAAAAAAAACAATTGAAAAAGGAGAGAAAGTTGAGGTCAAAATCATTAAAGAGAGGAAACTTAGTTTGAACATTAAAAGAAGAAGAAGAATCACCTTTATTGTCATGAACATGCATGGATGCACACGAAATGTGTTCTCTGCAGTTTACCCATCACAGTGGAACACACACACTTGTTAGTGGAACACACTGGAGCAGGGGGCGGCTGAAGCGCCCGGGGAAAGAGACATGCAACTCCCTTGGTAGCCTGAGTTCAAACATCAAAGACCAGAAAGTCACAGGAGTTTAAACATTGTTACTTATTATATGATTAAATTTAAAAAAAATTGTTCCGTTTCTTTATTCAGATATTATTAAATTTAACTTAACCGTTTGATTTGAGCCAAAACTATCACGTATTGAACCTTTTTGTTATCTTTAGTCATCTTGTTTTCATGTAAGACACAAACAGCTCTCACACTCCATCGATCTGACACAATGTGGCAAAACACATGAACACAAATAAACACCACACACGCACACACACACACACACACACACACACACACACACACACACACACACACGCTCATGTGAAGCCAAGCCAAACAAAGTCCTTTCCATTGGTTTGAAGAGCAACACTGTTGTTGTCTGAACCCCCCTGCCAAAAAAAAACCCAAATGTTACAATTGTGGATTTTATTAAACATTTGAACAAAAAACTTAAATTTGAATTACAGCCATAGATCCAAAGAAGGAAAAAAAACTCAAATAACGCAAATGGAACATTATTGGTGAAAAGAGCAGTGTGTGCAGTAGAACAGGTCATGTACTTCAGCAATCAAATGTTTTTCTTGAATGTATTTGTTATGGAGAGTTTTAGAAGCAGAAGTTCTCATCCTATGTTTTTTTTAAAATTCCACAAATATGGTGGACATCTGTCACATTGCTACTACAACAAATCTGAACTTAGTTTACATTTCAGTAACTAATTTGGATTAATGAATACAACATGACCATGCAAAATATCCAAACAAAACACTCATACTAATAAAATGTTATTAAAATATTAATTTACAAAACCATTAATGTAACACTTGTGTTTTGGTTTAAGCTTCTTGGCCACATTATGAAACAAGTACCGTTTTGTCATTACAGAAATAAGGTTAATGTGTTTTTTATGGGGAAGCATTCATAATACCGCTTAATTTTCATGTCAAGTCATTAAACTCATTAATTAGGGCTTTAAAACTCACATTGTGTCTTTTCCGTCCTGTAGTCTTCCAAATTTAAACCATTTCACAGCTGCGATTTATGTTAGCTGTCGCATGTGAAGCCCGCCATATTGTTTGTTTACCCAGTGACGTGTGCTTAAACGACCATTAAGCCGCGAGCTTCTGGAAAAGCCAACAACCAATCGCGTTCGTGCCCACTCGCCCAGGACTTGAGTTGTGATGCATTGAAACTCCCACGAATTGTCGTAAAACGCGAAACTTTTTGAGTTAATGACGTTCTCATGGTGCGTTTCCTGGTTCGCCGGTTGTTGTGTGACGCCTAAACCGTAAACCGATCACCCTGGGTCGGCCACACGGAGCAGCTGAGCACCGCTAAGCTCTCGTTAACTCCCGGAAATGTCCCTCCCGGACAAAAGCGTCTTGCTGCTGCTTTTTCTTGTGCTGGTCCACACGGTCCAAGGTACGTCCCCTGTTCCTAATACTTTGTCCCTCAAATGGACTTCTCAATAAGATAACCAAGCAGTAAGATAACCAAAATATTAGAAACACTTTGTGATTTAGAACGTTTTTAGCCATAGTGCACAGTAAAAAAAAAAAAAAAAAACACAATGAAAAATACATGTATGAATCAAATATAATATTGTATATTTAAATAACTGAAGACAAAGAGATATATGTATCTTAGCAAACAAATATAATGTACGAAAGAACAGAGTGTATTGAAAAATGATAACAATTTATA
The DNA here is from genome assembly GCF_024500385.1 of Phyllopteryx taeniolatus. Classification (NCBI taxonomy): domain Eukaryota; kingdom Metazoa; phylum Chordata; class Actinopteri; order Syngnathiformes; family Syngnathidae; genus Phyllopteryx; species Phyllopteryx taeniolatus. The sequence goes on along the minus strand of NC_084513.1, from coordinate 5,534,160 downwards.
ACATGAATACAAATAATATTGAACAATTATAACAATTGATAACATGAATACAAATAATTAAAAAAGTAATTACAGCAATATATAGTAAAATACATTCAAATATGTAATAAAACGAATACTATGAAATAATATCCATCCATTCATTTTCTTTACCGCTCATCCTCACAAGGGTCGCGGGCGTGGTGGAGCCTATCCCAGCTATCTTCGGGCGGGAGGCGGGGTACACCCTGAACTGGTCGCCAATCAATCGCAGGGCAACCGTTAATACAAATAAATAAAAATAAGTAATGCAAATTTGCCCTGCGATTGGCTGGCAACCAGTTCAGGCTGTATCCCGCCTCTTACCTGTTGATAGCTGGGATAGGCTCCGGCACTCCCGCAACCCACGTGAGGATAAGCGGTAAAGAAAATGGATGGATGGAAGACAAATTTTTAAAAATGATTAAATTTGAAAATAAAAATATGTATTGTTTCTATTATGTAATAAACTAATACTTTAATGAATACTAGTACAAAAATATTGAGATCAAAATAAAAATAACATTAATTAATAAATAAGCAAAATAAAAAGAATAAATATAATACATACATATATATTACTAAATAGTCAATTGATGAAGAATCCATTATAGCTGAGGATCCATTACATTATATATTCAAGTTATGGAAGATGGATGTGTTGTTTATTTGTAATAATTTGACTAATGGAAAACGGGCTCGTGTCGACGACACGGAGGTCCCGAGGCGAGGGGGGACGAGTGCGCCGATGTGACCAACACCACGTGGCGGCAGTACCGCCAGGAGAGGCAGCAGCGGGCGCAGCCGCGGGTTCTCTACCTGCTGATGACCCGAGAGCGCCCGGGCTGCGCGCAGGCCTTCCACAAGGCGCCGGGGAGCGCCTTCAATGTCACGCGGCCCACCAAGGTCATCATACACGGATACAGGTGAGATACAAGAGGCTGGAGCATTTCAACCTCAATCACACACAGCGGAGGGTTCACTCGGTCTTTAATGTTGACCAAAGTGTCTCTCTTTGATGCTTACAAAAATTAACACACTAGTTCCCTGTCGACTAGCTTGACCTCGATGTTTACAAAAACATGTATGTTAAGTGTGTCAAGCCTTAATTGTCTTTGATGTTTACAACAACAACAAAAAAGTACAAACCCCAATTCCAATGAAGTTGGGACGTTGTTTAAAATGTAAATAAAAACAGAATACAATGATTTGCCAATCCTTTTCAACATGTATTCAGTTTAATACACTACAAAGATAGTTATGTTCAAACTGGTCAACTTGATTTGACTTTTTTGTTTTTGCAAATATTGACTCATTTTGACTCATTTGGAATTTGATGCCTACAACACATTCCAAAAAAGTTGGGACAGGGGCATGTTTACCATTGTGTTACATCACCTTTCCTTTTAACAACACTCAAAAAGCATTTGGGAACTGAGGTTACTATTTGTGGTAGCTTTGTAGGCGAAATTGTTTCCCATTCATACTCGATGTACAACTTGAGTTGCTCAACAATCCAGGGTCTCCGCTGTTGTATTTGGAGCTTCATAATGCACCACACAGGCCAGTCCAGTACTCATAACATGTGGAGAATTGTCTTGCTGAAATAAGCAGGGATGTCCCTTCAAAAAGACATTGCTTGGATGGCAGCATATGTTTTTCCAAAACCTGTATGTACCCTTCAGCAACAAAGGTGCCTTCACAGATGTGCAAGTTACCCATGCCATTGGCACGAACATACCCCGATACCATCACAGATCCCGGCTTTTCAACTTTACACTGATAACAATCTGGATCGTCGTTTTCCTCTTTGGCCCGAAGGACATGATGTCCATGATTTCCCCAAAATGTTTTAAATGTGGACTCATCAGAAATCAGCTCACTTTTCCATCTCAGTTCAGCTCGGGCCCAGAGAAGCCGGTGGCGTTTCTGGGTGTTGTTGATATTTGGCTTTGGCTTTGCATGGTAGAGTTTTAACTTGCATTTGTAGACGTAGCGATGAAGTGTGTTAACTGACATTGGTTTTCTGAAGTGTTCCTGAGCCCACGTGGCAATATCCTTTACACAGTGATGCCAGTTTTTAATACACTGCCACCTGTGGGATCGAATGTCATGGGTATTCAATGTTGGATTGCGGCCTTGCCGCTTACATGGAGAGATTTCTCCAGATTCTCTGAATCTTTTGATGATATTATTATTATTATTATTATAGACTGTAGCTGCTGAAATGCCTAAATTCCTTGGAATTGAGAAGTATTGTTCTTAAACAATTGGACTATTTGCTCACATAGTTGTTCACAAAGTGGTGAACCTCACCACATCAGTGCTTGTGAGTCCTTCAGGGATTCTTCTTTTATATCCAATCATGACACCTGTTTCCAATTACTGTTCAGTATGTATGTATAAATGTGCATGTAGAGTACGAGGGTTAAATGATAGCAGGCCATGTTTTTTTTTTTGGGATACATCATGGTACAGTATACGAATAATCTATTGACATGATAACATGTTACGAGTCCAGATTTATAGACAACAAATGAGATAATAGATGTTTTTGTTTTTTTTTACTTCTTCATACTCCCTTTGAACATGTAAAATGTGCTGAATGAAGATATGTATTGATTTTTTTTTTAAATGTGCTTTTTTATGATGAATGCTTGTTATGTTTGTATGTTCAATAAAAATCAATCCATCAAAAACATGTACTGTATGTTGTGTTTGATGTTTTATGTGCGCAGGGCCCTGGGCAGTAAGCCTCGGTGGGTTTTGGATCTGGCCGAGGCGCTGCTGGCGGTGGAGGACGCGAACGTGCTGATGGTGGACTGGGTCTCCTGCGCCTCGTTCGCGTACAATCTGGCGGTGGACAACTACAAGGAGGTGGCGCTGTACATCTCGGTCCTCATCAACCGGCTGCAGGTCACACCGCTACGCTGCTCACAACACAACTTTTTACACCTCATTTATGACGGTCTTCTTGTAAAATGACATTTTCTCCTTAATTTCACTGTTCTCTTGTAATGTTCACATTTTTTTTGATGTATTTCATGACTTTTTCTTGTAACGTTTGAACTTTTTTTGTTAATTTAGGACGTTCTTTCAACTTTTTGTATCACAAACTTCACGACTTTGTTCTTACAACTGTAGCGTTTATGGGATTAGTGAGAATTGTGCTTAATTTAGAAGGAAACGATGAGTTGGAAGCGGCGCCTGCGTCACTTCTGGGTTATCGTAATTTTAAATGACAGCGTTATAAATCAAGATATTTGATATATATGAGGGGCACCACGTCATATTTGTGCAAGTTCAACTTGAGGCGAAATGACGACAAACCTTTTTTAATCAGTCTCGGGGGAGGGGTACAACTTTGTTCACCTAATTTCTGACTTTCATCTTGAAACATTACAACATTTATCACAAACCTTATGACTTTATTCTTGTAATATTATAACTTTTTATCTTTTACCAATGACTTTGTTCTTTTTTCTCTAAATTTAAGACTTTTGCCCTGTAACATTGCAACTTTTTTTTCTTAACTTGTAACGTTCCTCTTGGACAATTACAACTTTTTATCGCATAATTGATGGCTTTTTTTCTGACTTTCTTCCGTAACATTACACCATTTGATCTCATACATTGTGACTTCCTTCTTAGTATAAATTCTTTTTCTAAAGTTATGATTACACCTTTTAAAAGTACAACTTTTCCTCACAAACTTTGACTTTTTTCTTGTAACATTGCAATTTTTGATCAACTACTTTACGACTTTCTTCTCGCCACATTACAACTTTATATCATGTACCTTTTGACTTTCTTTCTTGTACCAATTATTTTTTCCCCACATAATTTAGGACTTCTCATAACAGGACAACGTTTTTCTCTTACTTTGACTTTTTTCCTCTTAATATATTACTTTTGTCTCGTAACATTGCAAGTTGCAACATTTTATGACAAACTATGACTTTATTCCTACAACATTACAGCTTTTTATCACTTACTTTATGACTCGCTTCTTTTCACAACTTTTTTCCTCTAAATTTATGACTTTATTCTTTAGTCATACCACAACTTTTTATCACGTACATTACGACTTTCTTCCTGTACCAGCATGACTTTTCCATGTAATGTATGATGGTCTTTCTTCTCTTACTTTATTACTTTCGTCTTTTAACATTAGTACCTTTTGTAACAATGTGTGACTTTCTTTTTGTACATTCCAACTTTTCCTCATGGAGGTATGACTTTGTTCAACAGAAAGACGGGTGCAAGCTAGAGTTGTTCCACTTCATTGGCATCAGTTTGGGGGCACACGTGGCCGGATTTGTGGGAACGCTCTTTGAGGGAAAAATCGGAAGAATCACGGGTATCCCTCCATTGGAATACACTTGATTTGGAGTGCAATGCAGTTCTTTTACTGTTGTTGTTTTCCAGGTTTGGACCCGGCTGGTCCCATGTTTAAGAACGCAGACACCTTCGACCGTCTGGATCCATCTGACGCACAATTTGTGGACGCCATCCACACCGACTCCGACTGTAAGACAGTAGTCAGGGGGGGGGGGGGAAATCAATCATTAGCTCTTTATTTTCTCTAAATTGTCACATACAGCAGTTTACTGACTATACTCGTTAGTTTCACTGAAGGTTGTTGAAAACTCGTAAATTCAGTGTTTTACAAAAGCACAGACCAAGGACAAAAATGGTCCAAATTCACAAAGTCTCAATTCCTTGATTTGATTTTCTTTCTTTTCCTTGTAGACGTTTCCATATTGATGAAGAATACCGTTTGTCTAGGAATGTGGTATTTTGAATGACAATTGTTTTGTAGAACATCTGTGAGTTGCCTTTTATCTCCAAAATTAAACATTTCAATAATAATCCTCCAAGAGCGGTAATTACATAATTTTTGCCAGGGGTCCTACACACAGAAACAACGCGGCCTCCTTTTAGATTCAGCCATTCGTCATTGCCATTTTACGGTGAAAAGCCGAACTGCACAAATGTTTTCCGGTAGAGAAATATAACTTTCGTAGTTTTAGTGATGTTACACGGATGCAAAACTCAATATGCGTTCATTGGACTGTGACATCTCAATATTTCTTAATGGTATCCTACAAAGAGTAACCATTCGATTCTGATTCGGAAGTCTTTTGTTAAAGTCAATACGAATAGCGACTTGGAATTTAGAGTGCGAGCACTCACTCGACCTAACCTTTACAAAAAGTGAGATGTTAAATTATTGAAGACCAAAAATTGTTTTTGATGTGCATGCTGGTTATTAAAAGACTCACTTGACGTTTACAAATCCGCGTAGGGTATGTGCTGTGTTGACGACACTAATATTGTCATTGATCTTTACAAAAGATGCGCATTAGATGCATTAAAGACAATTACATTCAAATTCAGTTTGAATACAACTTGACATTGTCTTTGATGTTTTTGAAATCGCGCACATCCTTGAATGCAATATCTGATGTGTTTGTTTTGTGGTGATCTGTCAGACTTCGGCATCTCCATCCCGGTCGGCCACGTGGACTTCTTCTTGAACGGTGGAAACGACCAGACGGGATGCGCACGATCCCGATTTGCTTCTGGTGAGTCCCTCCTTACGCTGAACATAAAAAATGTTGTTTAAAAAAATTGTCTTAAACGTGGTCCCACTCCCTCTGTCCCTGAATGTTAGACAAAAATGGTTTTTTTGTTGTTTTTTGTCAAATGCTTTGAGAAAAAACATTTCTTTTTGGCACCCTTTTCAACCATACCAATTTTTGACTTGGCACCCCTTTTGACAAATCACATTTTGGTAACCATCCATCCATCCATTTTCAACACCGCTTATCCTGTTTAGGGTCGTGGGGTGCTGGAGCCTGACCAAAGCAAACCACGCCATTTTATGGCACCCTTTTAAACAATGCCATTCTCGGGCCTGGTACACACAAAGATTATTCCACTTTTAAAAGATTTTTTTTGTCTGCTACAGACATCACCAATAAAGATTTTAAAAATCGAGCATTCAACAGTTTTGGTCGTCGTGTGTGGTGTGCTCCGAGAATCTCAACACAACACACCGCACACATAAAGATTCTGTTGCACCGCCAATCTCGCAGTCTCGCGTGATCACGTGATCTCACAAAACCAAAGAAGAAGAAATAATTCCGGATACGCGCCAATGTTTCCTCAGTGTTCCCAAAGGTTGTAAAATGGCAATGTGCTCAAAAAAACAACTCGCTTTGGAAAACACTTCTTGTCGTGGGGGCAAACCACTTTTATACATTAAACGACATCAGGCAAGACATTGTTTGTTTGACATTTACGGTTGTTTCCGTGTTCAGCAGTCTTGGGTGCTTCTTTGATTGGCTTCATTCTGTCTCACCTCACAATTCTTGGCGTCATGACTGGGGAGAAGTCCACTCTTAACACAGAGAGACCTTAGGACAATCCTATAGGACATAAGTGTCAAACTCGAGGCCCAGGGCCAGATCCGGCCCGCCACTTGATTTTATGTGGCCCGCGAAGGCAAATCATATGTGTCATAAATGATAATGTTGAGATACTGCAAGCATTTTTGTGTTACCAAACATGAACAATAGTTGAAAAACCCATTACCCTTGATTTCTGATTCCAAAACTAGTTCATAAATTTCATGTGTAAATATGATGAGGCGATTAAAGATTTTTATGGTTTCACAGTCAAAACGGCCCTCTGAGGGAAACCGTAACTACAGTATGGCCCGCGACAAAAATGAGTTTGAGACCCCTGCTATAGAATAATCTTATGAGACTTCAAATTGTCTGGCGTTTGATGTGGTTAGTCGGAAAGGGGCAAAATCGGCACAAAAACAGGCCAATTGTCTTAATGTGTGTACCATATGTACGTATGACCATATCTCTGTGTAGATTCTCAGTCATCCAGGTCATGGTCATCTGCAAAGGTTGAATCAAGGCAACTGAACTGTTCTTGTTCGTTGAAGAGGTTTCACCTTTAATCCAAAAGGCTTAATCAGTAATGATTTTTTTTCCCCCCCTTACCATCCTTACAAACAATAATACTTTTGACACCTCTTTTAATATACTACTTGTTTGCACCCTTCTGAACCAAACCATACACATTTTTGGCACCCTTTTAAACCGTACAATTTTTTGACTCTCCTTTGAACACTCCCATTTTTTTGTGTGTGGATTTGTCAGTTTTGGGCTTGTTTCCAGTGTACGGCTATGTGATTTGCGACCACATGAGGGCCCTGCACGTGTACATGAGCGCTCTGAACTCGTCGTGCACTCTGAGCGGCATCCCGTGTGACAGCTACCAAAACTTCCTGCAAGGACGATGCCTCCACTGCGACGCCTTCAGTGGAAGGTGTCCCACCATCGGTGAGTGATTCACATTAAAAGAAACAACAACAAAAAACAAGTGTAGACAAATAAAATATTGTACTGTAAAAGATCTAAAAAGGAAAAGTTGAAATGACAAAAGACTGGTAAAATCATTAAAAAACACACACACACACAATACACAGAAAATTCCAAGAAATTGCATCACAAAATAATAATAGCATACTGATGATGTAAAATGTAATGGATTAAGTTACTAACACATTGAAAAAATAATTAACAATGAAATAAGCAATTACAAATAAATAATAAACTAAGATGATTAAAAATGCAATTAATTTAAATCAATATAATTAATAGCTCATTGGAAATTACATTAAAATCAAATTTGAGGAAATAAAAAAAACATTCAAAATACATTTAAATTAATTTAAAAAAATAATTTAATCATTAGAAATACATTAAATTCAAATAGATTTAATGAATGAATTGGAAAAAGAAACATTCAAACAAGTACAATTAAAATATAGCTAACATAAATAATATACTAAAATGAAAAAATAAAAATGCTGCTAAAATAAATCAAATAAAACAGTAATCAACTAAAACAATTAAAAATACCATTGGCTAATCTTTTTAATTAATGAATTACAGAGTAAGTAAATTAATGTTTACGGAATAAGTAATACCATAAATTAATTAAATCAAATACTGTACTTAAAATAGAAAAATAATAATTCCAAATATAATAAATTCAAAAACTTAACGTATTAAAAAGTGAATAAAATAATTCCATAATACTAATCAAATTAAAATAAATATGATACAAATATATAATACAAAATTAGTTTTAATTGAAAAAAATACAATGCACAGCGCAATAAAAATAATGACAAGCGTCTGAAAAGATAGCTTTTTAAATCTTTTTTTTATGTCAACATTTGGAACAAATGTAATCTCTATTGGCAGCTTCATCCAGTGTGTGTGTGTGTTTGTGTATGTGTGTCTATGTCTTTCAGGTTTGTCAGAAAATTGCGGTATCACTTCAACTCCCCTCCCCAAGGAGCAAAAGTTGTTCCTCCTCACTACGTCTCTGCCACCTTTCTGTGGTGAGAATACATCAACTTCATGCTCTCAACGTACACTGCAAATGTTCACTCGAGGTAAATGCGCAGTTGAGGGCTCCCACAATTCCTGATGAGCGTCCTCATGTGGATACAAAACTAAAGCAAAGTACACTACTGAAACGTGTGAACGTTCTCTTAATTGCGGCACAAACATCAAAGCCAAAGCCAGAGGGGAAATGTCAGTAGTCAGCAGAAGGAAGCTAATGAGCTCCTTCTTTTGCTGCGTGCAAGTGACACTGCACACAAAAAGGCAAAATCAATCGCGGCAAGAACGATTCAAGGTCAAAAACAGTCGAGCACTTTTTGGTACCCTTTGAGCAATACTACTTTTGGGTACCCTACCTTATTGTCCCGAACCATACCACCTTTGGCACCGTTTCAACTCCTCCACGGTTTGGCCCCTTCGTACCCTTTAGAGCCATATTACCTTTTGCCACCCGACTGAACCCCTACTACTTTTTGGCACCCTTTTAATCTTCATCCCTTGTTGGCACTCTTTTGCACCAGACCAAATACCGTTTCGAACCATACCATTTTAGACAGTCTTTTAAACCATACCACGTTTTGGTACCCTGTTGGGCCATTCCGCTTTTTGGCCACCTCTGGAGCCATACCACTTTTTGGCACCCTACGTACTGTGCCAAACCATACTACTTTTGTGTTATCCTTCCAAACAATGCCACATTTACCACCCTTCGTTTGGGATACCTAGAAGTACTCTAAATGATCCTTTTTGACCAAGCAGTAATTTTGGTTTAGTTCAGATTATTTTATACCATTGGACCGATCATACTTTTGACACCCCTTTCGAAGGATACCAAAAAGAAAAACAAAAATGCATGAACCATACCATTTTCTGGCACCCTTTTGAATAATTTCACTTTTTGTCACCCTTCTGTTGGGGCACCAAGTGCAGTGGTACTCGAAAGGTAATTTTTCCACCAAGCAGTACAGTTTGGATCAGCTCACTATTATAGTTTGAATTTTATGAAGAGTACCAAAATAACCAATTGTAATATTTCCAATTTTTGGCACCCTTCTGTTGGGAGGACTAAGCATTAGTTATACGCAAAAGGCCCCTTTTCCACCGAGAAGTACAGTAAGGTCCAGTGTGATGATTTGCGTTTCGTGAAGGGTACCGAGATAACTGATGCTTAAGTAGTGACAATTTTTGACACCCTCCCATATGACTAATGTTGATGCCATCGCTTGTGTGTGTGTTGCAGCTCATCACATACTGCTTGTGTTGGAGACTTCTGCTCTCACTAAAATCGCTGAAGTGGAAGTGACACTGACCACCGGTGACCTGGAGACACGACGACGACTCTGGCTGTGGGTACAACCACTTTTTCCGACATCCTTCCATTGGGGTACAAAACACAGTGGTGTGCTACAGTTTGGTTTAATTCAATACAATAGTTTAGGCTTTTTAAAGTGTACCAAACCAACTGATCCCTAGAGTGTGTGTTGTGCCAGGATTTCCACTTACATAAACCTTGAACTAGACGTGATAACCTCATAAAGTGTCTGAATTCAAGGTCCATGGCATGTTTTTCTGACCCTAATATCAGCTTCCCCATTGGTCATTTGTAATGGTGACGTCCTTGGGGGAGGTGATAACTGTCTGCAGTTATGAATGTGTGTGTGTGTGTGTGTGTGTGTGTGTGTGTGTGTGTGTGTTTCAGTCAAACAGAAACAACAGTGTACAGGACGGTGTTGGCTCACCCGGTGGTGCTATGTGAGATCCAATCCATCACCCTGAAAAACACGGGCGCCCGCTTCTACCGTCAAAACGACATCCATCTCAAGTCCGTCTGTCTGTCCCAGATCGCCTCACCCACGTGCGTCTAGTCTGAAATGTGTTTTGAAAATGATGCTCTTATTTTGTTGGGTAGACAATCAAACCGGCAACTATTTTCTTTGAAGTAATTCCATCTCGATGGCTGGAATGAGCATGCCACTAGATATAGATGTTTTCCAAATGTTAGTGTATCTGGCTCAAAACAATATCGTCATCTCAACTAACAGCCAAAATACAACTAAATAAGATTTTAGATAGCAAGTGGTGCAAAAATATAGTAGAATTGTTAGATTTTCTTTTATGTGTTGCTAGGCAGAATTCACAAGTCATTTGGTTGGAGGAGACAGTTGTTACTCGGTAGAATTTAGAATGATTTGGGAGAAAACATTTTGCTAGGCAGAATTCAAAAGCGTTTGAGGGGAGAAGACAGGTTTCAAAGCAGAAAACAATTATTTAGGGCGTTAGAGTTGTTGCTGAGCAAAATTCAAAAATATTTGCATGCTAGAAGACGTTACTAGGCAGAATGCACAATTACTTAGGGAGGAAAGACATTTGTTACTTGGCAAAATTCAAAATAATTAGTGGTTTAGAAGACACATTGCTCTGCAGAATTCTCAATTTTTGGGGGTAAGACGCTTGTTTCAAGGCACAATTTATAATCGCTCGGCAAATCAAAATTGTAAAGTTGATGGGGAGAAGACAGTTGCTAAACACAATTACTTAGGGGAGAACACTTGTTGCTAGCGAGAATTCAAAATCATTTGCATGGCAGAAGACGTTGCTAGGCAGAATACGCAATTACAGTAGGTTAAAAAAGCATCTCTCTAATATTATGTGACAGAAGAGTCTCCGCTAGGATGAAGGGCAAAGTTTATAAGACAGTGGTGAGGCCAGCCATGATGTACGGATTAGAGACAGTGGCACTGAATAGACAACAGGAAGCAGAGCTGGACGTGGCGCAAATGAAGATGTTGAGCTTTTCTCTAGGTGTGACCAGGTTGGATAGGATTAGAAATGAGTTTATCAGAGGGATGGCCAAGGTCAGATGGAGCCAAAGTCAGAGAGAGCAGACCTCGATGGTTTGGACACATCCACAGGAGAGATAGTGAGTCTATTGGTAGAAGGATGATGAGGATGGAGCTGCCAGGCGAGAGAGCTCGAGGACGACCAAAGAGATGGTTGATGGATGTCGTGAGGGAAGACATGTGGGGAGTTGGTGTTCGAGAGGAGGATGCAGGAGATAGGCTTACATGGGAAAGGATGACGCGCTGTGGCGACCCCTAAAGGGACAAGCCGAAAGGAAAAGAAGAAGACAAAAGTATCTCTAAAAGGCTTGATTTAATCAGTCCACTGTTAGACAAAATGGCTTTAAATGAAGAGAGTTCAATACTGAAGCTTCTCTTCCAAGGAGTGGCCGTCCTGTAAAGATGACTGCAAGGGCACATTGCAGAATGCTCAGTAAGGTGGTAAAAAAAAAAAAAAAGAACCCTATGGTGTCAGCTAAAAGACTAACAGAAATTACTAGCAAATACCAACATCTCTGTTGACAGATATACTATACGTAAATCATTTAAAAAGAATGGGATTCATGAGATCACTAACGAGGAAGCCGTTGCTGTCAAAAAAATGATTGCTGCACGGTTGATGTTTGCTGAAGAGCATTTGGATGTTCCACAGCTTTACTGGCAAAATATTTTGTGGACAGACGAAATCAAAGTTGAATTGTTTGGGAGGAACACACAACGCCAAGTGTGGAGGAAAAATGGCATTGCACACCAACATCCAAACCTTATCCCAATTGGAAGCATGGTGGAGGGAACATCATGGTGTGGGCGTGCTTTCTACCTAAGGGCCTGCACAGCTTGCTATCAATGGAAAAATGAATTCACAGGTTTCGAGATATTTTGCGGAAGAATTTGAGGCCATCTGTACAACAGTTGACGCTCAAAAGAGGATGGGTGTTCCAACATGACAATGATCCAAAACACAGAAGCAAATCAACGACAGAATGGCTTCGGAAGTGGCCCAGTCAAAGTCCTGCCCTCAACCTGATTGAGATGCTGTGGCATGACCTCAAGACAGCAATTCATACCAGACATCCCAGGATACTTGCTGAACTGCAACATTTTTGTCAAGAGGAATGGTCCAAAATTCATCCTGATGGTTGTGCACGTCTGATCTGCAACTACAGGAAATGTTTGGTTAAGGTTATTGATGCAAAAGGAGGATCAACCAGTTATTAAATCCAAGGGTTCACTTACTTTTTCCTGTCTGTCCTGTGGATGTTTACGTTATTTACAATATAAATGTGAAAAAATATCATTGTTTGGTATTAGTTATGGCAAACTGTTTATTCTTGTGATTAAGATTAAGAAAAGACTACATTTTAGGCAGAAATTTAAGAAATTCCAAAGTGTTCACATGCATTTTCCTCCCATTGTATTTTGTGGGGAAAACACTTGTTGCTAGCCTGGGTTCCAAAATAATTAGCGGAGTAGAAGACATGTTGCTAGGCAGAATTCTCAATTGTTTTGGGTAAAATGAATATTGCTAGGCAAAATTCACAATAGCTTGGGAGAGGGCACGTGTTGCTCGGCGTCAGACTTAACAAGTTGCTAGGCAGAATTCACAACTCTTTGACGCAAAAGACACTTGTGGCTTGGCAAAAATAACAATCGCGTGGGGAAAGACGTGTTGCTAGGCAGAATTGACAAGTTGCTAGGCGGAATTCACACAATCATTTGGGGGAAGATGATTGTTGCTTGGAAAAAGTCACAATTATTTGGAGGTTGAGACACTTGTTGCTGGGCAGAATTCACAATCATTTGGGGAGGACACCCTTAGCTAGACAGAATTCACAATTATTTGGGGGGAAGAGAATTGTTGCTTGACAAAATTTAGTTTTTTAAAATCCATTTTAAGTTTTAAAGTCTTTTTGGGAAACAAGCGGAATTCACAATCATTGTGAGGCAGAATTCATAACACGAGGTTACAAAGTTTTTTGTAAATTGTTTTTGTTTTCAACTAATTTAGGACAATTTTGCATCGCTTAATCCGAAAATGACATCCATTTCTCTTGGTCAGGTCAGGTTTTTGTGCTATTTATTTTAAAAATAATAATCAGATTTTCTTTGTAAATTGATTACAATTTTGTGACATTATCAGTTGATTTTTAAGTTTTTAAGAAAAAAATTAATTTTCTAACAGTTTATTAATCAAATGTTACAGACTTAGCTTACTGTAAATTGAAGAGTAGACATTGATAAAAGTAACCTTCCGACTGTTAGTGTATTTCATTTCTTACAAGGAAGGACTCACACACCCCTCGGCGGGCACGCCCCTAGGTTGAGAACCCCTCATATAAAGCGAAAACACCTGTATATATAAACTACAACGACAAAAAAGGTGGCCATAGTTCAAAAAGTTGACCTGATGGAGCAAATCCAATGTGATATTTGGATTCACCACATCAAAATTGTCCTTAATCAGCTACAAAATCTTAGACAAATTTATTGTTGACCAGTGTCATCATTTGAGTGTGGGGACAAACTTATTTCTAGGTAGTATTTAAAGAAAATATATTTCTTAAATTATTTTTCTGTTTGTTTTCAGGCACGAGGAGCCACTGTGCGTGAACAACATCAACATTCGACGAGGATCTCCGTGGTCACATGACTTTGTGCAGGTGTGCAGCCTCTTCTGAAGCCCCCCCCAGAGACCAAACGTAGAAAATGCGAGGGCAGCAAAAAAGCGGAACGCCGCGGAAAAGTGGAGTAGGCCAACATTAGCGTGTTTTTTTTTTTTTTTTAATAATGCGTTTCTAGCCATGCATCCGCAAATTACTGAATGCATCAATTTCATCCAAGAGGAGACTGGGGGTAGTAACAAAACAGGGCACTGCAGCCAAGTGGAGACTGTTGAGTAGGATAAGTTACCATGTGTGTTTATTGTTCTCAATTCACATCCATTTACATACTGTAAAAAAAAAATATATATATATATATATATATATATATATATATATATATAGCAGCTATGTGTAGCCTGTACATGAAGCATTCCAGGAAGTAGACAGTCACAAAACAACATTTTCACTGCACAGAAGCTTTATGGAGAACAGTTGGCCCCTTGTGGTAATAAATCAACCATAATTGGATAATTTCACATTATATTGGTGTATATTCAATATTAATAGTTAAAAACATGCTAATGGCTAATTGCATCAACACATTTTTAACTTATTTACAGAGGAAGCACTTCATTTCTCTAATTTCTGAACAGAACCAAAAAAAATGTGGTCCGAATAGTGAAAGTCTTAAAATAAGTCAAAAGACAAAATGGCGTTGTCAGAGTTTGGGAGTGTCGGTGGGAGCTAGCGGCGCTCGACTCCTCTGGAAGCGAGCTGCTCCTCCAGCCATGGCGCCCCCTGTCGAGACAAATAGGAATCACATACGACTGTACACAACAACGGGAAATCTGTCAGTCCACAAAACAGAGACCTTAATGGCGTCCATTTTGCTTACGCATTAAAAACCCAATCAGGAATTCAAAAAATCTGAATACTGTGAAGAAATCTGCCCAAATTTTGCAGGCCATAAATGTTTTAAACTAAGTGTCACACACTAATCACCTCCTAAACTCAAAGCATCAGAGCAGGTTTCCCCAGGTGTCATTAAATTGCTTCAGTTTGGTTCAATTGTCTCAGTTGAGTTCAATATAGGGAAGACTGCAGACTTGACAACTGGCCAAAGACCATCATTGATACCCTCCATAGGATGGGTAAACCACAAAAGTTCATAGCTAAGGAGGCTGGCTGTTCACAGAGTGCTGTGTCCAAACATATCAATGGAAAGTCTAGTGGAAGGACAAAATGTGGCAGGACAAGATGCACCAGCAAAAGAGATGACCGTGGGCTTCAGCAGATTATCAGAGTGGAATGAGGCGGGAACCACATCTTAAAAAAAAAAACACATTCAGAC
Source organism: Phyllopteryx taeniolatus (assembly GCF_024500385.1). Classification (NCBI taxonomy): domain Eukaryota; kingdom Metazoa; phylum Chordata; class Actinopteri; order Syngnathiformes; family Syngnathidae; genus Phyllopteryx; species Phyllopteryx taeniolatus. The sequence goes on along the minus strand of NC_084513.1, from coordinate 5,518,910 downwards.
GCAACCACAACTACTACGCTACAACTGTCGGGTTCCTCGGGTCAAGCCACTTCTGAGCCTGAGCCAACGTAGGAAGCATCTCAACTGGGCCAAGGAGAAGAAGGACTGGACTGTTGGCTAGTGGTCCATGGTCCTCTTTTCCGATGAAAGTAATGTGTGCCTTTCATTCGGGACTCAAGGTCCAAGGGTTTGGAGGGTCATGATTTAGGGTGCAATGTCTAGTTTAGGTGTTGGTAAACTCTGCTTTCTTAAACCCAAGGTCACGTAACAGTCTACCAGAATGTTTTAGAGGACTTCATGATTCCTTCTGCTGATGATCTATATGGAGACTCCCAGGCAATGCCACAGGCTGATTACCTCAATGCCATGCCACATCCAGGCAGTGAGTAAAGCAAAGGGATTCCCAACCAAGTATTTAAGAGTAACATATCACTTTGAAAGTACCACATTTTGATTAATTTAATGTGACCCTAATGTCTTTTTTTTCCTACAAAAACTGTAAAATTGTGATTTATTTTTTTTCCCCCCCCCACAGTATTCAAATGTTTTGAAATCCTGATTTCGTGGATCTTATGACTTGGAAGCCCAAATAATGTAAAAATAAACAAATAAATACTTTAAAGTGTTTAAATTGTGGTCCCTGAATCTATAATCTATGAACGTTTAACTTTTTGAATGGAATTATGGAAATAAATGAACTTTTCCATCATATAAATTTTTTTTGGAAAAGGTCTGTGTGTGTGTGTGTGTGTGTGTGTGTGTGTGTGTGTGTGTGTGTGTGTGTGTGTGTGTGTGTGTGTGTATGTATATATATATATATACACACACACACAAACATACATATATAGACAGTGTCGTGAAAAGGTATTGGCCCCCTTCTCAAATTTTATTTTTGCAGTTTCCCCCACTTTAATTTTTAAGATCATCAAACAAATGTAAATAACAGACAACTATAACCCAGGTGAACTTAAAATGCTGTTTTTAAATGGTGATTTCATTTATTAAGGAAAATAAATATTACTAATATATGTAATTTGTTAGTGTTAAAGGTGGCATCCATGCACACAAAGTAGCCAGGTGACACACCACCCACTACCCAAGTGCAGTACTTACATGTATCTTAAGCGGGTGAGCCAGTGTGTTAGCTCCGGACCCCCTTGCACCCCCTCTACCTCAAATAATCCCTCTCACTGCCATAGTCTGTTAAGGATCCCGCCACGTCAGCAAAGTCCTCCAGGACCAGGCTGGTGGAGTCCTCACCAGAAGGCAGCTCCGGGTCCGACGGCCACGGCTGTCCGACAGGGGTCTTAGCCTCGTGTGCCAGGTCCGGGTCCGACTCCAGGCAGAGGGGGCGGTCCGCCCGATCGGGGGGCCCGCCCTCGCTGCTCTGCGATGAAGGAGCCAGGACGTGGTAGAGGCTGGGAAGGCGGATGTCCAGCAGGACTCCGCTCTTGATATACAGCTTGTTGTTGAGGTTGTACAGCTTCTCTGCGATGTCGTAGCCAAGCATGACAGCGAACAGGCGGCACACGTAACGTTCCTTGGACATGAGGGAGAAGAGGCGCCGGCGGCGCCACGACACGTAGCGACAGTCCTCCTCCGCCGTCAAAGTAACCTGAAAGCCCAAAAAAACTGCTTTACAAAACACAAAGCAGGAAAGGAATAGGACGTTTGGGCTGGTCTTCTTCAAAGGTTGAATGGCGGCAACTGGACTCTTCTTGTTTGTTGAAGACATTTCACCTGTAATCCAAAAGGCTTTTTCAATAAAAACAATTTAAGTGCAGAGTCTAGGGATGGGTGAATACCGATACCAGGTATCAGCATTGGGTCAATACCGACCTTATTTCAAGGGATCGGATACTTGTGAAGGCTGCAGACACCAGCCACCGACACTCCAACATCGAGTCCTTCTCGCCAGTAGTTGGCGTTACACTGCGCCGGTTTTAGCTGTCATTTTATTCATTAAAACTGTATGAAGGAATTAGAGTTATCGGGACTCTGTATCGGTGAGTACTTGAGTGAATACTCATCCTAGTATCGGTCTGAAAAAAGTGGTATCGAACATCCCTAGTGGACTCCCCCTATTTATGTCCCTGTTGAGGGTTGTCAAAATAGGGCTGTTGTTGCCCATCGTGGCTGGTGAATAACCAACCTTTATACCAACTGGTCGTTAACCTGCCTGCTGGACAAACATCGCATTAGTGGCCACTCTTCCCATGGAATGGGACAATCTTCAGAGGAGCAATGTCAAGACATTTTTTGTAAGAAGACGATAGGTGATGGCGTAAACCTCCTCTGTTTGGAGAGGGCCTTTCTAGTTTGATATGGATAGCTTCTTTCACGTCTTTCAAACTAGAGGTCCACCCTATGCAGAATTTGGACATCATTGTTCTCAAAGAAATGTCCCTTCTTTTTGAGATACAAATGAACCGCTGACTTTGTCCGAAAGAAACTGCTCACCTATGTTGTGCCATGTGTCTGTGTCGAGGTTTGGGGAGGCCTGTTTATGTCTTCTGTTCTTGAGAACCTCAACATTATTATTTTTTTTTCATAAAAAATTTTCCTGGAAAAATGTCACATTTGTCTGTTAAAAATTGTGGGGAAGAAAAAGAAATTTCCAAGTAAAAGGTAGTATTTTTTTCCCAGAATAAAAATATACATAATTCTGAAGGAAAAAAATTCCATAACAGTCATTTTTTCGGCTGTGGATCAATTGGGAGAGCCGGTCGTCCAGTGACTGAAGGGTCGAGGGTTAGAATCCCAGGTCAGACTGTCTGCTGTCGAAGTGTCCTTGCGGAAGGACTGAAAGCTAAATTGCTCAAAATAGGAGGCCTGGCACCGCCTTGCACGAGAGCAGCGGCCCATTGATGCTTGAATGTGTGTGTGAATGGGTGAATGTATGAGCATTTGCAAACCGCTTAGGTCACTCTGATGATGTAGGGAAAGTGTGATGTAAGTGCACTCCATTTACCAACCCTTTTGTGCCATTTTCCAAGGAATTTAATTTAGAAAAGCAAATCTTAATTTTCCAAGAAAAAGGAAAATTACATATTTTTGAAGAGCAAAAAATATTATTTTCCATTTAAAAAAATACTATTTTTTTTTGTATGTCAGTTTACCAATAATTCTTTTTTAGAAAACAGTTTTATAATATTCAAAAGAAGTAACTTTTGAAGAAAACAAGCAATAATTTTCCCAGAACAAAAATGTGATTTTTTTTTCCAGAATTGTTTAATTTTTATTTTTTTTAAAAAAATAAGCATTTTTATAAAGGAAAGACGCTACATTTTTTTCAGAAAAAAATACATTTTCAAAAGAAAATAAAAGAAAAAAAATTAAGAAAAGTTGAAAATAGGAGAAAGAAATGTAATTTAAAAAATTTGATTTTCCGATGAAAAGAGAAACTCTTTAAATGAAAAATAGATTTTTTTTATATTTTCCTTTTTCTGAAGAAAGAAGAAACAACATGCGTTTTAGCACCATGTAGCGTGGTGGTACCTGGAACTTTCCGTCTTCATTGGGCCGCAGGGACTCCCACTCGGGCGAGTCAAGGAACTGGTGTCGGTGGATGTAGTGCAGGAACTGACCCTCCAGAGATACGTTGATCCTGACGTCAAGTGTGACAAGGTTAAAAAGGGAAAGGGAGATTAGAGAGTTAGAGGTCAATGGCTTAGTTTAGGTGACTTTCGTCAAACATTTGCATAATGAGCTCCACAGGGGACGAACAAATACTTTACATCGCAGTGAATATATAAGCTCCGTTTGTTCCTTTGCCAGAGACTATGGATAAAGTCATCAGGACACTCCTCAGTCGGTGGTAGGAGAGGAGGCTTTAAAATAATCCACGAACTAAAACTGGATCACATTAAAGATTCCTCTTTCTCCTTCACAGTTCCATGTTTCATTCCAGTTGCTGCATCCAATCTATGTTATACTTTCTTCTTGGTCACTTTTACCTGAGTTAACCTCAGCAGAATTCAAGGCTGTTTAATACAAAATGGTGAACAAATACTGAAAAAAAGTTCTACATTTTCTAGTTTTGGTTTGTTGAGAGAGGAAAAAAAGCTGTTTTTCTAAAGTACTTTCCCAAGGAAAAAAATCTGCATTTTTCCCCAAAAAAGGTTTTATTCCTATGAAGGTAATATTTTTTTCAAGTCACATTTTTCTGATAAATGGCATTTTCTCAGAAATATTTTCTTACAGAGAAAAAGTTGCTTTTGAGCCATTGTGGTTTGGTGGTGTGCCGTGAGATATTTCTAATGTAAAATGGGTGCCTTGGCTCAATAAAGGCTGGGAAACCCTGGTCTAGTTATCTACGCACTTTTATTTCCTATAAAACACTGGTGAATGGCAGTAACATATTTTGTCAATTGGGAGGTGGCCATTGCGCCTGACCTCACCAGCGTGCAGCAATTCGGCTGAACAGGAACCAGAAGCAGAACATCCTTGCGGCAGGCAGGCGGGATGTTGGTTGCCTCAAACATCTGCTCGGGAAACCTTCCAAGTACACGCTCACGCTTGAACGGCAGATTAGTGCTTTTTGGAATGAGCTGACCTACTCACCGATGTGCATTCACGTGTCTGCGTACCTTATTGTGTGTGAATGTACGTGAGGCAACTGAGGACTCATCCAACAAGCTAACACGTCGAGCACTGTGCACAGCAAAAAGCAACAATGGAGAAATTGTTTTTCCTCCATTATCTCTTTTTTGTGTCTTTGTTTTTAAAAATGATGATATTGTCCCCCCAAAAAGTTGTCATTTGCTGAGAAACTAAATTGTACATTTTCAAGAAAATTGTAATTGTAATAGGGCTGCAATATCTAATGCGATGAAGCCTTTTTATTTCATAATAATAATAATTACAATACATTAAACTTATATAGAGCTTCTCAAGACACTCAGACACTTTCCACTAATCAGATGACTATAACAGTAAGGAGAGTGAGCAGAGTGAGCAGGAAGCCCGGGTGGCGGGTGCTGGTGTCAGCAATGCTGTCCTTTCCTAGTTTACAATACATAACAACGCACAGTCCTTCGATGGATGTGTTGAGTGAACGTGAACCTCAAGGATGGATCATTAACTGAATGAGGAAGCACCTGAATGATTTTTGTGAACAAAGAACTGAACGTTTGTGAACGTACTCATGAGTGATTTTAACCGCAAGTCCTGACGTCCTCGCAAGGGATAGCTTTCACTAGCAGCTTCAAGCTAATGGCTAATTTTTGAGTCAGTCAAGAACACATACTTAAAATAAATGTAAATTAATAATAAATGTATATACGTACGACTACATATTCCCTCTGTCTCTCTAATGTAATTATTAACGCTTTTTATTTCATAATAATACATTAAACTTATATAGCGCTTGTCAAGACACTCAAAGACGCTTTCCACTAATCAGATGCCAATAAGAGTAAGGTGATTGAGCAGAAAGCCCGGCTTGCGGGGGCTGGCGTCAGCGACGTTCCACCGCGGTGGAATGCAGAAAAGTCACACCGGCTGGAGAGCCTAGCTGGACGTCAGGAGACGCGGAGGGATGGTCGGTAGCTGAGCTCGCTACACACATGTTCACAACTCACAACCGAAGCCGGGTGTTCGAGAGCTTGCTGAGAGAGAGATAGGTAGGTGATAATTTAGCCGAAGTTTTGTTTTTGTTAAATAGTCTCCCCGCCTTTCCCAGTTTACAATACAGGAAGTCCTCGAGTTATGACGTACTCGACCTACGTCGTTTCGACTTTACGACGCCTGTGCCTCGTCCGCCATTTTGTCCCCAGCACCATAGTGTTTCTGCTTAGCTTGTGCATAGTGCTTGTCTGTGTTTGTGCACCGGGAGTATCTTTGCCTTTTTCGCCCTCCTTTTTTCACACTCTCAGCAGTAGTGGTAAGTACAGCAGCTTACTTTTTTATTTTAATTTATTTTAGTTTCTTTATACGAAGTGTTAACCTTTACAGCTACGGTCACCTCCTCGGTGACCTTGTCCTCCTCGGGGTTAACTCCCTTCTCTCTTTGCACAGCTGAGCTGGGTGGCGGCAACAATAGCACCGATTTGCTGCTTGAATGGCTTCATTAGCTCCTCTGCATATTCAACGTCAACGCTAATCGCTACTCTTCCGCGGTCGCCGTCACTACACTTGGCACTGCACACACTCGCACTTGCGCGCACTCCTTCCTCCTTCACAGTCCCGTCTCACTCACACATCGACGCACACGCCCACACACACTGAGCTTGCTGTCACAATCAGGTGGGACAACACCCGTAACAGAAGTATTTCGACGTAAATTTCGACTTTAAGGGGGAAATTCGGGTTACGTCGCCAGCATAGGAACGGAACTCGTTCGTAAATCGAGGACTTCCTGTACATGGCAACAACAACGCACAGTCTTTCGGTGAACATGTTGAGTGACTGTGAACCTCAGGGATGGATCATTAACTGAATGAGGAAGCGCTTGAATGATTTTGTGAAAAAGAACTGAACGATTCGGTGAACGAATCTTTTTAATGAACAGATTCACATGATTCAGTACAAAAGAACTGCCGTGCACATCCATCACTAATTCGAATGATTCAGTGCACTCAAAGTAACTGCCGTGCTCATCACTAGTTAACAGCCGGTCGAAGATAACGGCAGTCTACTTAACCAGTCGTTAAAAACTACCGAGTTTTGAACAACCGGTCCCTGTTGAATACCTTCAGGTAGAGGAATTGAGCAAGAGGTTATTCTTCCACACAATACCTCAAGAAATTGTTTCATAAAAAATAAAAATAGTACACCATAAATTAACAATAAGTGTGACAAATAAATAGGGTATACATGTTAACGTATACATAAACATATACAGAAACGACGACATTCAACGTATCAATAAGGACGCAAAAATTTCTTTTTAAATCCACATTGCATTGTGGGATTGGCGCGGCTTGACGTCACGTATGCTTGTTTTCGTGAGTATTAGCAGCTAGCTTTGTGAGCGATCAAGCAAATAGTTACACAGCGGGCCAGCCGTGCGCTGTCTGAACTTCCTGTACATCACAGTCTGGTTTAGTCAGCGTAGTGTTCTCAAGTATTTTTTTAAATGCACTTTATTTCCCAATCGATCAACACACAGCTAGCATCTATTCAACGTGAGACGACGTTCTTCTTCGTGTACGTTTCTTTGCCTCTTTTTGAATATGTTTACATAGTGCCTCCTAGTGTTCCGACAGAGATAACAGTTGGATAAAATTGTTCCTTTATAACAAGATGACAAACTTTTGTTCCTTTTTTTAAATTGTTGTTTTTTATACTCACAAGAAATGCCGAGTTTAAACTGAAATCTATTTATATTTGTGTTTGAAATTGCCTAACTAGAAATGTTTGTAGACATGAAAATGCAGTTTCCTGCTTCATACGCAATCTTGAATTTAAGAAAAATACTGTTATCAAAAAGAGGAAAACAATTGGTCTTTCATAAGTAAGTAAAATATCTTATTTTGTCTTATCTATTCATAATTGCTTTTTAACCAAGCAAAAATACATGTTATCCTTGTACTTGATTTTTCTGAATTGTCAGCAGAATACTCGATTTCTAATTGCTGCACTACTGGATACAAATTCTTATTTGTGACAGGTCTGTTTAATGTCACTACAGAAATAAAGTGACTTAGTTGTTGCATGTCCTACACTACCCTTCACAACTTTGTCCAAGGTAGATGACTTCTGTGTTGTTGTTTTTTTGCTGGACCCAACCCTCCCAGTTGGAACCAGTCTGGGGAGCTTCAGTGTCAGGGGACTGGCCGAAAACCGAACACGCACCGGCTACCTCTATCAATACTCTACCCTTCACAACTCTCCCATTTACTGGCGAGGAAACGAACCCGCACAGGCTACATCTATCACTAAACTACTCTTCACAACTCTCCCATTTATCCAGATTTGAAGCTCTCCAATGGGTGTCAAGGCCCTGGCTGGTAACCAAACCTGCTCAGACTCCCTGAAAGTCAGCACAATATTCCATTACTACTACCAAAGTGAACTGCACTGTACTACTTCAAGGACTAACTAGTACAGAAACAGGCACACAAGACACCCACCTGCCAGACAGCAAAAAGGAGAGCCTCTCGATGGGTGTCTTGCCCTCCACGGCGTATGTCTCGCCCGCCTTCATTTCGAGCACCTTGTTCTCAAAGGCACCCGCAATCTCCTTAAAGACCTGGACAGGCACGCCCAATGGGAGGTAGACAGTCTGGTAGAGGGCTGCTACCTCCTCACTGGGTAGACCCTCCTGGTGCAGGCGGTACAGCAGGTGGCAGATCTGGATCACGCAGGCCAATAGCAGCAAGAAGTTCCAGGTGACCACGTCAGGGCTGCATATAGTCATCCAGCCCCACAGAGTCAGGCACAGGAAGGAAGGTGCCAGGAGCCCGAAGATGAAGAGGCACCCGTAGGCCCCACTGCCACCCATGTAGCCCAGGAAGAGGATAGTGTTGCCCAGATGGTAAAGGGCTCCCTCAGTGTTGTTGCTCCAGCCATCGCAGACCGGGACGGCGAACAGGTTCTCCAGGAGGGTAGCGTTCTCCCAAGCCATGTCAGGAAAGGACTGCAGAGTAAAAAAATAAATCCAAGTTTTTTTCCCTTGGGAAGTTCTTCAGGGTCTTCTCACGGATCTAGATTGAGGTCCTGCTATCATTATGTGTCCCCTTTCCTTCTAAGGTGGTGACTCTTTCAGCTCAACTTCCACTCTGGAGACAACAGCTGGAGGAGGGGGGATAAACCAGGGGGAGGAGGACTAGTGAGAGTGGGGGGTGAGGGGGTCGGTGTTGGAGGGGCGTCGATATTGAGTCCCCACAAGCATCACCATGTTTGGAATTGAAACCCAAGGAGGACACGAGGACCGACAGAAAGCAGGCCTGCTACTTAACATAACAGCCAGAGAGCAGGCAGGAAGTGGGAAGAACTTTGTCACACGGTGAACTCTCCAGAGAGAGAATTCTGCCGGGCCAAACAAAGTTCCCGTGTTGTTGTTCTTCCTCCAACAGTGGTTTAGGATGTGTTGAAACAAGATGGACGGCACTGTAGGTCAGATTTCGCGTAAAACTATCCACTGGTACTGCCTGTCATACTGAACCATCCTTCTCAGTTGACAAAAAGAGTAGTGCGAGGGGAGTGCAGACCTTGGTCAAGGCATGTCAAAGCATTAAGTAATAAATTGTTGTAATCGATTAAAAAATAATAATAATAAACGATCGATCCCAATTTTTAATCCTGTTAGAGGAAAAAAAGCACAACAACCTGATGCAACAGATTGTCAGAATATGATCAACTGTTCAATTACTGGTAACTATGGATCTGATCCAAATAAAAATCTGCTTCATGTTAAATGAATTATTGATAAAAAAAAAATTCCAACCTTCTGCTTTTTTAAAATTATTTTAAATAAAAGATTGAAGGGTTTTAACTTTGTTTGATTAAATATCTTAAAGCTTATTTTTGTAATTATTTTAAATTATTAAATTAACAATTTTTAAACTTTAAAAAAGTATATTAAAAATAATTGTAATTTTAAAAATCCACCATAAAATTGTAATCTATAAATCTAAACTGAAATCTAAATAATTAAAAAATAATCTTTTTTCACTTTGCAGGTTCAACTTTTTGTTATTGTGGATGTTTTTTTTTTAACTTGCTTACTATACACCAATTTTCTTGGCTGAGAGGGATACTTTTGGATTCTATGGGAAAATATTGTTCTTTGCAGGTCGCAAAACAAAACAAAAAAAATGATCTAACTTTTTTTATGAGTAATTTAAAAAAATAGTCATATTACAACTTCAGTAGTGGACCCACCATCTAAAAAAAATAAATAAATCAAGTTAATACCATATTTGTTCATAAACGTGTGCCTCCCACATCTGCAATTGAGTAACTTAACGCCCTGGCCACTAAATACTGCATAAAAAAACATAATTCAATTAAATACAAATACAAATTTATAAAGCTATGAGGAACTTGGAAAGTAAGCAATTCCTTCAACTCAGTTTGTTCATTCCTCTTTGCATTCTTCATTAGTACTGCAACAACTCCTGTTGCCCCCCTAAAGGACAAAATGGTGTTAGGTCCACTACATGGAAGAATGCAGATATGTCAAGTATTGACTGGAGTTATTTTTAAAAGCCCGAGTGCATACCAGGGACAGCAGCCATTCAGAGAAGGTGGAAGAAGGGAGCACCGAGGTTATGGAGACACTACATCATTAATAATTCACCTTCAATTCTTAAAAATAACATTTGTGAGCATGGAGATGTTTGCATAGAACTTTTTTATTCAAATTCCAACTGCAGTGGTCATCACACAAAAAAAATAAATGGGGAAGGACAAAACTTCCTGGGTCGTCGTCGTCATCTGTTTTGCTGCACGGGGAGGAACACACGAAATGGTTAAAACACATCAAAATGAGGGGAAAAAAAGACGTGTGCGTGTGTGTGTGTGTAGCTGCTAATGGGCTTGTGGACCGGCGGTGGTTCCATCCAATACTCCAAAGCCTTGCTCCATGCACCGCACACAAATCCACACAACAGAGACAAGGGAAAGTGAACGTTTTATTACGTTTGCTATTCTTCAAGCTAAGGAGCTAACTAGCAACCTAAGGAGCCGAATAGCTCACTCGACCGCGGCCAGGTCGTTTAAAATGTTAGCACCCCACTTGGAGTTGTTGTGTGTGTTAGTCCCCGCATAATCACAACACAGGAAAGATAACAGTTTATTAACCATAACCGCAGCAGCATATGTTATGCAGCCAGTACTTGACTACAGCACATTTTTGATTGACAGGTGAAGGGCTTGTCTCCTGCGCCTTTAGCGGACACACCCATAGCTTGAGTGCGGGCCTTATTTTACATACATGGTGATTTTGTATTTATTTTTTTAATTCATTCAAATTTGGCAGGCTTTTTAAAACACTTCTCTGTGGTGTATCAAATTTACAAGAAATTATTTTGGCCTCTTTAGTGGGTTAATGACTCTCAATACATCTGTGCCAAATGTTTAATTTTTGTTTAAGTGCAACTTTTGTGAACAGAGCCTGAGTGCTTTTGTTATATTTTTTTATATTTATCGAAGATATTTTATTTTTCCAAATTTCAATACCAATGTTAAATATTCTTTAGAATTAATACTTAAATGTTGATGCTATAATATCATTATATCAATGGCATTAAAAAAATAACACTATCATTTATCATGATCGTCTTTGGGAAAATATATCGTCCTAAAAACATTGCTATTAGGACAGGCCTAGGTGTGTGTATGTGTCACGATAAGATGGCAGACGGAACGTTTCTGTAGTCAAGTTCGTGGGCTATGTTTAGCATTCCATGCGGGCACTTGACTGTCTGAACTTATCACTGACACGGTTTAACGTTGATCTACATATCCTTGCGATACACTGAACACCTTATGTCCAATTTATGACCATAATACCTTTATGAGATTTGTGTTCTCTGAACAAAAAAAAAACATGGAAAAAAAAACCACACTTTATTATGTTTTTTAAAAAAGTTTCCCCAGTTAGATTTACAGAAATGTCTTTGATGTTTCAACTTCTGTCACAGTTACATGCTCAGGCCCTTTAATACCCTTTTGAATCACACCTGGGGTCCATTGCTCTAGTCTGAAAAAACCAGAACGTTTACTGTAGTCTCAATAACTGACTACATGCTCTCATTGGAATTGCTCTTTTAGGTCATTCCGTCTGTTTTTAATCAAACCTGGAATCGATTGCTCTAGTCTGAACAGCCCCTTGGATCATTTTCTATGGTCTGATTCATTCCATTACTTACCATCCCCTATTGTCATTTACAATTTTTCATTTGGTGTGGTCAGAATGACACCTCGGATCAATTGGTCTAGTCCAGTAATTCTCGAAGTGTGGTAAAAGTACCACGAGTTGTATGCAGGCTGCCTCTAGCGGTACACAAAAGAATAACTGAATTCACAGTTCAAACTTTGTTTAATTTTACTGTAGCTTACACTTTTTTTAAATACAATACAGTACATTTAAGTGCAGTTCAGTTGTATTTAACATTTAAGTGCAACACATTTTGATCTATTGGAACCGTTTGCTTTATTTAGGCACAATTTTAATTAAACTTTTATGTGCAATTCTTTTTAATCATGTCATTTAAGTATGTTTTTATTTTCCTATATTTAAGTGTAGTATTCATTTTCAAACTGTGCACAATGTTACAGTGGCTTACAATAAGAAATATTTCTTTTAGGAATAAAACGTCAGCCACTTGGCCCTATTTCACGACTGCATTTCAATGTAGATCATTATGGTGGTACTTGGAGGGCCAAATATTTTTCTGACGTGATATTTGGTGTTAAAAGTGAAAACTACTGCATCTCTGAATCATACATTTGGAGCATTTACTCTGGTCTGAATCACTCAGAACACTTGCAATTCAAATGAGGAATTGCTCTTCTTAGGTCATTTGTTCTGGTTTTAATCACACTTGGGATTGATTGCTCTGGTCTGAATAACTCATCAGTTCTCATTGGATAAGATCGATTACGCTGGTCTTAACCCAACATTTAGAGTGTTTACTCTGGTCTTCATCGGAATGGCCATTTAAGTCCTTTGGTCCGGCTCAATAATGATTAAAAACACAGCCTAAAATCACTCACTCATACCACAATTATAATTGTAAAACTAAGCCAATCATTAGTAATACTGCATTTATGGCTATGACTACAGAGCTGCCAACATAAGGAAATTCATTTCCAGAACATCCATCCATTCATTTTCTACACCAATTATCCTCACGGGGGTTGGAGGTATGCTGGAGCCTATCCCAGCTAACTGCGGGCAGGAGGCGGGGTGCACCATTAACTGGTTGCCAGCCAATCGCAGGGTACATAGAAACAAACAACCATTCGCACTCACATTCATACCTACGGAAAAATTTAGTCTTCAGTTAACCTACCATGCATGATTTTGGGATGTGAGAGGAAACCGGAGTACCCGGAGAAAACCCACGCAGACATGGGGAGAACATGCAAACTCCACATAGGTGAGGCCGGATTTGAACCCAGGTCCTCAGAACTGTGAGGCGGATGTGAAAACCAGTCGTCCACCTTTCCGTCTCATTTCCAGAACAATTTTTCTGAATTTCTATATTTTTTTTAATTATGTCAAGAACATTACCATGGGACAGTTATTGCAGTATGTTATATAGTAGGATAAAAATAATTCTGCATACTGTTCAGTTCCACAACATCATTACTCTATAATTGCAATCGTTAATAAATTATGGCTTCAATATTTGTCAATTTACTGTATTTACTGCTAGGGTTGGGCATCGAGAACCGATTGGAACCGGGACTAACATTCCAGTTGATGACAGACACAAAAATAAAATATAAATTACTTTACCATACTGGAAAGAAAGTAGAAACAGTCGCATTACAAGCTTAACATTTAGCTAAAACTTCAACAAAGGTCAAACTAGCAACTTTACATCACAATGAAATGGGACACAATTCACAAAAATGTCTCCCAGTATCAGAAACACTAACCTTGTGTCTCAACGGTGGGTAGGTAAAGGAATCAACGTTTTATAGCGTTTAGTTCCATTACTTTCGTTTTCAAAATTCACCTGTGTCGTGTGAAGTTACTTTTCGTGCCAAAATTCCAAGTTCCGGTGCGTACCCTTCAAAATAAAAGGCTACATGGTTAAACAGGAAGTCAAGGAAAAACTTGCACATATAAACCATTTGACGTCGTAAAACAGTCGCAAATAACTATTTTAACAATGCTGTATCTAACTTTTAGATGAAACAATAATTAATGAATATTAAATCAATTGGTTTAGTTCCACACACATTGCGTTATAGTTCATAGGTTTGATATTGATACTGGTTATAAAGAATGCAGAATCAAATGGTAATTTTAGTTTATGCAGCAGACTGCTAAGAAAGTGGTTAATTTGGACACCCTTTATTTAAACCATGGAAACCTTTTTGACCCAGGCCCTTAAAAAAATCGGAATCAAGAATAGTTTGGAACCGGAATCGAAATGAAGAACCAGAATCAGGACCGGAATCGCTCAAATTTAAACGATGCCCAACCCTATTTATTGCATCAAAATTGCAATGGCGGATGCATCTGCAGCCAAATGTCTTCTCTTGCATGCTCTTTTTGTACTTCCTGTATCCACTATTGCTGCTACTGGAATGGTGCAAATTCCCCATTGTGGGACTAATAAAGGTTATCTTATACTCGAAATATTTATTAAATGTACTTGTAAATTGATAGGTTCTTTTTCTCAAGTGACGTAGAAGCAGTGACGTACCAATTCATTTCCGGTTTCTGAGCCCTGTGTTATGTAGCTGTCTAGCGTTTTTGTGTATTTCTTCCTTGAGACACATTATAATTTTCCTTCTATTTTGCTCTTCAAAGTTGGCTTATCTCCACTATAACGCGGTTCTAGCCAGACATATGTGACAGGTGTACTGTACCACACAATCACTCATTTTAGTGTTTTGCGACTTAATGTCGCGATTTCTTAGCCACTGGCTTGACCGCTGTCTGTCTCCCGTTTTATTCTCCCTCCGTCCTTTGTCATCACGATACTTGTCAAAACGTATTTTAATCGCTGTGAAGGAGGCGGTGATTAGTGACTTAAGGCCTCTTCACACTGCACTTGCTCAGTGTGAAAGCCCCCCGCGTCAAAGCACAACAACTAGGGCAACGGTGGTGCGGCCATCCCATATTTGGAAGTGGTGACGTAACAGCCTACAAGGAAGTCGGGAGGCTTTCCATGCCGAGTGGACTACAACTCGGCACCAAGTATTTGTCATTGTTGGGGGGAAAAAAGCCCTAATTTTGCTTATTTTAAGGAGAAGGAGGCGACGCAATAGCAAAAAAAAAAAAAAAAAAGGTAATGGAAATATCCCATACTAATTTCAGGGCAGGCTCTCTGAGTTTAAACCCGTTCGTGAGCTTTCTAGTTCCAGAAAGAGGACTTCGAGGTCTATTTCAGGCTGAGCATGGAGCTTTGAAAGCCTCCCGCAGAGACATCTCAGAATATCATTTTTCTATTGGCCTAAAGTTTGGGATAGTGGAACGGCGCAATTATTATGCCTCCCTCCATTTCCCCCTTGCCGTTTACAGTACAAGTCCACCAAAATAGCACTCAGAAATCACTCCGCCAGTCCCTCTCCCACTGGAGGAGCTTTCTGACGTCAGTGGGTCGCCACTCCAGAATATAATTTTTTTCTATCCAAGAACGCGACGCTGAGCGGCACCCTCTGCATTGACACCCTCTGCATTGACGTGACGCTCTGCAAAAAAACGCGCTGCTGTCCCCTTACAACATACACAATGAATGGGAAAGTCGAGGGCATCAGACGCCTTGCCAAGTGCAGTGTGAAAAGGCCTTCATGCTGCGATAATGGACGCAAGGCGCATGTTCTTTCGCCTCTGAGGCTCAGCATTGTATTTAGCGGCGTTAGCTGTAGCTCGTAGGTAGCTGGGGCGGCGAAAATACACTACATTGACAAAAGTATTGACCCACTTGCCTGGACTCACATATGATTTTAAGTGGTACTCCATTCTAAATCTGTATGTTTTAATATGATGTTGGTGTAGCTTTTGCATGCTATATACAACAGCTATAACATCTTCAACTCTTGTGGGAAGGCTTTCAACGAGGTTCGAGAGTGAGTTTATGGGAATTTCTGCCCATTCTTCCAGGATATTTGTGAGGTCACACACTGATGTTGGATGCTTTTGGCAATATAGTGTACATAGCATGCAACAAGCATTCCAGTCCTTAGTAGCTGAACAGCGGAAAGCAGCAACGTTGGGTGACAATGGGGACACTCCAGCACCGAGCATAATGACGGTAAAGCCGCCCGGTTCCCACAATTCATTGCAACATGCAAGTTTGAATTATTGCCATAATAAAGATGTTCATTTTTGTTGTTAATGTGTGTTTATGTTACCACTAGATGAATGTGTGCCTTATTTAACTGTTACATTTGTGGTTGATTTATGGTGCACGACTATGTCATTATCCAACTGTGAATGTAGACTGTGTGTAAAAGAGTGATGTCCCATTCAATTCAACCACAAAGTTAGCAAAGCCCAATGGCCATTGCTTGTTAATAGCACCTTTGTGATGTGACTGTTGCGCATTCGCACATCGCGGTGACGATGATCAAACAATATATCGTGCAGCCCTAGTTTGAATCACACCTTGGATCAATTATCTGATTTCTACACATTTCTATTTACAAGCTGAGATGACTACAATTCACAAGACTTTACTTACCACACGCACGCACACAATAGCAAAGCAGTTAAATCTTGAATCCTAGTTGCCTCATGCAGTCTTTGTGAGCCTCAATGAGTTCTGTGCAGTTCTCTTCACCCTTTTCAATTATGCTTAAGACAAGATGAAAAACAATCAAGTAAATGTTTGAACTTTTAGTATTTTAATAATCTAAATAGTTACCATGCATCTCGGACTTTCTTGGTTTCAGGACAAGCGCAGCAAGCCCTGAGCGGCTTCTTCTGCTCGCCACTCTCAGTGATGTCGGCAGGCTCCGCGGCGGCAGCAGACACGGTCGACATCTACAACAGGACATACAGGAGAATCCCTCATGATCACTCTCACTCTCCCTTTTATTTGAATCACCCTATGAATGTTATTTGGTCTAGTTTGAATCAGATGCGATTGCTGTGGAATAAATGAACCTTGGACCATTTTCCCTGGTCTGACCATTAATCAGTCAACTCACTCCGTCTCATGGAATCGCCCCTATAGATGATTGAATCGGTTTTAAATCACACAAGAGTGACTGCTCTGGTCTGACTCCCTCCTTAAATCAATGTATCTCATTGGAATCCCCCATCTGTGTCATTTGCTCTAGTCTGGTTTACACCTTTCTCTTATCGGAATCCGCAATAAGCTTGTTTGAGCTCATTTGACTAAAACCCAAGATCGTTTGCTCTGGTCTAAGCCACACATTTGGACAAATTGCTTGGTCCAAATCAGTCCTCAGATCACTTTCTCTCATTGGAATCTACCATTAGGTGACAGGAGCTGTGTTTGACTCACAACTGAGGAGTAACACATTTAGACTGAAATCTTTTCAGTATAAATTAAAGGCAAACCACACAATATTCTGACATAGAACGTTCAATTCGCATCTTAATTAGTTTTAATCAAACGTTTCATCATCAATATTCAAACTTACATTTGTTTTTCAAAAATGAAAGCAAAGGTGAAACTTGTGGCGCATGCAGCAGCAGACGCTCATTTTCTTATTTTATACATTAGACAGACTTTATACTATAACTGGTCCAATAAAGGTCCCTAGTTCCACTACTCTATACGTTATACACTGGAAATACGGAAACTAGTAAGAATCATGAGTCATAAAATGTCCAATGATAATTGAACGTATTGGAGTACATACAGATATTATGTGCGAGGTTTATTTCACTGGTCAAATATTAATAGAGGCCGAACGAAGTGACTCAAGTGCATTTTGTGAAATGGACGTAGCGGTGGACATCTATGTGAATGGGGGTGTGTCCGCATGGTGAGGGGCAACACGAACTCCTGTCAAAATAGCCAGTTAAAATTCTTACATATAATAAGAATAATACGCCTCAAACCATAGATAATAATCATTAAGTGTAATGCTGCGCTGTGGCTTCAGCGTTTAGGCGTATAAAATCTCTTTAACCTTACATTGCATAACACACGTGAGAGGCTAACTTTGCAGCTAGCTCTAGCAATGTCCGCGCTGAAAGTGTCTGAAAAGCGCTGTTTTCGCGTGTACAATGAACCACCAACAAACGTAGGACTCACTTTTATGGTCTCGGACGTAACTTTGCAGTAGACAGTATGGAGGTTAGTGCTGCTTAACGCTGTCACCTTCACAGAAGAACAAGAAGGAACCGGCTCTTCGTGACGTGAAACATAGACCAGTGGCAAAGGCCTCTGGGTAATGTAGTCTTCATGACAAAAGCACTAATACAATCCATTCTAATGATTATTTAATGACATGATAATTGAATTAATTAAAATAAAATATAATAATAATAGTCCAGTAATTAAAATAAAACAAAATACAATGAAACAAATCCCATTACTTAATAAATTAGTAAATACAATATAATAAATAAACTTCATTTATATTTTTAAAAATATGTTACGGTCAAATACAAAATACAATAAAAAAATCATTAAATAATTAATTGATTATAGTGAAATTATTCCAATTAATTAATTACAATCAAATAAAATGTAGACATATTATGGGGGAAATACCATTAATTAATTCATTATTAATTACAACAATTCAATAAAATAAATCCCACCTGTTAAGTACAATACAATTAAATAATAAAATAAAGTACAGTAAATTCCTTTTAAAATTACAATAAAATTAAATATGGTAAAACAAATCTGATTCACTTTAAAGGTCGACATTGTGAATGAGAATCTCTTCTCAATTGTCTTACCTGGATAAATAAATGTATAAATAAAATGATCCAGCCATCCATCCAACCATCCATCATATATTAAATGAATAAAAATAAATAAATAAATGATAAAAATTAAATTAAATAAATACGTTATTAAAATGTAAGATATACAGTAACAAAACAAAATGTGCCACCATAATTAATTAGGATGAAATAAAAGAAATACAATTAATTAATAAATTACACTACAATAAAATACAAAATGAAATAAAAATAAATACTATTGATTAAGTAATTTCAATATAATTAATCACATTAAGTAATTACAATAAAATATAATTATTCCAATTAATTACTGAATTAGATTTAAATAAAATGTAGAACTGAAATGGAAAATAAAACAAAACTAAATAATCCCAGTAATTAATTAGAATACAATAGAATAATAATCAATTTATCAATTAATTACATAAATAAATTCATGATTATAACCAATCGATTTAAATAGAATAAATCCATTAATGAAGTAGGTATAAAAGTTAATGATAAAATAAAACTAAATTCCATTATTTAATTACAATTAAATAATCTAATTAATAAATTAATTCCAATACGATTAATCAAACTCCATTTCTAAATTCTTTATGCAGTTTTATAATAAAATTATTGGAAAAATAATTTTCTATATAACATAAAACAAATAAAAAAACAAAACCTATAAATAAATAAAAAGAAGAAAATACAAGATGATTTTTGAGGAATGAGCTGAAAACAAGTACAGAAAGCAGACTTAAAACAGACCCGACCCCATTTACAATGAAAATAGCTGACAATACATGATGCACGACTCTGTGCTTTCGCTGATTGCATCTCTGTATACTGTATCTGTGCCGTAAAATTGTTTGCTGCTGCTGGACGAAAAATACAGAACAGGGGGCACACTCGGGAGTATTGAAATATGAAAAATGCATGCATGTGTGTGTGTGTGCATGTCCACATTGTGCGTCAGCAGAAGAAGAAAATCCACGCGTAAGCAGGCAGAAGCCCTGAGTCATTCTTAAACAAACAAGTAAGCAAAGCATATTATTCGCAAACCCTTTTTGTTTTGCAACACTCTGCTGCAGACATTGCAAAGTCCTCATGTTGCCTTACATGTTTTTTTTTTCAAAGGCTTTTACACAATCAGCAGCTGCTCTTGTGTCTCTCCAAGCCTGCTGATTAGTGTTTACAGCCAACAAATTGCCTCCCGTGACGATGAAGCTTGACGAAATGCAGCCAAAGTTGGACAGAATGTCATGAGAAATTGCAACAAAAAGAAAACCTCCATAAATTTGGCTATGAACAGTAAATATGAGTATGAAATTTGACAAGATATAAGTAAACTCTCCTTTAAAGGTGTTGGGCAGTGGATTTGTCACCTGGGCCTTCAGTGGGGACTTAAGTGACCTAATTCAACCATAATACCACTACCACCACTGTTTTACAAATTCATATACAAAACATAACATTACAATGAAAGAGTGAGACAGACAGACAGTATTTCGCGTTTTTGGTATGCATAGCGTTATAACTAAAGCAAGAAACAATGAATCCTTTTTCTTCCTCGAAACAACTGCAAACCCCTACACTACAGTATCATTTGGAGCAATTCACCATCAATATTCATCTAATAACTTAGGATAGATCAATTATTAACTAGGAAAGGCAAGGGTCTTTTTTTTTTTTAACTGGGTAAACTTCCGGGCACTATTTATTGATTTATTTAAATTTTCACTTCACTGTATTTGAGATGCTGCTAACCCTAGGAATACCCTGCACAAATCTGAAAAGCTGTTTAATAATGTTTATCGGCCTCCTTGACTACTCATAATCAGTATCAGTATCAGCCCTGAACATTTTCAATTAACCTTTAATATCGTTTGGTCTGGTTGGAAGCTCACCTTGTTTCCACTGCTGTGGTCTGAGTGACTTGAATTCATTGGAATCACTCTTTAATGTCATCTGGTCACACCTTGGTTGGATTGTTGTGGTCTGAATCACTCTTCAAATTGCTTTCTCCCATTGGAATCCACTTGTATGTCATTTGACCTGGTTTGATTTACACCTAGGATCGATTGATTTGGTCTGAATCACTCCTCAAATCATTTTCTCCCTTCGGAAACCTCTTGTAGGTCATTTGACCTGGTTTCAATCACAACTGGGCTCAACTGCTCTGGTCTGATACAGTCTTCAAATGTATTGCTCTATTTAGAATTTGTATCATTTGGTCTGGTTTGAAGCACACCTCGGATTTCTTGATTTTTCTCGAGCTGCTGCTAAAAGCACTGATTTAGCATATTATGAAAAAAAAATCTAGCAAAATGTACTTAGTAAACACATTAGCATTAATTTACCTTTTACGACTGACATGACCTCACAGTTAATCCTACCTCCTCCACAGCAGCATTAAATCCATCCAAGCGAAAACAAACATTATGAAATAACTCACATTGTGTGTATAAGTGCGTGCGTGCCTGTGTGTGTGTGTGTGTTTTGTTGTGTTGTCTTGGTAATAGTGTTAAGAATCTACACAGAGCTACTGCAGTGTCCTCAAGTAAAAAAGTGAGTGTTTCATTGCATCCCAGATATAATAAATAGAAATGTCCCAGACTGAACTCACTGCTCCACACTTATGACGATTAAAAAAAAACACACACACACACACACACACAAGGCACACACATTTCCATGTATACACGCTCACACACACTAATCCAGACAAAAACAGACCAAAATGTCCTCACCATAAAGTTTGGAGGGGTGTCAAAGGGTTGTTGTGTCACATAGATTGATAGAAAGTAAGATAAAAAGATGCACACACCATGTATTTATCCAGCCAACATTCATCCACTCATTCATCTGACATCCATCCATCTAGCATCCATCAATGTATTCATTCACCCACCCATCTGTGCATCCAACATACATACTTCCACACTTTCAAAATCTCTCCATCCATCTCTCCAACATGTATACATCCATGTATACATGCATCTATCCTTCCAACAAACATCAAGAATCCATCAATCTATCTTCGTCCATCAATTCAACATCCACCATTCTATCTCTCAACCATCCATTCAATATGCATCCATCTAGTTATTGTCCTTCCACCTATCTATCCATCCATCCATCCATCTGTCCATCTATCTGTGCATCCAACATACATACCTCTACAATTACAATATCCATCCACCCATCAATCCAACATCCATCAACATGCCAACCTGCATACATGTATCCATTCACCAATCCATCCATCCATCCATCCATTAATCTGCCTCCAACATACATATCATACATGCAATATGACATACATCCTCCACACTTACATCCATCAACCCACCTATCCAACATTCATCCATCCAACATGAATCATCCATTTATCATCCATCCTCCTAACATCCATCCACCCAAAATCCATCAAGAATCCATCAATCTATCTTCATCCATCCATTCAACATCGACCATTCTATCTCTCAACCAGCCATTCAATATGCATCCAACTAGCTATTGTCATCCACCTATCCATACATCTATTACCCATCCATCCTCTATGCATTATATATTATTATATATATGACTTATAAACCTCCACACTTACTTCATCCAACCACCCATCAACCAACCGTCCCTCCATTCAACATCCATCTATCGATTGTCCATCCACCATCCATTTACCATCAATCCATGTATTATCCATTCATCCATCTATCTATGCATCCAACACACATACCTCCACATTTACAATGGTTACATCCATCACTCCAACATACAACATGCATATAACCATCAATCAATTGATAATTCATTCATCCAACATTTAACTATGCATCTAACATGCATATATCTATATTTGCATCCATAGAAATAGATACATCCACGCACACAATATCCATTTATTTATCATCCATCCACCCATCCAGCAGCAATTCACCTACGTATCCATCCAACATCCATCCACCTGTCATCCAACATCTGTACATCCATACATCTAGCCACCCAACACACATCCGTCCATTCATCATCCATCCACCCGCCCAGCCAGCATCCATCCATTTATCCATGAGGCATCTATCAATGAACACACATGGACACACACATACACACACACACGTGCATGCATATGCACATACACGCACACACACGTGCACATCGGACGCTCGGGATGAGTGCAAAGTGGACTTTAGCCTCTTGGCATGATTCATGGAGGATGAAAGTCACATCCTGAATAGTTGATGAGCGTTGCGAGAACGAGAAGAAGAGACAGAGGGGAGGTGCAGAAATAGAGAGAGAGATGAGAAAGAGGAAGAGAGAGAGGGAGGGAAGGATGAGAGAAGCCAAGAGGGAGGGATGAGGGTGGGTATCCATGCTCGCCTCGCGTCCACATAGCTTTATTAAGGTTGAGCTCTTCAGCAGAAAAGTAGCTTGTGCAGCACAAGAACTACAACAAGAAAAAGGACTAAAAGAAAACAAATAACTGCATGAAGAACGGAAATAAGAAGATCAAGGAGACAAAATACAAGAAAAAGAAGCAGTCAAGGAATAAGATTTATTTTTATTTTTAGAACATCTCTCTAGTAACAAAAGAGAATTAACAAAAATGCATTGCTACAAAATTACAAAGTAGAAAAGGAAGAAGAAAAAGAAGAAGAAGAAGAAGAAGAAGGACAGGAGGAAGAAGAAGAAGAACTGTAAAAGGAAAATGAATACAAAAAGCTCAGGAAGAGAAAGAGGAACAACGAGAAGGAATAGGAAGAATTAATTGATGAACAAGAGGAGTAAGAAAAACTGGGAAAACAGGATTAAGAATAAAGACAAGAAGCAGAAGAAAATAAAAATAACTAATAAAAAAGAACTAGGAAAAGAAGAAGAAGAATTTAAAGAAAAAGAATAACTAGAAAACGAGCTTGGAGAATACGGTAATAAGAAGAACTAGAAGAATAAGGGGAGTAAGAAAAGCTACAATAATAACAATAACTAAAACAAGACCAACAAGAAGAATATTGAAAAAAAACTACAATAGTAATACTAGGAATAAGAAGTAGAAGAATAAGTAGAACATAAACAAATAACTGGAAGAAAAACTATATCAAGAGGAATAACAATAACTAGAACGAAAAATTGAAGTACTTTATACTAATAACTAGAACCGCAAGAATAAAAATAACTAGAACAAGAAGAACAACACTGGAAAAACAAGTTAAGTCGAGTCGGGATGGTCCAATGAGGTGAGGTCCATGCATAGACTGAGAGCTCACAGGACGGGGGAAGCTGGGGCGACAGCGGCGGGATGCGAGCGGGCCCCCTGCGGGTGGCGGTCGCTGCTGGTACCTCAGCAGAACCGTCAATCTCTGTACATGTACGGGAGCGAGGTGGCCGTGGAGAAGGAGTGCATACGGCAGATGCAGAGCGGAGTCTTTGTCATACATCCCTTCAGCCTCATGAGGTACACACACATACACGCTGACTCTTTAGCCAACTTTTTTTGTACTCTTCTGTCTATATTTTAATAAAATAGTGTATGTGCATTTAACATTAACTGTGACGCTCATTGACTTTAATGTATGTTGATTTTTTTTCCGTCTGTATGAATTTTAACATCTGACATACATATCCTACATCTACATTGTGAATCCAGTCAGTATCATCCATCCATCCATTCATTCATCCATCCATCAGTTTTACACATATCTCAATATAGTTATTGTTGATTGTAGGGTCATACACATGCAAAAAGAAGTTACTGCTACTAAATTTGACACGCGAAAGAAATAAAACACTGGCGACAAAGCATCTCAATAATTAACATTCTCAAGTATCACACAAGCGTAAAAAGAACACAGCCGCCACAAAAGCAATAAAATGCTGCAATTCCCATTTGTAGCAAAATATGCTGAGCACACAGACAATCTCAGCTATTAATAAAGCTGAGGTGTTAATAATAGCCACATGTGAGGGGGACATTCAGGGACATTGCAGGACACCAATTCCAGGAAGAAAGCGTAAGATGAACATGATTCCCCCACACACTCCTTTTTAATCAAGTGATCAGTTATTTGAGCCTTGTAATGGAGATGTACACAATGTGTGTGTGTGTGTGTGTGTGTGTGTGTGTGTGTGCGTGCGTGTGTGTGTGTGTGTAACACAGCATTCACCTCCAAATTGTGTGACATTCCCCGTCCCACAGGAGCTACTACATCATGGGCATGATGGCCATCACCTTCCTCAATCTAATTGGCATCCCCATGGAGATCGCCTTCCTCGACGGCACCAGCGGGCTGGCCTGGGAAGGCTTTAACGTCTTCTCAGACACGCTCTTCCTCATCGACGTGGCGCTCAACTTCCGAATGGGCATCATCAGCGAGGACGGAGAGGTGAGGGGACCGCCCGCTCACTGTTTATGGGTTCAACGCAGCAGTTTGCTTAATTTTACACTTGTATAACCACTTAATAATGGGGGAATTTTCAATAAAAAAATACTTTTTGTCCTTTTTATTAAAACTAAAAGTATAATCCTCGGACCTCAGAATCTGTCTGGCTGTGCCCCAATCAAATTCACTGAAATCGCATTAGACCAGCTGCGCCAAAAGTTAGACGTGGTCTCCACAGGTGGAAGGGCCAATACCAATTCTACCCCTTAGCCCTTCCCCTTTGTTTTGCGCGTGCACGAGAACGAAGGGGTGTCCCATTTCCCAGTGGAAGGGTTCAGACGAAAGGGTTTATAGCCCTTGAAACCGAGTGTGGTCGGGGAGCTCACTTGAACGCGAGGGGTATGGGCCTCCGCCCCCGCTCCCGCTCCCGCTCCCGCTGACAGGTGAAGAGCTTGCTTATAAGACGCCGGAACGGACAAGGACGTACATAAATGTAAGTGAGCATCATTATTGATATTCATACTAATGACATTCATGTTTTAAATTGTTGGTTAAACGGCTCGTTATGACGAGCTGACGTATCGATAGTTTACCTTCAGACTACGGTGACAAATTCACACCGAACGCACATTACCACAATTGACTGCATTTTATGAGTGATTCGAAAGAATCGTTAGACAGCTGAGTCACATTCAGAAGCTACGTAGCTAATGTAGCGTTGCTAATAATGTTACTTCTGAGAATACCGTGACGTTCACTTTGCATATAGTTAAACTGTAGCCTCATCCCTCATTTAATGCAGTATTTCATTGGCGTGAAGCTGTTCGCTGTGATTCCCCGTGAATATCCTCGTCTGACATCGGGTTTACGAAGCACACATGAGGTCAATAATAAATAAGCGGATGCCTTTTCCTCCACAGGGATGCGACAAGACAAGGCAACGTCTTCTACAACAGAACACAACACTCCAGAACGACAAGGCTAGTGCCAGAATGACAAAGGATATTCCTGTGACAATGACAATAAAGTTATTTTCTACTGTATTCTGTTTGAAATATTTTCTTTTGTCTGTGTGTTTAAAAATGTTTGGGTATGTGTTTTGTCATGGTTGTTGTTATTTATTGGCCAACTTTAGGCCATAAAGTTTATCAAAATGTTCCATCTATAAAAATGTGTTTTCAGAGTAAATAAAGAAATATAGAATGCCTGCACCCTGTCATGTGGTAGGAAAATGTTATTATAAACAATTTTGAAATAGCAGTCACCTTTAGAAACTGCACAAAAGACAACGCAATTTATAATAATAGTAACACTCATTTAACACGACGCCATCTTGCAAATGTAAACAATTGTGACATCTGCCTACGACACAGCCAGCAGGCGGTGAGGGGCGACAATGTGTTGTTCCAATTCCTAGGGCCATTTACCCTTTCCCCTTTGCCCTTTAAACGAAGGGGAGTGGGTAAGACAAAGGGGGTAGAATTCGGATTGGCCCTTAAATTTAGATCGATTTTCTTCAAGCAAATTGTCACGTGTCACGCATGTCAAAGGAAACACCCTCGTTGTGCCGGTCAGCGTTGGGAAAGTTCATTTTCTATGCAAACTACTTCAAAGGTCTGTTCGCTGTTCCAAAAATGAACTTGTGAACATTGTTCTTTTTTTTGGGCATTTCATTTCCCCATTGTTATCACCCGTTCAGTCCACCCTAGTAGCCAGCTGCAGCTTTCACCCTACAAACTCAAAAATACTAGGAAAAACTTGTCACTTGAATAGTATTTTTAGTAGTATTCCAACTACCTTTTTTTTGATGCAAATCGTTTTTCAAAGGCCAACAAAAGAACAACCCAAAAAAATAAGAATGTCCTTAAATAAAAATCCAAACTTCAAACTATTAATAGCCCCTGCCTAGGAATTGATAAAGGGCATTAAAAAAAAAATTCAATTCAATTATGTTATATTCTTTGTTACAGCCACATTGCTCCACACACGACAAACAGGTCTGTCTTTTACTTAAGTGAACAGACAATCTGCCTCCAACCTGTCTTGGAAGTTAAACATTTTCCATCTTTCGGTTGGCCATTTTTGTGAAGGGGAATTGTAAATTTCCAAATATAATTACATCGTGGGCCAAATTTGGCCCCCGGTCCTGAGTTTGACATAAATAGTGTACTGTATTACCAAACAGCCAAAGAACATTTACTTAGTGTCCCTGAATGCACCTCAGGCACACATGCTGCTGCAACGTGCATGTAAACATGAATGGCTGTTGCCAAATACTGAGTTTATCCCCCCAACTGATGAAGGCTCGTATTTAATGTGTTCAAGCGGGTTTTGTCCTGGAAATCCCTAACAAAACCTGACACTCTTGAATGAAAATGACGCTCAAAAACAGTTTAGAGACGCCAGAAGGAGCGTATTCTCAATAACATTCATGAGGCAGAAATGAACTAAGTTCAGTTGACGTTCACCCAAAAAATGAATTAGTTCATGAACTTTCGTTCATTGAGCTGGCTCAAGTGCAACACTGGTGCCGGTATGCCCATCTTGGCGTGGACTGGTCTGGCAAATTGGCAAACTGGCTTTGCATTTGCACAAAAATCATTACACGGCAGTTTTTGCGCTCTGCCGCAGTTGTGCAGTTTAAGAAAACAGAGCCCACAGTTCCTGTTGGTTCTAATGTAGTATTTTGTTAAAGCCTCATGAGATCTATTAGGTTAGGTTGGAAGGTGCAGGTGTACCTAATGTCATGCCTGCTGAGAAATGATTCCTAAAACTCATCCGAGTGAGTCGTGAGAAATGGGTAAAACATGTTTGCGCGTCGAGCATGTGTGCATGATACAGAGAGCAGATGGGTCTGTGGTGATTGGCCGCTTGGATGTCACAAAAGGTGAGTGGATGAAAACCCAGATTAGCAGCTGTCACGTCAATGTGTGGGATATGCTGCATGAGCTCTTTGACCAGGATTGTTAATCTGTGTTATGGAGTCAGGTGACAGATGAGAAGGCCTGGACAAACACCAGGATTACAGATGCTGCGCAGTGTCACCTCGCTATCCTCACGTGTGATATGGTTACATTTTATATTTATTTCTCATGTAATACAAGTGTAAAAACAAACTTAATTGCTGCTAGTGTTGATGTGAAAGAAATAAAACGTTCAGGCAATAAAGGTTTATAGCATGTCTTGTCTTTTTAATTTACTTAAGTGTCATACAAGTGAAAAACACATTAACTGCTGCTAATATTGACGTCAAGTCAAGTCAAGTTTATTTATATACAGCGGCCCTTAATCACAAAAAGTCTCGAAGGGCTTCAGAAGCCCACAGTCCAAACATTGAGAAGGGATCTCAGATCCCAGGATTTCCAGGTTGCAATGGATGTCGAGTGGGCAACATTAATTACATGATATGATGCTGTACAAAGTCAAAATTTAAAGCATAAGAGTTCATTTGATGAGATGAAGTGCCACAGGTTGACACCACCAGGGAAGTGGGCCTCCTCAGATCTTGTCCTGGTCGGTCGATGCAGAATTCTCCGAAACAATAGTTTCACTTCGCTCATCGCCATCCAGCACTCTCTCCGAGCAGGAGGGGGAGGAAAGAGAAAAGGGAAGCGGCAGTAAAACAGGTCAAAATTCAGTTTTCAGGGGGTGAGGTAGGGTGAGAGACTCATTGTATACTAAGTGTGCT
Organism: Phyllopteryx taeniolatus; assembly: GCF_024500385.1. NCBI lineage: Eukaryota > Metazoa > Chordata > Actinopteri > Syngnathiformes > Syngnathidae > Phyllopteryx > Phyllopteryx taeniolatus. The sequence continues at coordinate 5,490,325 of NC_084513.1, read as the reverse complement.
TTAACCAAATGTGAGAGCGTAGAAATAAGTCTTAAGTCAAGATTGAAACATTTCTGGAGAGGTAGCCGCTCACATTTTATAGGGTAGGGCATTTCAGAACACTGTAGCCCGGATAGAGAATGTTATAGAACACGGGTGTCAAACTGGTGGCCTGAAGGCCAGATCCGGCCCGCCACATCAGTTTATGGGGCCTGCTAAAGCAAATTCAGTGTCAACCTCATGTTTCTTGCGCAAATATCAAAATTACAAATTGTCTTCACTAGTAATAATGTTGAAATATTGCAAGCATTTTTATTACAATCCCCTTTTAAGAAAAAAATGTAATGTCTATATGTAACTATAATATGATAATTCACTTATATGGGTTCACAGCCATAACGGCCCTCCAAAGGAAGTCATAATGATGATGTGTCCCATGACAAAAACGAGTTTGACACCCCTGTTATAGAACCTGCTGATGTCTTTTTAGCTCTGAGACACTCCAAAAGACCAGCTTGATGTGAACGCAAGGCTCTAAATGGAACATAAAGTACCACTAAGTCAGTAAGTTAAGAAGATGCTAAACCTTGTACAAAGCATTATGAGTAAGTAGCAAAACCTTAAAATCAGATTTCAGGTGGACCGGAAGCTAGTGCAAATTGGCCAGTATAGGGTAATATGATCAAAATTTCAAGTCCTAGTGCATGTCACCTTCATCAACTGTTTTATTGATCTCACGTGTCAATTTTACCTCTGGAAAGTATTACCCCCCTAGAAGGTCATATTTTAACCCTGGAACTACCTTTCAACAATAGTTTCTGTGGTCCAAACATACAATGGTCCTCCAAAAATTCCCAGTTCTAGGCTAAAGTGCCCAACTTCTTCCCTCGGTATCAACAATTGACGTTTTTAAAATCATTTTTATAACCATTGGGAATGTTCAAATGTTAGTGTTATATTTCTTAATGTCAGTACTGGTGCTGCCAATACTGACGTGAAGTAAAGTCCATTGACAAACCATCTCGCTTTTGACCATTCTGAACTTAGAAGTCTAAAAAAAAGAAAGTAACCTCCAAATACTCTCTCTCTCTTTCTCTCTCTCTCTCTCTTTCTCTCTCTCTCTCGGTCTGTGGTGTTTTTCCCCAGGAAGCAATCCTAGACATCAAGCAGATCCGAGTGTGCTACCTCAGGACATGGTTCATCCCTGACGTCATCGCCGCCTTCCCTATAGGATACATCCTACTCTTTGCCGTAATCGTAAACATAATAAACAAACATAATAATAATAAACACATCAGATGATAATAGTGTGTGATTGTGTTTTAGGACTTGCACTACCAAAGTGACGACAACCCCTCCAAGACCACCAAGATGATGAGGATCCTCATGTTTGTGCGCATCCTCAGCCTCATACGACTGGCACGGGTGTCCAGGCTGGTCCGCTTCTTCAACGAGGTGGAGAAAGTAAGTGGAGAGAGAATAGTTGACATGGTCCAAACACAAAATAGTCCTTGAAAAGTTCCAGGAGCATTTAGTTCTCGTGGTTGTAGTTCCTGGAACTAAAACGTTTCAGTCAGATACTGCATGTTCAGCACTGAAATTTTCCTATAACTCTTGAAAGTAATACGCCACTAGCAGGGTCTTCTTTTGGGTCTAATAAACACCCCTTAACTAAATTTAGACAATAGTTAATGAGGTCCAAACTCACAATGGTTCTTCAAAAATTCCAGGATTTTGTAGTTATTGGCACATACACTACAGTTCCTGGAATTAAAAAGTTGCAATCCAGTATGTTCAGAGCTAAAAGGTTCCTGGACCTCTCGAAAGTAATACCCCCCAAACAGGGTATCATTTTGGCCTTGTTAAATTACTCCAAAAATGAATTTAGAGAATAGTTCCTGTGGTCAAAACACACAATGGTCCTCAAAACAATTCCAGAAACTTTGAGTTATTTTTACCTGTTCATTCTAGAGCCCTAAGGGCCATGGAGCTTTGGACTACTTTTAGGTCGTTGAACTAAAAGTTTCTGATCTGACATGCAACAGTCTCTTATTTTGGCACTGGAACTACATTTCAACAATAGATCTCTTTGGTCCAAACAAAGGTCCTCAAAATGTTCCCAGTTCTTGGCTAATGTTGCCGACTTGTTCCTTAGGTATCGAACGCTAACTTGGAGGTGGTTCGGCTGTTTTTCCGCATCCTGTCCCTATTCATGATGATCTTCCTGCTGTGCCACTGGAATGGTTGCATCCAGTACTTTGTACCTATGCTGGAGGAGTTCCCCACAGACTGCTGGGTCCGCAAGGAGAACCTGATGGTACGCTCCATGTTTGGCTTATAGAGTACATCCGACATGTTTGTCATGTATTAGGATTTCAAATGGTTTGTTCCAGAATGCCACGGTCATCGTGAAGTATTCTTGGGGGGTCTTCCGAGCTCTATCGCAGATGATCGCGCTGTCTTACGGATCCATGGACGCTCCGACCAGTGCGTACATATATTGCTCAGAAACCTCAGAGTAACCTAAACCATGAATTTAAAAAAAAAAGCTTTCCGTCGTCCAAACACATAGTGGTCCTCCAAAATTTTCAGGAACTTTTAGTTCTTGCCATTTGTCATTCCTGGAACTAAAAGGTTCCAGTCAGATTTGTCCCCAGAGGTTCCTGGACCTCACAAAAGTATAGTACATGAGTTAAACCCAAAGGTTAGTTACTGCGGACCAGACACACAATGGTCATTAAAAAAAGTTCCAGGAATTTTTTTATTCTTTGCACTTGTAGTTCCTGGAACTAAGATGTTCTCCTTCTGATCCCTGCTGTTCATTCAGGACTGAAGACCCTGTCCCCAGAGGTTCCTGGACTTTTTGGAAATACTACCTCTGGAAGCAGGGTCTTCTTTTGACCCCGATAAATTACCCTGAACTAAATTCAGACCCCAATGTTTCCCGGCCCTCTGGACTACTTTTTGTTCCAGGAACTAAAAGGTTCTGCTGCAGACCCTCCCTGTCTCCAAAGCATCCAGGACCTCTCGAAAGTACTATCCCCTGAGCAGGGTCTTCTTTTGACCCTGATAAATTACCCCAGAAATAAATTTGGGCTGTAGTTGTGTCTGTAACGCAATGGTGTTTTAGATTACGTGGAGATGTGGATCGTGATGGTGAGCATGGTGTCCGGGTGCCTGATGTACACGGTGCTGGTGGCCAACGCCACCACCATGATCGCCAACACCGACCCTGCAGCCAAGGAGTACAAGAGCAAGGTACACAACATTAGTCATTTTGAGTGACATCTTTATCAAGATGATTGAGGTACAAGTAGATTCACACAAAGATACAAGTATAGGTAGAGGTACAGAAATAGATAAATATGTAGATACACATATAGAAAACAGAAACAGGTACAGGTACATATAATAACAGAGAAAGGTACGTATATAGGTACAGGTATAGAAACAGCCAAAGATGCAGCTACAGATATAGAAAGAGAAACAGGTAGAGTTGCAGATACAGGTACAGAAACAAGTACTGTGATTCTACAGATGCATGTGCAGAAATATAAAAAGATACAGGTACAGAAACAGTTACAGTTACAAATGAGAAACCGGTACAGATAAAGAAACAGCTAGAGATAGACGTACCAAAACAAGGACAGAAAAAAAATTAAAATGGAAAAACATACAGGTAAAGGTACAGGAAAAGGCACAGCATCAGAAACAGATAAAGATCCAGGTACAGGAACAGGTAAAGGTACTGAATCCAATGAAGCTCCAGTTACTGTACATGTATAGAAACAGAAACACAGGTATAGGAACATACTTGGAAAGAAAAACAGAAATGGATAAAATGCAGACACAGGCACAAGTACAGGAGCAGATACAGAAACACAAACGTACAGACAAAGGTGCAGAAACACATTTGGATACAGAAACAGATAAAGATACAGACACGGCAACAAGTACCGATACTGTATATTGAAACAGAAACAGAAACAGGTACTGATTCAGCTAAAGATGCAGGTTAACAACATGTAGGAACATATACAAGTTTATGTAGAGTGTTTTCTGTTCTCCAACGTGAGAGTGAACCCCTCTTCACAGATGAGCCGCTTGGAGCACTACATGGCATTCATGAAGCTCCCACCAGAGTTGCAGTTGCGCATTACCAACTACTACCAGGCACGCTACGGAGGGAAATGGTTCGACGAGAAGGCGGTCATGCACACGGTGTCATCCACCTTGAGGGAGGTAACAAAAACAACCCACTTCCTTCTTTACCTGGCAACCCAAACATACTGTAGCTCCACTGAACGACCATCCCTGAACATAGCTCAACCGGTCACTTTCCCTTTGGACTTTTTTCCCCTAGCAAATCCTGACAGTGATGTGCAGCCGCCTGCTCAGGAACATGCCACTGTTCCAGAACAAGGACGACAACGTGATCATTAGCATAGTGCAGAGGCTAGACTACGAGGTGTACCAGGAGGGTGACGTCATTGTCCGGGAGAACGCGCCGGGGGACCGAATGTTCTTCATAGACCATGGCCAGGTGCTGGAGGAGAACCACGCTTGCCACAGGGAGCTTTGCGATGGAGATTTCTTTGGCGGTACGTTTGGATCAGTCGGTTTTTACACCAGCGGTTACAAACTATGGTGTTTGCACCCTTTAAGTGTATAGAAACAGATACAGAGGTAGAGATACAGGTGCAGGTACAGGTACCAGCACAGGTACATGCACAGGTACCAGCACAGGTACCAGCACAGGTACAGGCACAGGTACCAGCACAGGTACAGGCACAGGTACCAGCACAGGTACAGACACAGATATAGTTTCTGATAATTACAAAAAGTGGTCCAGTTACATGTCAGGTTACAGAAACAGAAACAAACATAGCTACAGAAATAGGTACAGGTAGAGGAACAGACGGAAACATAATAGAGAAACAGATGACAGACAAGTAAACAGTAAACCATTATGAACATAAATACAGAAACAGAAAAAGATACAGACAGGTATGGGTAAAGATGTAGGTACAGAAACAGGTATCTGTCCAGGTATTGAAAAAGCTGTAGAAACAGGTCCCAATACATATACAGATAATGTAAATGTACATAAACAGATACAGAAACAGTTACAAAAAGATACCGATACATGCAGACAAACTGTTAATGGTATAGAAACAGATATGGACATTTTAACACTCAAAAATTGCTCGCACGCACACACACGTGCTCATTAAACCCATGGTCATACACAACATTAAAAAAGGTATATGCCACAGCAGCCATACACACGTGTACACGCACACACACACTCAACATTAAGCCGTTATAAACCATGTCATCTGGAATGGGTATTGGTTAAATTAAGCACAGTTCAGGTGCACGGTGGGCGACTGGTTAGCACTGCCTCAGAGTTCTGAGGACCCGTGTCCAAATCCAGCCTCGCCTGTGTGGTGTTTGCATGTTCCCCCCTTTGCCTGCGTTGGTTTTCTCCGGGCACTCCGGTTTCCTCCCACATCCCTAAAAACATGCATAGTCGGTTGATCGAAGACTGAATTGTCCGTTGATGTGAATGTGAGTGCGAATGGTTGTTTGTTTATATGTGCCCTGTGATTGGCTGGTGATCAGTTCAGGGTGTACCTGGCCTCTCGCACAAAGGCAGCTGAGATAGTTGCCAGCACACCTGGGACCCTAGTGAGGATAAGCGCTAAGGAAAATGGATGGATGATTCACTTTTATCTTTATCTCACTGTTAGTGGTTGAAATAAATCAGTTTAGACTTTAATGAAATTATATTCAAAGATTGGCACGAAAAGGCTATACTGCAGGGACCTGTGGCAGGGAACAACTCATTTGGGGGGCACAGAGCTCATTGGGGGGGGGGGCACGTATGATGTCGCTACACTATTAGTCAATATGTGCTGTCTGTGTGTGTGTGTGTGTGTGTGTGTGTGTGTGTGTGTACGTGCTGGTATCTCTATTCGTATGGGTGGTTTTGCATTTATATGTGGGAATGAGATGGGAAGGGCTGTGTTTTTAATATATATTTCTTGCTATTTTAACTTGTTTTATCGCTGTAAGTCACCTTGTATTGCATTTTTTTACGTATAAAATGTGCTACATAAATCAAATTTGACATTTGTACAGATACAGAGACGGGAACAGATACAGAAACATCCTCCTCTGCCTCAGCACACATGATAATCTAAATTGCTAGACAATGTTTTTCTGCAGTTGTCGTTTGAGTCAAGCGATGAATTTAATGCGTCATCTCGTGTGAAACATTTTCAAATCTCTCCGTCATCATCTGTCTCTCTTTTCAAATTATTTTCAGCAAAACTCCTCGATAATCCTCAAACAGGGCTGTGATTTAAGAAAGTAAACAGCAGGTTTTCACGGATTATCCTCCCCACGGGGATGTTGTTCCTGCTGTTGTTGTTCTACTAGAATGATGCTCCTTGTTTTGGGAGGCAGAAACAAATACCGTACAAATTCATTTATTTTGTATCGTCGTGCCCCCTTGCTGGTTAGGAGGGTGAAATGTTAGCGTTCGTGATATTGCTCCTGTTTATCTTCTAAACATGCAGTTGACACTTTTGAAGGGTGACAAAAATATTTTATGATGCTGATTACACTTAGCCCGCGACCCTAGTGAGGAGAAGCGGCTCAGAAAATGGATGGATGGATGGATGGATGGATGATTACACTTACAGACACAGAAACATGTACAAGTACATGTACAGAAACAGATAAACAAACAGGTAAGATGCAGGTACAGGAACGGCTATAAAAACATATACCAGTACCGAAAAAGAAATAGGTACAGGTATGGAAACAGAGACATAGAGACACAGGTACAGAAATAGCTAAAGAAACAGATCAAGGTACAGAAGCAGATACAACTACTGGTGCAGGTAAATACCAACAGCTACAGACAGCTACAGCTACAGCTACACTTACACAATCACACACACACACACATTCCCCGTTCTTCACACCACTGTGTGTGTGTATATATATTCAACCCCAATTCCAATGAAGTTGGGACGTTGTGTTAAACATAAATAAAAACAGAATACAATGATTTGCAAATCATGTTCAACCTATATTTAATTCAATGCACTACAAAGACAAGATATTTAATGTTCAAACTGATGAACTTTATTGTTTTTAGCAAATAATAATTAACTTGCCTGTTCACCTGTGAGATGTTCCAAAGAGGTGTTTGATGATTCCTCAACTTTTTCAGTCTTTTTTTGCCACCTGTCCCAGCTTTTTTGGAACGTGTTACAGCCATAAAATTCTATGTTAAAGATATTAATGATATGTTATTTTATTTATTAAACGATATTGTTTCCTTTTATATATTTTCACAATGGAAACACAAAATATTAGTGTACTATAAAGAACACTACTGTACTGTGACACGCATCACATGCAAGCAGCTGTGATGTGAGCATCTTTTAAAAGCAAAGTATACACTGCATCTTCTCCAGTTAGGGGTGGATTTATTAAATTCTTATCCTTTAAGTCCTTCTAGTTAAGCAGCTTTCCACAGGAAAAAAAAAGGTTCTTTTTTTTTTTTTAATTTAATTTGGAATTAATTGTCAGTTCTGCTTGCCCGTCAGTGCTTGCTGACTCTGCCTTGGGCACGCGTCTGTGTGTGTGTGTGTGTATTTGTGTGTGCGCGCGCGTATGTGTGTTGAGCAGAGGCATGCGTGCTGACCAGAGGCAAACATCTGGCGACGGTGAAGGCTCTGACCGACTGCCAGTGTTTCAGTCTGTCCTGGGATGAGTTTCAGGAGGTGCTGCAAGTCTACCCGGACGTGCGCAAGGATTTGGACAAGATGGTGGAGCTGGATGCAGGATTTGCGTGAGGAGACAACAGGAACAGCTAACGTCAAATATGCACATTTTAGACCAGGGGTGGGCAAACCTTTTGTGCTCAAGGGTCATTTATTTTTAAAACGGACAGACGGACCAGCTCATTCGTAGATAACCTTAAAAATGAAATGTGTGTACTTGTAAAATAAATAATTTAAAATCATAAATCAGTAATTTATATAAATATGTATGTTAATCTAATTTATTTTATATAGTAATATATACATCACCCCGCGACCCTAGCCAGGATAAGCGGTGTTGAAAATGGATGGATGGATATAAATCAATATTCATTCTTACTTAAATGTATTATCAATTAACCAATCATTTAATAAAATAAAAGTTTTTAAATGTACAGTATAAATAAGTGTCCAGTTGGATACTATAATTAAAGTTAAAATGTACAATCGAGTGGTATGTGGTGGGTCCCAATTTACAAATGTTTTGAGTTGCCAAAATTAAAGAATGGCACAGACCAAACTTTGCTCACCCCTGTTTTAGATGCATCCCTCATTTTAGTCATTACAGCAATAATTATCAATAAAGACCATCAAATACTCTCTGCTCCCGTGTGAATGCTCTCTTTGCAAAACCTGCACGGATAGCACAAACTATTTTTGGTTAAAAATAAATAAATAAATGGAAGTATATATACATATATATACACACACACACACACACTCACACACACGGTCTGGACACTGTCAACAATTTAAGGTAGTATGGCCTATCCACTTAATTGCTCAGTAATGCTTTGTACAACTCCATGGGGCAGACTCATAAAAAAATGTATAATGTACAGTGGGTACGGAAAGTTTTCAGACCCCTTAAATTTTGCACTCTTTTTTATATTTCAGCCATTTGGTAAAATCATTTAAGTTATTTGCAGTCGAAGGAAAGACGAATACGGCCATGTACAGGGATATCCTGGACGAAAACCTTCTCCAGAATGCTCAGAACCTCAGACGGGGCCGAAAGTTCACCTTCAAAAAAGACAATGACCCTAAGCACACAGCTAAAATACCGGAGTGGCTTCAGAACAACTCCGTGACTGTTCTTGAATGGCCCAGCCAGAGCCCTAACTTAAACCCAATTGGGCATCTCTGGAAAGACCTGAAAATGGCTGCCCACCAACGTTCACCATCCATCCTGACAGAACTGGAGAGGATCTGGAAGGAGGAACGGCAGATGATCCCCAAATCCAGGTGTGAAAAACTTGTTGCATCATTCCCCAAAAGACGCATGGCTGTATTAGCTCAAAAGGGTGCTTCTACTACATACTGAGCAAAGGGTCTGAATACTTATGGCTGTGTGATATTTCAGTTTTTCTTTTTTAATACATTTGCAAAAATTTCAACAATTCCGTTTTTTTCTGTCAATATGCTGTGTGTACATTAATGTGGAAAAAAAGAACTTAAATCTTCTTTTCCTTTTAGCTTGTCCCTTTAGGGGTCGCCACAGCGCGTCATCCTTTTCCATGTAAGCCTATCTTCTGCATCCTCCTCTCGAACACCAACTGCCCTCATGTCTTCCCTCACGACATCCATCAACCTTCTATTTGGTTTTCCTCTAGCTCTCTTGCCTGGCAGCTCCATCCTCATCATCCTTCTACCAATATACTCACTGTTTCTCCTCTGGACGTGTCCAAACCATCGAAGTCTGCTCTCTCTAACTTAGTCTCCAAAACATCGAACCTTGGCTGTCCCTCTGATGAGCTCATTTCTAATTTTATCCAACCTGGTCACTCCGAGAGCGAACCTCAACATCTCCATTTCCGCCACCTCCAGTTCTGCTTCCTGTTGTCTCTTCAGTGCCACTGTCTCTAATTCGTACGTCATGGCTGGCCTCACCACTGTTTTATAAACTTTGCCCTTCATCCTAGCAGAGACTCTTCTGTCACATAACACACCTGACGCCTTCCCCCACCCGTTCCAACCTGCTTGGACCCGTTTCTTCACTTCCTGACTACACTCACCATTGCTCTGGACGGTTGACCCCAAGTATCTAAAGTCCTCCACCCTTGCTATCTTTTCTCCCTGTAGCCTCACTCTTCCCCCACCACCCCTCTCATTCATGCACATATATTCTGTCTTACTTCGGCTAATCTTCATTCCTCTGCTTTCCAGTGCATGCCTCCATCTTTCTAACTGTTCCTCCACCTCCTCCCTGCTTTCACTGCAGATCACAATGTCATCTGCAAACATCATGGTCCACGGGGATTCCAGTCTAACCTCATCTGTCAGCCTTTCCATCACCACTGCAAACAGGAAGGGGCTCAGGGCTGATCCCTGATGCAGTCCCACCTCCACCTTAAATTCGTCTGTCACACCTACAGCACACCTCACCGCTGTTCTGCTGCCCTCGTACATGTCCTGTATTATTCTAACATACTTCTCTGCCACTCCTGACTTCCGCATGCAGTACCACAGTTCCTCTCTGGGTACTCTGTCATAGGCTTTCTCTAGATCTACAAAGACACAATGTAGCTCCTTCTGACCTTCTCTGTACTTTTCCATCAACATCCTCAAAGCAAATAATGCATCTGTGGTACTCTTTCAAATATTCACTCGCCTCCACTACTCTTTCCCATAACTTCATTGTGTGGCCCATCAACTTTATTCCTCTATAGTTCCCACAGCTCTGCACATCAGCCTTGTTCTTAAAAATGGGCATCAGCACACTTTTCCTCCATTCCTCAGGCATCTTCTCACCCGCTAGAATTCTATTGAACAAGCTGGTCAAAACCTCCACAGCGACCTCTCTTAGATGCTTCCATACCTCCACAGGAATGTCATCAGGACCCACTGCATTTCCATTTTCATCCTCTTTAATGCCTTTCTAACTCCCCTCTTACTAATCATTGCCACTTCCTGGTCTACCACACTTGCCTCTTCTACTCTCCCTTCTCTCTCATTTTCGTCATTCATCAACTCCTCGAAGTATTCTTTCCATCTACCTAGCACACTGCTGGCACCAGTCAACATATTTCCATCTCTATCCTTAATCACCCTAACCTGCTGCACATCCTTCCCATCTCTATCCCTGTCTGGCCAGCCTGAATAGATCCTTTTTCCTTCTTTAGTGTCAAACCTGCCATACATGTCATCATATGCCTCTTGTTTGGCCTTTGCCAACTCTACCTTTGCCCTGTGTCGCATCTCAATGTATTCCTTTCGCCTCTCCTCGGTCCTCTCAGTGTCCTACTTCTTCTTAGCTAACCTTTTTCCTTGTATGATTTCCTGTACTGTGAGGTTCCACCACTAAGTCTCCTTCTCTCCTTTCCTGCCAGAAGATACACCAAGTACTCTCCTGCCTGCCTCTCTGATCACCTTGGCTGTAGTGGTCCAGTCTTCTGGAAGCTCCTCCTGTCCACCGAGAGCCTGTATCACCTCTTCCTGAAAAGATGCACAACACTCGTCCTGTCTCAGCTTCCACCACATGGTTCTCTGCTCTGCCTTTGTCTTCCTAATCTTCCTCCCCACCACCAGAGTCATCTTACACACCACCATCCTATGCTGTCTAGCCACACTCTCCCCTACCACTACCTTACAGTCAGTAACCTCCTTCAGATTACATCGTCTGCACTAGATGTAATCCACCTGCGTGTTTCTACCTCCACTCTTGTAGGTCACCCTATGTTCGTGCCTCTTCTGGAAAAAAAGTGTTCACTACAGCCATTTGCATCCTTTTTGCAAAGTCTACCACCATCTGTCCCTCCAAGTTTCTTTCCTGGATGCCATACTTACCCATCACTTCTTCATCACCCCTATTTCCTTCACCAACATGTCCATTACAATCTGCACCAATCGCGACTCTCTCTCTGTCTGGGATGCTCAGAACTACTTCGTCTAGCTCCTTCCAGAATTTCTCTTTCACCTCTAGGTCACATCCTACCTGTGGGGCATAGCCACCAATTACATTATACATAACACCCTCAATTTCAAGTTTCAGCCTCATCACTCGATCTGATACTCTTTTCACTTCCAAGATATTCTTAGCCAACTCTTCTTTTAAAATAAACCCAACTCCATTTCTCTTCCGATCTACACCATCCATCCATCCATCCATTTTCTGAGCCGCTTCTCCTCACTAGGGTCGCGGGCGTGCTGGAGCCTATCCCAGCTGTCATCGGGCAGGAGGCGGGGTACACCCTGAACTGGTTGCCAGCCAATCGCAGGGCACATAGGAACAAACAACCATTCGCACTCACAGTCATGCCTACGGGCAATTTAGAGTCTCCAATTCATGCATGTTTTTGGGATGTGGGAGGAAACCGGAGTACCCGGAGAAAACCCACGCAGGCACGGGGAGAACATGCAAACTCCACACAGGCGGGGCCGGGGATTGAACCCGGGTCCTCAGATCTGTGAGGCTGACGCTCTAACCAGTCGGCCACCGTGCCGCCCGATCTACACCATGGTAAAATAATTAAAACCCTGCCCCTAAACTTCTAGCCTTACTGCCTTTCCACCAGGTCTCCTGGACACATAATATAGCGACCTTTCTCATAATCATCATGTCAACCAACTCCCGAGATTTTCCTGTCATAGTCCCAACATTCAAAGTCCCCACATTCAGTTCTAGGCTCTGGGCTTTCCTCTTCTCTTTCTGCTGAAGAACCCGCTTTCCACCTCCTTCGACTTTGACCCACAGTAGCTGAATTTCCAATGGCGCCCTGCAGGTTGACAGCGCCGGTGGCGGATCTTGTTAACCCGGGCCACGACCGATCCGGTATGGAATTCTTTGGATGAACGCTCATATTTGTTTGGCAAAGTTTTAAGCCGGATGCCCTTCCTGATGCAACCCTCTACATCTTATCCGGGCTTGGGACCGGCCTACAGTTTGCAATGGCTTGTGCCCCCCATAGGGCTGCATAAAAAAAAAGAAAAAAAAGAGAACTTAAATGATTTTAGAAAATGGCTGCAATATAACAAAGAGTGAAAAATGTAATGGGGTCTGAATACTATCCCTACCTACTGTATATAACTTCAGTATATGTATGAAACAAATTTGTCTCATATGTTTGATATGACCGTACTGTGCATTTAAAAAAAAAAAAACTTTTTTTTTTTGGGAGGGCATGTTCTACTTTTTTTTAATGGAATAATAATTTATTTCCATTAAAAAAATCATATATTTTCAAGGAAAAAAAATATTTTTGAGACACAGAGGCCTTTGCTTTCAATAATGTCGTATATATTGGAGAGATGAGTTATATAATATTTATAGTTTTAGGAAAAAGCAGTTTCATTTTGAAGAATCATTATTTGTTTTTTTTTAAAGTTGTATACTTTCAAGAAATTTCCATATTGTGATATGTTTCGTATGTGTTTGGTTTGGATTGTGGTCTTGATTTCCATATGTTTATTATTACTATTATTATTATTATTATTATTTTTTTTTTTAAATAAACCGTATAAACCCAAATGACACAACAGACTGGACAAATTACGTGTTCACAAATTGTTCTTCCCAAAGAAAAAACGTTTGCCGTTCTTTCCACCACAATTATTATTCATTCATATCACTAATATTTAAAACATACAACGCAATTTGAGGCATGTTTGGACGTACATTGTCTTGTTTCACCCCCTCACCATAACAAGTGTTACTACAAGTAGGGACATCACACGGTCGATAAGGGACGCTCACGCAAAAAAATAAAAAATAAAAAAACAGAAGCAACGAAGAAGAAGCTACACATCCGGGTAGGAGGCAGCGGCGCCAAAAGTGAAAAGCTAAACGTCATTTTCCCCAAAGTCAAGAGTTGGTTAAGCATTCGAAGTCATTTCGCTCGCGTTTATATTCGTGACCAGAACGCTTTGAAAATGGACCCCAAGGCGGATTTTTTTGCCAAACTGAAGAAACTATGCGGGACGCTGGAAACGGAGGCGGCCCGGCTCCAGCAAACCTTCGAGAACCGCCATGACAGCGGTGGCAGTGGTCAGTCACAATATTCCCGACGCAGTCACATTGGACACAATTAAGGCAACAATATCGGTATATGGTTAATAATTCGGTTTTGTTTTTCTTTCCCCCTAGAGGCGGCAGCGAAAGCCATACGAGCCTTTCACGACTTGAACTGTGACGTGTTTGGCCTGAAGGTAAGGACCAAACCAAAACAAAAACAAAAAGTGCTCCACAAAACGTTTGTGTGGATTTACATAGTACCAGTATTGTCAGACAGATGTTTTAAATACAATTCCAATTATATATATATATATATATATATATATATACACCCACACACAGTGGGACAAAAAAGTATTTAGTCAGCCACCAATTGTGCAAGTTTTCCCACTTAAAAAGATGAGAGAGGCCTGTAATTTTCATCATGGGTATACCTCACCTGTGAGAGACAAAATGAGAAAAATAAATCCAGAAAATCACATTATCTGATTTATATTTATTTTTTTAATTTAAGGGGGGAAATAACTTATTAGTAAATTATGGTGGAAAATAAGTATTTGGTCACCTACAAACAAGAGATTTCTCGCTCTCACACACCTGTAACTTCTTCTTTAAGAGACTCCTCTGTCCTCCACTCGTTACCCGTATTAATGGAACGTTTGAACTCGTTATCAGTATAAAAGACTCGTGTCCACAACCTCAAACAGTCACACGCCAAACTCTACCATGGCCTAGACCAGGGGTGCCTAACCTTTTTTGCCCCAAGATCTACTTTTCAAGCAGCCAACCTCCCGCAAACTACCTTTTTCTGAGGGGGTGGGGGCCGCGACCATGTCTCCGGTTTGAGAGCGCAGCACCAATGTATGTCGATGTACTTTGTACCTCACCGCATGAGCCAATCTTGCACACCACAACATAATTAACAATGTAATTTTTTTTGTCATTACCTGAGTTTACTCCGATGACTTGCACTGAATCAGCCAGGGATGCGTACTCTGTCGTATTTTCCATGCACAGTCCTAAAATGCCGCTCCACATTTCCGTTCTTTGGTAATGCGATGGCAGACTGGCAGATGAGGCATACGCATTTCGAAAATGTCATCGTGAAAAAGTGCTCTTCGTCCCATTCCGTATGAAAGTGGTAAGTTTTTGTCTTCTTACTTCGTCCAGCTCCCCCACTCATTTTTATACCCTTTCTTAAGTTTAAGAGAAAACACCGAGAGTTAAAAATTGGAGGTAACTCACTGACTAGCTTGTTAGTTTTGACACACTTGGCACTGTTTGCGCATCTGCAGTTACCTTTTAGCAGCGTTGTTTGCGCATGTGCTACTATGACATTTTGCAATTTTTTGCCAGTGTATTCCGGTGTGTTTAATGATTTCATCTATCCATCTACTTTTAGGTCTTTGCCGTGGTCGCTTTGTATCCAGTGGTATCCAATTGATAGTTTCTGTGGTCCACCTTTTGTCAGCTCTTCGGGCAACGTGGCCAGCCCATTTCCATTTAAGGCTTTTTTTTTTTTTTTTTTTTTTTTTGGGAATGGCGTCAGTAACTCGCATCTGCTGTCTTATACAACTGCATCTTTTCTTGTCGCGAATGCTTATTTTCAACATTTGGCGTTCCGTGTTCCTTTGGGTTACACGTAGTCTCTGTATAACTGTGGCATTCGTAGTCCAAGTTTCACTACCATAAGTGAGGACTGGTAAAATGCATTGATCGAAAACTTTTGTTTTCAAGCAAATGGGAAGATTGTTCTTGACTATAACACTAAGCCTTCCATAAACCTGCCAGGCAAGCTTCATGCGGCGTTCAACTTCAGTGCTTGTATTATATGTATATGTATGTATTTATAGATAAATAAATTTGTTAAACAAAAACTAAATGTTAAAGAATAAATGTATATTGTTTGTAAATTAAATTATTGCAGTATCTGTATTGTAAAATGCTAAAATTGAATTGACTAATTAAAAATATCAGAATCTGAATTACAGTTAAAAAAAGAATTAAATAGGAAGAAAATGCTGAATTACAAAAATATACTGGTGGTTAGGTTGCATATTTGCATAACTTGCCCATGTAGTATTACCACACTACATTGATAAATCTGGATGCATTCAATCCAGTTGCATTCATCTCTCTCACACACACACACGCACACATACAAATTAGTAAATGTGTTGAATGCATCACATTAAATTATGCAGGTCTTCATAAGGTTATATCACAAGGGTAAAACATTGATTGTGTTAAACTGATCTATTTAAGTCATAGTTACGGCTGCTATACACATCCGTTCTGTCTTTCTCATGACACAAAGGAGTGAGAAGAGTGCTGTTTGTGTGTTACAGGGTCAGCTGCAGGACATGCTGAATGAGCAGAAAGCACACACGAAGGGAGTGGATGCTTTCATTCAGGCCTGCAGGGCCATGCAGAGCAAGGTCGCCCATGACGTCCGCGCGCTCACGGAACACTTGGAAAATTATGGATACCAAGCTCCCACAGACACACGTGCACCAAATGGTGAGTAATAGTGACAGATTTACAAAGACATCCCAAAGGAAATTGCAGAAATTGAAATACTCAGGGTGGTAATGGTGAGCGTGGTAAGGAAGTGAAGAAATGGGTCCAAGCAGGTTAGAACAGGTGGAGGAAGGTGGCAAGTGTGTTATGTGACAGAAGAGTCTCTGCTAGGATGAAGGGCAAAGTTTATAAGACAGTGGTGAGGCCAGCCATGATGTACGGATTAGAGACAGTGGCACTGAAGAGACAACTGGAAGCAGAGCTGGAGGTGGCAGAAATGAAGATGTTGAGGTTCTCTCTAGGTGTGACCAGGTTGGATAGGATTAGAAATTATCTCATCCGAGGCACAGCCAAAGTTAGATGTTTTAGGGACAAAGTTAGAGAGAGCAAACTTTGATGGTTTGGCCAGGCAAGAGCGCTCGAGGAAAACCAAAGACAAGGTTGATAGATGTAGTGAGGGAAGACATGAGGGCATTTGGTGTTAGAGAGGAGGATGCAGGAGATTATATGGAAAAGGATGAGAACGCTGTGGCCACCCCTCACGGGACAAGCCGAAAGGAAAAGCAGAAGATATGGCAGCGCCTGCGAAGCCATAATGATTCTCGGTGAGCAGTAAAAATGTACTGTTATAAATATTTGTAACATTAGACATTACATTTCATATTGGAATGAAAGTACTGTGGTGGTGGGTTGATGTAATTCCCCCTATGGAACTCAGGGCCCTTTGTGTCCCACACGTTCGTTTTTGGTGTGCCGGAATTCCAATTGACTTCCGTGGTTTCTTCCGAACAACTTGTTCTTTTACTCGACATTTTTTGTAGCTTCAGAGATGTGTTCTTTGAAGTGACTGTACAAGAAACAAATCTGCAGTCTTGTAAAGATGTTAAACCTGATGCGGTAGCAAATGATATACTATATGGCGGCGACGCAGTGCCCGCGACGATGTCATAATTATCGGGTGAACAGTGAAAATGTATCTAATTAATATATACATTTGTAACGTTAGACATTACATATTTGAATGAAAGTACAGCTTTTCCCACAACCCTAGGTCCACTGGTATTTATGCAATGTGGGGGAAAAAAATCCTTATGTATGTTTGCATTACGATCTATGGACATGATGATTTTTTGGGGGGGGGGTGGGGGGGATCTGTATTATACTTGAGAAATGATGCTTACTCAAATCAAACCAACGCTACTTTTAACTGTCGTCGTTTGCACGCTACTTGAAGCTGAAGGTGAGAAGTTGGAGGACAAAGAGTCAGGTGAGAACAAGCCTGAAGAAGGAAAAGGTTCAGATGAGGAGGAGGAGGTGGCGTTGGGATGCAGCAGGTCACCAATGCCACCTCCGGCAGCAGCACTGCCCAACCGCGCTGACCCCATGCGCACCCCCAGAATGTCCGACTTTGGCCTGTGCGAGCTGCAGCTTCGTTGGAACTTCTTGGGGTGCGGACAGGAGCCTGCCATGCCCGATGTGAGCTTCCCCCGCCTGGACATGCCTACGCCGCTGCCCCCCACACCCAAGTGTACGCTGCGCATGGACGACGACGACGAGCGCCGCACCCCGCAGATGATGGACTTTGGCATCTCCGAGGACACCATGTTCTTCAACAGCGACTTCACCATGGATCTCTTCAGGAAGAACGCGGACAAAAGGTAAAACAGGGATTTTCGACTATAACACTTCCTCCACATATTTTTTTTCTCCCTTTTTTTTTATTTTATTTAATTTTTTTTTTTTTTGTAAACACTTGTTACTTGCTCCTCCACAGACCAGCGCAGAACCAGGACCCGGCTGTCCCAGCTCTGACTGAAAGTCTCAGTAAAGAAAGTAAGCAAATGTTAGCAATGTCGGTGACAAAAATTATCACGGTTGTCATTTTCACAGTATTACAAAGTACAGGGCCACACTGAAAATATGAAAAATAATCACACTGACAGTCATATATTTCAAACAAAAAGTATTTTCTTTAATTTTTTTTTTAGAAAGTCGGTTTTTTTTCATGAAAAGTTTGAAGTTTTGAATCAAAAATATTTTTGCCTGGGGGAAGTCCCATATTTTCAAGAAAAATTGTTTCCTTTTTTGAGGAAAAAAAGTATTTTCTTAGGAAATGAGTATAACATTTAAAATTATCGAGGAAAGAAATCGAAGCATAATTTTGAAGGGGGGAAAATGTTTTGGATAATAAAGTTGTATGCCTTGTAAGTTCATTTTAAAATAACAATTTTTTTTTAGAAAAAGGATGTATATTTTTAATATTAAACTCCTATTTTTCAGGGAAAAATATGGATTTTTATCTGGAAAAGCTTGCATATTTTTGAGCTAAAATATTTTTTTGGGGGGGGGGACTTGTCCTATGTTTTCAATTAAAAAGTCAGCTTTTTCAGGAAAATATTTCCCTTCAAAAAAAGTATTTTCCAGAAAAAGTACTATTTTTAAAGAGAGAAAAAAATAGTGGAACCTCGATAGAACGGACTAATAGGGGCGTGGGGTCGTCCAATATAATCAACCACTTTAAGGCCATATGCTTATTATACAGTCCAAAATTGTTTTGTAGGTTGTTTTTTTCATGGGCTAAAATGCCCAGGACAGTACAGTTATTGTAAATAAATATTTTTTAAAAAAAGCTTAAATGTTTGAAAGTGTCACATTTTATCCATAATCACAACTGTGATTGGTCATGGTGACATTGACGCGTAGTACTCATCATAAGTTGCTTTCATGAACTGTGAGGATTTAGTGTGCTTCCGAGTTCCAAATATGTTGCTAAAGGAAAATGGCTTGGCAAAAAAAACAAAAAACTGTTAATATACCAAAAATAGCATGTTCCGGACAAAGACTAGTTTTGTACTCCTCAGAGATAACGCCGCAGCCATCTCGCTCTATGTACAATAGATATAAGCATCATCACATGGCCGCTACGTCAATACACCCCATTCTACATGGCTGCCACATAGGTACATCTTTTTGAACTGGATCTAGTAATACTGTATCTGTCACCCAGGAATACTGTAATTTCTCGTAATGCGCATTTTTTTCCCCAATTTTTTTTTTGCGTCAATAATGCACATTATACATGGGTATAGGAGAAAATGAAAGACTAACATTTGATAAATGTATGCTGCCATCTAGAGGTTATGAAAAATACGTACACTTTCATTCCAATATGCCAACGCCCCTAGAGGTTAGGAAAATAACCTCTAGGGGTCAGTGGCATAAAATAAACAAAGCCCTAACTTTGCTTATTTTAAGGAGAAGGTGACTCGGCAGAAAAAAAGGCAATGGGATGCCATACTAATGTAATGGATATGGTCTCGCGAGATGGCACCATGACCCCCGATCTCTGACTGGGACTGCATCCCTGTCTCCGCTCCCCCGCCGAGACAGACGGTCACGGGTATGCCTGGTTGATCTCACACGGACGTTAAATGAATTGCCAGCCAGTCTGAAGGAGCTCATCAAAAGCAGATACCCGAGAACCTGACTTCTCACCCGAACTTTAAACTAATTAACTTTAAACTAATTAACCCTAGAAACCTGGGCTCCCAGTCATCCGAAGACCCCATGTATGTGCAGGGCTCAAAATACCGACCCAAAAAGTTTGAAAATCTTTTGGTCCCGTATGCCAAGATAAAACTCAAAGGACCATTTGGCCTTTGAAATGCAAGCCAAGCCCTCTGGGAGAATGGTTGGAACACGAGCAGCACCCAGAGGCGGTGGAGAATTATTGCAACTCCGGAGGCATTAATGATATGTTGACAGAGGAGGACCATCCCCCCTTTCGACTGAGCATAAAAGTTTGCATCGTTTTTAAAATGTAGTTTGTAAATTTTGGGGGAAATGGTTGTATATTTTCAAGAGAAAATGTCTTATTTACGAGGGGAAAACTGAGAAAAAAGTAGTATGTTGAGGTGAAAAAAAGCCACAAGCTTGAGGGGGGAAAAAGCCCTGCATTTTTGTGGAAGTCACAAATGTCAAGAAAAGAATTTGGATATTTTTCCAGATTAAAATTAATGAGGGAAGCTCTCTTTGCCAATCATTGGTTAACATCATTTAATTGCCATTCCAGTACTGCTTGAGGAACACTCATGCCCTAAAATAGCCTTACATATGGGGGTTATACTGCTACTGGTTAATTTAGCAAAACAAATTTACAGAGATCTTTGTTTAAAAAAATATATATATATATATATATATATATATATATATAATTTAAAGAAAGTACTTTTCAATGATTAGGCAACTATGTCATTGGTAGACAGCTTGGTGTCTCCTGAGCCACCTGTGTTCTGCACGCCGGGGTTTGAGATAAAAAAAACAAACGGCCAATGTTCCCCACCACCGCAAGGGGTAGAGGACGACGCCCAATTTCGGAGCAGCGCCGACAACCCTGAAACCCCCGAGGTGCCGGTCTTCCAAACACCCTCCTTAAAACGTCTACTAAGCAACAAAAAGGTACAACTACTCAATCACAACGGCCACAAACCTGTGCGGTTCAGTTTAGATTCATTTGTTTTGCAGCACGAGCCCCTGGTCGCGGAAAGCGAGGACAGCCACTTCATACCACGTCTTGTGACTCCTCGTGATTGTGCCATCCAAGACCAGCGACGCATGTGGGAATACGACGTGCCAGAATTACACATCCCAGGTGTACAGGTGCTGCAGTCCACTCTGGTCAACAAACACTGGTGTCAAATTCCTTTGAATTCGTGGGTAACATTCCTGCTGGAATTAGTACGGTATTATTTTTGTTGCAAATCATGAGCAATCTGAAGTTTCTCAACGATTGCAATTTCAACACTATCATTTGTTTTAATTTACATATGCAACTTGGAGGTCAAAGTGAATCTATATCCAGATGTGATGTTTATAAAGCAACTTAAGTTCTACAAATCATTTTAAATTCATGTTAATTTCCGCATCCATCTGGAAATCTTGACAATGTCAACTGGCTCATTGCACCATACAAACTGAAGTGAAAACTAGGCTTTACACGATCAGGATTTTTTGGGGCCGATCACAAGATGGAGAAATGTGTCCATTTACATGACTTGTTCATTTATTGTATATACTTGTGTACTGAATACTGTATCCATTTTCTGTACCGCTTATCCTCACTAGAGTCGCGGGTGTGCTGGAGCCCATCCCAGCTCAAAATTATTCTCTAGCATTTTAGACAAAAGTTAAAACATCAATGACCGCTAGGGGGCATTCAAGGATTGGCCACTGACATAAGCTTAGGTCAGATCAACATAACATGACAGAAATAATGGGTGCTAACTTATTGTAATTAAATTACTTTATTGCAATTAAATTATCCATCCATCCATTTACTACCGCTTATCCGAGGTCGGGTCGCGGGGGGAGTAGCATTAGGAGGGACGCCCAGACTTCCCTCTCCCCAGCCACTTCATCCAGCTCTTCCCTTGCCAGCCGAAGGCTGTAGTCTCTCCAGCGTGTCCTGGGTCGTCCCCGGGGTCTCCTCCCGGTGGGACGTGCCCGGAACACCTCACCAGGGAGGCGTCCAAATCAGATGCCCCAGCCACCTCATCTGGCTCCTCTTGATGTGGAGGAGCAGCGGCTCTACTCTGAGATCCTCCCGGATGACCGAGCTTGTCACGCTATCGCTAAGGGAGAGCCCGGACACCCTGCGGAGGAAACTCATTTCGGCCGCTTGTATCCGGGATCTTGTTCTTTCAGTCACGACCCACAGCTCGTGACCATAGGTGAGGGTAGGAACGTAGATCGACCGGTAAATCGAGAGCTTCGCCTTCCGGCTTAGCTCCTTCTTTACCACAACGTATCGATACAAAGTCCGCATCACTGCAGACGCTGCACCGATCCGCCTGTCGAGCTCCCGTTCCATTCTTCCCTCACTCGTGAACAAGACCCCAAGATACTTGAACTCCTCCACTTGGGGCAGGATCTTATCCCCGACCTGGAGAGGGTACGCCACCCTTTTCTGAATGAGGACCATTGTCTCAGATTTGGAGGTGGTGATTCTCATCCCAGCCGCTTCACACTCAGCTGCGAACTGCTCCAGTGAGAGTTGGAGATCACGGCTTGATGAAGCCAACAGAACCACATCTGCAAAAAGTAGAGATGCAATACTGAGGCCACCAAACCGGACCCCCTCTACGCCTCGGCTGCGCCTAGAAATTCTGCCCATAAACGTTGTGAACAGAATCGGTGACAAAGGGCAGCCTTGGCGGAGTCCAACCCTCACCGGAAACGAGTCCGACTTACTGCCGGATATGCGGCCCAAACTCTGACTCCGGTCGTACAGGGACCAAACAGCCCGTATCAGGGGGATCGGTACCCCATACTCCCGAAGCACCCCCCACAGGACACCCCGAGGGACACGGTCGAACGCCTTCTCCAAGTCCACAAAACACATGTAGACTGGTTGGGCGAACTCCCATGCACCCTCGAGGACCCTGCTAAGAGTGTAGAGCTGGTCCACTGTTCCACGGCCAGGACGAAAACCACAATGCTCCTCCTAAATCTGAGATTCAACTTCCTGACGGACCCTCCTCTCCAGCACCCCTGAATAGACTTTACCAGGGAGGCTGAGGAGTGTGATCCCCCTGTAGTTGGAACACACCCTGCGGTCCCCCTTCCTAAAAAGGGGGGCCACCACCCAAGTCTGCCAATCCAGAGGCACTGTCCCCGATGTCCACGCGATGTTGCAGATGCGTGTTAACCAGGACAGCCCAACAACATCCAGAGCCTTGAGGAAATCCGGGCAAATCTCATCCACCCCCGGGGCCTTGCCACAGAGGAGCTTTTTAACAGCCTCGGTGACCTCAACCCCAGAGATGGGAGAGCCCGCCTCAGATACCCCAGACTCTGCTCCCTCATGTGAAGGCGTGTCTGTGGAATTGAGGAGGACTTCGAAGTATTCTCCCCACCGGCTCACAACGCCCGAGTCGAGGTCAGCAGTACCCCATCCCCACTATACACAGTGTTGATGGTGCACTGCTTCCCCCTCCTGAGACGCCGGATGGTGGACCAGAATTTCCTCGAAGGCGTCCGGAAGTATTTCTCCATGGCCTCACCGAACTTCTCCCATACCAGAGTTTTTGCTTCAGCGACCACCAAAGCTGCATTCCGCTTGGCCAGCCGGTACCCGTCAGCTGCCTCAGGAGTCCCACAGGCCAAAAATGCCTGATAGGACTCCTTCTTCAGCTTGAAGAACATCCCTCATTGTTGGTGTCCACCAACAGGTTCTGGGATTGCCGCCACGACAGGCACCAACCACCTTACGGCCACAGCTCCAGTCGGCCGCCTCAGCAATGGAGGCGCGGAACATGGTCCACTTGGACTCGATGTCCCCCGCCTCCCCCGGAACATGAGCAAAGTTCTGTCGGAGGTGGGAGTTGAAACTCCTTCTGACAGGGTATCCCGCCAGACGTTCCCAGCAGACCCTCACAATACGTTTGGGCCTGCCAGGTCAGACCGGCATCTTCCCCCACCATCGGAGCCAACTCACCACCAGGTGGTGACCAGTTGACAGCTCCCCTCTCTTCACCCGAGTGTCCAAGACATGCAGCCGCTAATCCGATGACACGACCACAAAGTCGATCATCGAACTGCGACCTAGGGTATCCACATGTGCACTTGGCACCAGGACATGGTTGAACTTGCTGTTCGTTATGGACAAGCCGTGATGAGCACAGAAGTCCAATAACAGAACACCGCTCGGGTTCCTCCCAATCACGCCCTTCTGGGTCTCACTGTCATTGCCCACGTGAGCATTGAAGTCCCCCAGCAGAACGATGGAGTCCCCAGCGGGAGTGATCTCCAGCACCCCCTCCAAGGACTCCAAAAAGGGTGGGTACTCTGAACTGCTGTTTGGTGCATAGGCACAAACAACAGTCAGGACCCGTCCCCCCACCCGAAGGCGGAGGGAGGCGACCCTCTCGTCCACCGGGGTGAACCCCAACGTACAGGTGCCGAGCCGGGGCACAATAAGTATACCCACACCTGCTCGGCGCCTCTCACCGTGGGCAACTCCAGAGTGGAAGAGAGTCCAACCCCTCCCGAGAGGACTGGTACCAGAACCCAAGCTGTGCGTGGAGGCGAGTCCTACTATATCTAGTCGGAACTTCTCGACCTCACACACCGCTCGAGCTCCTTCCCTGCCAGAGAGGTGAGATTCCACGTCCCTGGAGCCAGCTTCTGTAGCCGGGGTTCGGATCGTCAAGGTCCCCGCCTTCGGCCACCGCCCAGCTCGCACTGCACCTGACCCCTATGGCCCCTCCCACAGGTGGTGAGCCCATGGGAAGGGGGACCCACGTTACCCTTTCGGGCTGTGCCTGGCCGGGCCCCATGGGTGCATGCCTGGCCACCAGGCGCTCTCCTTCGAGCCCCACCTCCAGGCCTGGCTCCAGAGGGGGGCCCCGGTGACCCACGTCCGGGCAAGGGAAACCTGAGTCCATATTTTGTCTTCGTCATAAGGGGTCTTTGAGCAATTAAATTACTTTAAATGCTGTTAATGACATGCTTAATCTAATGTTCTCACTGTCCCGGCTATATCGACGAGTGTTGTGCAGAGTTTGCGTCTGTTTGGCTTTTTTTTTTTTTTTTCCCCCCTTCCACCACGCTGCATTGCTTGAACGTGGCATGCTTCTCCTTGTGTACATTCTTCAGGTGCCTGATCAAATTTGTGTTGAAGCATTCAACATGTTGCATCATTCCCAAAGTCTCATGGCTGTATTGGCTCAAAAGGGTGCGTCTACTAAATACTGAGCAAAGGGTCTGAATACTTATGGCTGAGATATTTGAGTGTTTCTTTTTTAATCGGCAAAAATTTCAACAATTCCTTTTTTTTCTGTCAATATGGGGTGCTGTGTGTACATTAATATGGAAAAAAATAATTCAAATGATTTTAGCAAATGACTGCAATATTAAAAAGTGAAAAATTAAAGGGGGTCTGAATACTTTCTGTACCCGTGTGTGTGTGTGTGTGTGTGTGACACACACTGCATGTGTGGCTTCATCAAACCGTGATCTCCAACTCAACTCTCACTGGAGCGGTTCAC
This sequence comes from Phyllopteryx taeniolatus, assembly GCF_024500385.1. NCBI lineage: Eukaryota > Metazoa > Chordata > Actinopteri > Syngnathiformes > Syngnathidae > Phyllopteryx > Phyllopteryx taeniolatus. Next base: position 5,464,988 of record NC_084513.1, on the reverse strand, counting down.
AGCTGAGTGTGAAGCAGTTGGAAAGAAAATCAGCACCTCTGAATGTGAGACCATGGTCCTCAGTCGGAAAAGGGTGGTGTACCCTCTTCAGGTCGGGGATGAGATCCTGCCCCAAGTGGAGGAGTTCAAGTATCTTGGGATCTTGTTCACGAGTGAGGGAAGAATGGAACGGGAGAGATTTACAGGAGGATCGGTGCAGTGATGCAGACTTTGTATCGGTCGGTTGTGGTGAAGAAGGAGCTAAGCCGAAAGGCGACTCTCTCAATTTACCGGTCAATCTACATTCCTACCATCATCCACAGCTCGTGACCGAAAAAACAAGATCCCAGATACAAGCGGCCGAAATGAGTTTCCTCCGCAGGGTGTCCGGGCTCTCCCTTAGAGATGGGGTGAGAAGCTTGGTCATCTGGGAAGGGCTCAGAGTAGAGCCACTGCTCGGGCATCTGATTACGATGCCTCCTGGACGGCTCCCTGTTGTGAGGTGTTCCGGGCATGTCCCACTGGGGGGAGACCCCGGGGACGACCCAGGACACGCTGGAGAGACTGTCTCCCGGCTGGCCTGGGAACGTCTCGGGATCCCCCCTGAAGAGCTGGAGGAAGTTGCTGGGAAGAGGGAAGTCTGGGCTTCCCTGCTAAAGCTACTGCCCCCGCGACCCGACCTTCTGAGAAACTGGATGGATAGGTGTGGGGTCTGTTGGAGATTAAAAAAATTAATATTTTAAGGGTGGAAAAATTAGTTGCTAAAGGGGTTGAGTCTCTCTAAATATAGTATGGTGAAAAAGTCATTAATTTGGCAACATTTGAGTTTGTTTTTTGTAAAGTAGCTCCACTCTGTTCGCAGCCATGTTGTTTGTCAGATAATTTTGCTAAATCCTCTAGCGTAATCATTTTTGTCTTTACTTGCACAGGAGAGCTTGGACTTGGATGGAGCCACGCAGGACCTCCGCCTGAGCACCCCCCGAACTATGAGGGAGTTCCATGAGATGAGCACTCCCGAAATGCCTGACCTTAGCTCCGTCACACAGGACATCTGCAAAGTATGCAGCCATCTGACAAGTGTTTATTATTTTCGTGTATTATTGTCTTGCCTTGTTCAAGTGTGTGTTGTGTGTTTGTTTTGGTAGATCGTGTTGGAGTCTCAGAAGTCTCAGAAAAGAGTAGAACACAAAAGCAGGTACTGTAAATTATAAAAGATTTACTAGTGATAGACCGATGGGTTTTTTTGTTTTTTTTTCCCCAGGGTTAGTCATCAAGGAGGCTGATAATTGGAGCCAACATTTGTTTTGCTGTAAAAAGGAAAATATTGGGGTCCAAATTTGAAGTAATAATAAAAACTTCAACACTATTAAAATGCCTTTAAGTGCGTTTATTAAACAGCTTTTCAGATTTGCAATGTTATTTTTTTTAGATCTCAATATAGGCACCTTTGTTTTTAACATTTTTACAAAAAGTACAGGGAGCTCCCAGGCTCAGCAGCATGTCTTACAAAGTTAAATGAAAACTTTTAGCAAATCAATAACTCCCTCCCAGGCTCAGCAGCATGTCTTACAAAGTTAAATGAAAACTTTTAGCAAATCAATAACTCCCTAACGTTTTCTCCAGTAAATGGTTTTCTAGAATTTCAACAAAAGTGACATGTTAATGTATTATTACATGTGATGAGTTACATTTACTCATTTTTTAGATTTACTTGTGATGATGGCCAATTACATTTTCTCATTTTTCAGTTTCAGTTCTGTGATGGTCAGTTACAACCTTTGTTCGTTAAGACGGACTTCTGTGGTGGTGATGTACATTTTCTCGACTTTGTTGTAACTCTGTGATGATGAGCAGTGTGTTTGTGTTCCCAGATTTATGAATGTGGTATCCAAGCAGGAGTTTCACAGCTTGCCGGAGTTTTTGAAGGTGATGACACTGAACAACCTCAACCAGGCGGTCCACAACATCAACAAGTGTTTGGCCCAGTGTCCAGGTCTGTGTTCATTTTGAAAGTTTTCACAGCGAGTATTGAGCTCAGGAGTATCTTGTTTTTACCGATCATCTTTGAGATGTTTCTACATCATTTTCAAAGTGTCCCTCTGAGCTTTAAGTTAAATTAATTAATCCATCCATCCATCCATTTTCTGAGCCGCTTCTCCTCATTAGGGTCGCGGGCATGCTGGAGCCTATCCCAGCTATCAACGGGCAGGAGGCGGGGTACACCCTCAACTGGTTGCCAGCCAGCCAGCCAATCGCAGTGCACATATAAACCAACAACCATTCGCACTTAGTCACACCTACGGGCAATTTAGAGTTGTCAATTAACCTACCATGCATGTTTTTGGGATGTGGGAGGAAACCGGAGTGCCCGGAGAAAACACACGCAGGCACGAGGAGAACATGCAAACTCCACACAGGCGGGGCTGGGGATTGAACCCCGGTCCTCAGAACTGTGAGGCAGACGCTTTAACCAGTCGTCCACCGTGCCGCGTTAAATGAATTGAAGGCCTTAATTTTCCTAAATTATGATTTTGCATCCTCCAGGGCAGGACATGTGCAAGTGTGGGATGGAGGAGCTGAAGATGATGACTGACATGGGCATCAAGGCACCCATTTACATGCTGTGCTTGACCGAGCTCAAGAGGTTGGAGAAGATGGAAGGAGTGGGGAACGATGCAGTCTACAAGCTCAACCTGAGCTGCTGAGTGTTCAGGGTGTTGGCCAGGTGTTGGCCATCATGGTCATCGTTTGCACTACAGTGGAGTTTAAGGGCAAAAAATGTCTTGTATATAATAAAAATGTGATTATGCATATTGTTCTCCACCGACCACTTTGGTTTCAATCTTTAAATTGGACTTTTATTCCTAATGCACTTTTCATCACAATTTAAGACCATTCCCCAGGTGTCTTAATTGCATGCTTTTGTCAAAAAAATATGTATAGTATAGCTAACACATCGACCAGTTTAGAGTGAGGCGGTCTCATGCAAATACCCCTTTGTATGACCCTGATGACTAGAGGCTAAGCTCAAACCACAGATATCGTTATGGATAAAACAATCAAGTATGTACCGCTAGTCAGACTGTAACACTCCAGCTCTGACGTAGTGATTACATTTTGACTGTCGTTTGAAAATAATCCAGCATTTGTTTGGGATGACTGAGTTTAGAGTAGTAATACACACAATAAGGGTTTAAATGGTTAGTGCAGGCATACGAAATTTTGGTTTGAGGTTACCAACAGCGCACAATGAACTTGTTTGAACAGTGGTGTAAGAATAGGTAACGGCACAAGACACGCTTAGTTACCTCTGTACTTAAGTTTTTAATTTGATTTATATTTACTATAATTCCCATTTAACTACAAGGTTAGGTTGCTGTCATAGGAACGCAACTGTCATAAACTGAGGGCACGCTGCAGTGGCATTAATGAAACACTAGAGTAATGGAGGCAGAGTCCTTTCGCTAATAGCAAGAAAACGTTGAGTACATGACACTCCCCCTTAAAAATGTTTAGTTGCTGATCTAGATAGTTGAAACCAAATGTACCCAAAAACTATGATCCCAGAATAGTTTATGATTTCAAACTCAATTAAAAAAAATAATGGTTTAAGGATTTGACTTTGGGGGGAAAAATGCACTAGAAGTCCTTTGTAACATCCACTACAATCCAGACTAAATTTAGCTCCTCTCCTCCCTGTTGTGCTTGAGCTAGTCTCTCAGTCAAGATTCATCACTTCTTTCTTCTTTGACACTAATTACTGTATGTTATAGAGTACAAAGGTTTGGGATAGGTTCCACAAAAAAAACATGAATAGGTGAATTTGTAAATATGCAGGGGATTAATGTATTGCAATTAAATTTTTTATTTATATTTTCATTTACGTATGTTCTTGGTTAAATTGGCCCTGGAACTTTATTACTGTTCCTGAGAACCCAATGAAACATAATTAAAAATAACTTTTAATGAGCAATTAATTAGCATGTGCATCCGGACATAAATTACATGCATACAAGAACTGGTGAATATTTTGTTTAATCCATAATAGCGGAAATGGCAAACCCGTGTTGCTCACAAACATCCATCCATCCATTTTCTGAGCCGCCTATCCCAGCTATCAACGGGCAGGAGGCGGGGTACACCCTGAACTAATTGCCAGCCAATCGCAGGGCACAAATAACCAACCATTCACACCTACGGGCAATTTAGAGTCTTCAATTAACCTACCATACATGTTTGTTGAGATGTGGGAGGAAACCCACGCAGTTTGGTTTGTACAAATAAACTTCACTTAACACAAGCCCCATCTGGTATCCGTGATTTGTAACACGTTACTCCAAAATGCAGCCATTTTGAGTGGGAAAAGTAACGTTACTTTCTCTGGGTTAGTAATGAGACTACAGCTACTTCTTCAAACCACCAATAGAGACTTTTGAGTCATCAATGTCTGTCACCAAGTATTGATTTACTGCTGGTGATTCTATCACAGTCCAGCTATTCAATAGCATTTGACTGGGTCAAATCTCAGCATACAGAAGAAAGTGACTGGGAGATGATTGTTTATTCTACAATGCAGAGTGACAGTGCAGTACCATAAAAGTGCAAAGGAATGCACAATTTCACTATTGCCACACTTTTTTTATTTTATTTTCCTTAGTAAAAAGTGTATTTGATTGTTATCTTTTTATTTACACATTAAGAATAGTTACTGGCGGGTTAATTATTCATACCGAAGTTCGTGGGTCATAATCGTCATACAGTAAGGACCGACTCACTGAAGGACTTACAATACATATCTTAATATTTACAATGAAAAGTGAGAACTTTCAACGTTGTCTGTAGTCAGGACTGTGAGCTGGTTTAACGCATTGCGCAGCTGACGTCACGTTAAGTGCTTCTCCCGTCAATCACCCACATCTTTGCTAGTTAAACAGTTGCGTAATCTTGTCACCTTCTCGCTCTGCATCAAAATTACAAATGGTGGGAGGAATGGTGCGTGTGTGTGTCACTTACTCACATTTACGTACATGCACGCACAAACGCACGCACAGTTGCCTTCATGGACCACAATCGGCATCTATCAGTTAAGCGTCTTTACGGAAGTGTACTGAGAATGGTGTTTACGTTTGGGTACTTACTGTTCTGTGTAGGAATGTCAAGTCTGCACTAAGTTGCTCATTAATGTGGCTTCAACTACACTAATATTTAAGTTATTGGTTCATGACATCATTCTGTAACTTGTGTGGCGTTCATTACCAAGTAATGGGTACGGTTAAGTTGCTTTTTTTGTACTGTGGATAAGTGATATTCCTGTTATTTGGCAGCTGACTAGCTAACTAGAAAGTTACTTTTTTCTAACTTAGTTACTTTTTAAATCAAGTCATCAGTAAAGTAACTGTTACTTTTTAAGCGCAAGTAATCAGTAAAGTAACTAAGTTACTTTTTCAAAGTAACTGGCAACACTGTCTGGGATCATGGTGAGTATGTGAGACGAACATTGATCAGGATTTCCAAAAAATTGTGGAAAACTGGTGTCATCTGGTACATCCTGTCAGCTCCTTTTCTGATTAAACCAGAGTAGGCTGGATTTTAAAATCCACTGATAATTTGCTCCTCCCACAACAGCCTAAAGAGTTTCGCAGGAGCTGTCCTGCCCCTTAAATCCTGAGATTGAAGACTGCGATGACGGCTTTTCCCCATCTTGTTTTGCGTTCTCGGTCTCACCCTGTTCCTGGGTCCAGGCAAAATTGGCTTTCTCGCTTTTCACTCTGACCGGCGAGGGCATGTCTGTTTTGGGGTCTTTGTAGCTCTCAAGATGACTGATCAAAGCATCCAGTAGGGTGTTGGAGAATTTCTTCATGGCTGCATTGAAGTACTCCTCCAGGATGAGTGGGGCCTTTTTCTGCTGTGTTTCGTCTCCCGAATCCTTGTGCAGAACGATTTCCTCTAATGAACTCAAAGACGAGAGTCTGGTGGGTTCCTCTTGTGGTGGTGGTGAGCTCTGTAATTTTAACAGTGTGCCTTCTTCTGTCAGACGACAATCCTCCACACGGTCCTGATCGGGGGAGATTTTTTCTGGTGTCGCGGTTGCCCGATAGCTGTCATTGGGGTTTTCAGGAATGCTCTCAGGTGTTTCAGGAATGCTCTCAGGTGCTTCAGGAATGCTCTCAGGTGCTTCAAGAATTTGCTCTATGCTCTGTTCTTGTGGTGATGGACATGAGGTTTCACATTCAACATCACTGTTGTGATCCTCAAGCAAGTCGTCCCTACAAGGGGAAATCAGTGCAGGTGTCGTGACTGTTTCCTGTTCCTGTCGAGGTTCTGATGACGATGGGCTCATGGACGTGGCCGCTACGTCATCATCATCTTTTTCAACTTCAAGATATAACCCTGCACAAGGGGCCATCAAGACTGGTGTCTCATCATATCTGTCCTCCTTTGTTGGTGAAGAACGCAAGGATTTGGATGCAGTTTCCTTCTCTTGTTCAATATCTTCCATCTGATCCAACTCTTGGCCAGCAGAGAAGACTGGTGTCGAATCTCGAAGCTGCTCCCCTCGCGGTGAGGCGGTTAAGGATTTGGATACCTGGTCTTTTGGTTCGACATCTTCCACAAGGTCCAACTCCTGGGTAGTGGAGATTGGGACTGTAGTCTCATCTGTGCCTTGCTCCTCTTCTGGTGATGGTCTCAAGGAATTTAGTTCCTTGTCATCTTGAGCTATGTCATCTTCATCTTGTGACACCTCTTGAGCAAGATCTAAACCTCCAGACGTGGGTGTTGAGACATCTGTCACAGCTGCGTCTTCCTCGTCCGGTGGTGATGGGCTCAAGGGTTTGTAGACCATGTCGTCGTCGGCTTCTTCCTCATCCTGAAGATAGAACGCCTCGCAAGCGTCTGCCGTCTCATCTGCATTTTGCTCCTCGGGTGGCAACGGGCTTGGAGATTTTGACATGTCTTTGTCTTTTACCCCGGTGGCATACTGGCTATCCTCCTCCAGACTTAGCGAGGTTGGGCAGAACATCTGAAGGCCCGTGTCCTGTTCTAAGGGCTCTGGGGTGGAATCCTTTCTCAGCTCAAACCCCAACTCTGGTTCCTGAGTGGAATCCTTGGCCATATCAAAACCAGACTCTAGTTCTGGGCTTGAATCCTTCCGGATATCAAAACTGGACTCAAGTTCTGGGCTTGAGTACTTGCACAAATCAGAACCAGAGTCTAGTTCTGGGCTTGACTCCTTGTGTAAATCAAAACCCAACTCTTGGCAAGGAGAGGAGCCCAATTCTAGTGCCACATCTCCAGTCTGCTGTTCTTGTGGTGATGGGTTAAATGATTTTGATACCACATCTTCCTCTCGTTCATTTTCACCTACCGCAAGTTCAACATTTCCACTAGGGGACATCCGGGGTGGTGTCCCAGCGCCCTCAATGTCACTCCACACAGGTGTGTCCACAGACGCTTGGACACACGACTCGTTTTGCAAGTGCTTTCGGGTGGGATCGATGCACAAAACAATGTTACCATCTTTTAGCGTGGGATCATTGTAGCAGTCCACGTGACGGACTAAGCCCTGGTAGATGGTGATGGAGGCCATTTTTATCGCCGCCTGAATGTCTGGATTCAAGTGGATCGAGTTGGGCGAGGACACTGGAGAACCACCACCATCTTCCTCTGAGGGCTTCCGAGTGGACTCCCTGCGTGAAGCAATTAAGGCGGAAATGTTTTCACTGTGCTCCTCAGATGATAATCTGGAATAATTTGACACCAGCCTCTCCAATACCACACCACCATCCTCCGCTTGGCACAGTTCTTGACTGGCTGAGCTCCAGTTGGCCCTGATGGCAGCGTGTATGTCGTCGTCCGAACACACTGTGCTAGGGCTCCCTGCATCGGAGCAGCTCCCATTCCTTGAGGGTCCGGACATCAGGTCCTGTTGCAATACCTCCTTAGCAAGAGAAGACCTTTCTCCAAACTCTGCGCTCTCCAAGGTGCTGGGTAGTCCCTCCTCACCGAAGTTTAGCCCGTCCAGGAGCCCGGAGAGGAGCATGTTCGTAAAGTCGTTTGCCTCAGAAAAAAATGGGTTGGAGTTTGATTCCATCTCCCTATCTGTCAAGATCTTTTCTAAGGTTTATTGTACTGTAAAATATATATATATATATTCTGACATGCAAGTAAAACTTCTATCTAATGACGCTGACCCTAACATCAAGTTTGTGTTCCCCAAACTTCCAACTCCCCGCGACTTAAACGTAGACCTTTATGACTCCAAACATCTATCCTTCGATGATACGACGCCAGCCTTTATGATTTGGGACATTTAACCTTAGATGACCACAGTTTAGTCGCAGTGACTCTGGAAACCGTTTCCCCTCCGATGACAAAAGCCTTTATGACTTGAAACATCCAGCTTTGTCTGAACATCATCATACCTACATCATGGCCACATCACATGACCGTGAAAAACAAGATTAACAGTTTTAATCGTCCCTGCACAACCCTTCACTTATCGAAAAAGCAAATACCAACGACATTTCATGACTGCTGATACAAATTAATTTTTTTTAGTTTTCTCTCCAACATCAATTTGCATCAACTTCCACAGACATTATACAATCCGCTAAATGCGGTACGTCACGTAGCCAACGCGGAACATGGAATAGCTGACTTCCTGTGTATGCTTTACTAACGAACATAACCAGCATTGATGACATGATTGTTTGAAGCTGAACTTGCAAAAATGTGCTCTCTTTTGGGCTGGTGTCTTTGGACAAAGTTAAATACATGTATCTCATTCATTTATACAAATATGATATCATGCATGTAAACATGAACGAAGTCCAAACACCGTCTATTGTCATCTTTCATGGCTCTGTGGTGACAATGTGTTAATTAAAAAAAAAGACATTGTAGAGTTCAGTTCCTATGGGTGCTTTGAAACGGTCGCCTTCCTCATTCTCCCGAATGAGGTGGAAGTGCTTAGACCTGATTTTCTGAATGCGGAAGTAGTTTGCCACTATACCGGATTTTTTTTTTTCTTCACAACTAATGTGATATATGTTTATTCTTGAATATAAGTCTCTTGTCAAAACATTTATGTAAACGTGATCCTTAGTAAATTAATATTTTAAATGGTCAACAATTTTTAACATTGCCATTTGTTTTTGTAAATAAGCTCCTGCCGATTCACAGCCATGTTGTTAGTGTTAGCATTGTACTTCAGCGGGAACGTGCTTTAAACAAGACAAAAGAATGGATTAAAAAATTATCCCTGCACAGAAATTTAAATCAATTAATTTCCCACCATAGGCCGAATTATTAAGCATATGCTTAAAGACTGCATATTGTTTCCACAAATAAAACTACGTCTCAAAACAGCATTGTTTTTTTATTTGTTTTATTTCTTTTTAACTTATGTTGCCTGAAGGATTCTGGCGGGATAAATTGTGATAGTTTACAACAATGACTTTATTTGTACTCATTTGCAAACGTAATTAACACAGTCTTTGTTTTTTGAAATGTTTGAGTAAAATGTTATTGTTATATACTATTATTATTATTATTATTATTATTATATAAACTGACAACATTATCTCCCAAATGTGATGTGTATCTTGTACTACAGTACAAGTGAAATTGTGTGGCTGCAGCTTGTGTGATTATCATTATCATCTTTATGCTCGATAAATTGTCATGTTAATCTTTAGTTTCTTAACAGGGTGCTCTGAAAGGCACTTTGGATATGTCGGCATTGTGTAGTTATGTTTAAAAATAAGATAACCACGTTTTCAATGACTATTTTGAAAAATAGCTTTCCTTTGTTTACAGCATTTATCAGAAAAAAAAGAGTCAAAATACCAATAAAGGGTCAGGTTTTTTTGTCTCTTAATTTTACATTTGCCGTTTTAAATGTACTTGCACTTTGTCGTTCGTCAAAAATCTGTGCAGGTAGGTCGGCATCATGACGTCAGGAGGAACGTCGCTCCTCCCCCTCGCGCTCGAAGGATGGCCGCCATTTTGGGAGTCAAAAACACCCACCACCAGTACCAGCAACAGCAGCTAACGGGCTGTTGGGCTGTTGGGCTTGCCGAGCTCCACGCACTCACCCGGTGGCTGGCTATGGTTCACACATGTGTGGTGGCCGGCTGTAGGAACCGCAGGACGCCTGGCACCGGCCTCTCCTTCTACCGCTTCCCGAGGGACCCCGAGAGGAAGCAGCGGTGGATCGCGGCCGTCAACCGCCAGGGCTGGGCGCCCAATGACGGCAGCCGGCTGTGCAGCACCCACTTCATCTCCGGTAATACTTCCATTTCAACTCCTTTTTTTGGTTTGTTTTTTTGTTAATATTTTCGCAATGTGTTAGCCTTGTAAAAATCTTGTTGGCTGGGTGTTTTTATTTTTATTTTACAGTGGCGTCAAATTACATGTCACGTTTCAAGAGGAAAGACTTAGGAGTACACTTTATTTTTATTCTTTATTAAAAATCAAATTCAACACACGACAGGATATACGATACAAATTCTTAGTCCAGATTTAACTTGGATGCTAAAATAGGAAGCGATGCATATAAAATTTATACAGTCGTGCTCACCATTATTGGGATCATTTTTTTTCCCATTAAAAATGTGTATCTTCAGAAATAATTGGAAATGAAAACCAAATTTATATCATCAGGATCTTTTTAATTTGAGGTCGAAAGTAATTGAACAAAACTTTTTTTTTCAGTTTAGATATTGTAATTTCAAAGAAACAAAGAGCGAACAGCATGTGCAGCAATATTGGCACCCCTCCTTAATATTTGGTTGGACACCCTTTGGCAGCGATCACAGCCTCCAAACGTTTCTTCTATCCATCTATAAGCTTTTTGTACTTCTCAGGTGGTATTTTCTCCCACTTTTCCTTTGCACTTTGTTCAAGCTCTTGAACATTTGTGGGGTTCTTTTCCCCAATGGCAGATTTCAACTCCCACCAAAGATTTTCAATTGATTTAAGATCAGGAATCATTGCTGGCCATTTTAAAACTGTCCGTTTTTTCCTTTTCAACCATTCCTGTGTGCTTTTGGATTTGTGCTTTGGGTCTTTGTCTTGCTGGAGGACCCATGATCTTCGCCTCAAGCAAAAGTTTTCTTACACTGGGTAAGGTATTTTGCTCTAAGATCTCTTGATATTTTTTTCTGATTTCATAATACCTGTGATACAGTCAAGGCCTCCAGTACCAGATGAAGAAAATCAGCCCCACAGTACTATGGATCCTCCACCATGCTTGACTGCTTTTTCTTAAAGCCTTCATTGCACCATCTGTAAACATACTGTTTGTGTGCAAACACAAGTTCTCTATAGAAAAATGTTGTTTCACTTGATTCATTTTCTGCAGGAGATATTCCACATTCCACGTCCGTAGAGCCAGTTTCTGTAGCCGGGGATCGGATCGCCAACGTATAATCGGGCTCACCTCCACGCACGGTTTGGGCTCTGGTACCAGTTCTCTTGAGAGGGGTTGGACTCTCTTCCACTCTGGAGTTGCCCACAGTGAGAGGCGCCAACCAGGTTTGGGTATACTTATTGCCCCTCGGCTTGGCACCTGTACATTGGGGTTCACCCCGGTGGACGAGAGGGTAGCCTCTCTCCGCCTTCAGGTGGGGGGACGGGTCCTGACTGTTTCATGTGCCTATGCACCAAACAGCAGTTCAGAGTACTCACCCTTTTTGGTGTCCTTGGAGGGGGTGCTGGAGAGCGCTCCCGCTGGGGACTTCATCGTTCTGCTGGGGGAGTTCAATGCTCACGTGGGCAATGACAGTGAGACCTGGAAGGGTGCGATTGGGAGGACCCCCCCCCACTTCGAAGACCTCCTCAATTCCACCGACATGTCTTCCCATGAGGAAGCAAAGTCTGGGTTCTCTGAGGCGGGCTCTCCTATCTCTGGGGTTGAGGTCACCGAGGTGGTTAAAAAGCTCCTCAGTGGTAGGGCGTCAGGGGTGGATGAGATTCGCCCGGAGATCCTCAAGGCTCTGGATGTTGTGGGGTTGTCCTCGTTGACACGCCTCTGCAACATCACGTGGACATCAGGGACAATGCCTCTGGATTGACAAACTGTGGTGGTGGTCCCTCTTTTTAAGAAGAGGGACCGGAGGGTGTCTTCCAACTACAGGGGGATCACACTCCTCAGCCTCCCCGGTAAAGTCTATTCAGGGGTGCTGGAGAGGAGGGTCCGGCGGGAAGTCAAATCTCAGATTCAAGAGGAGCAGTGTGGTTTTTGTCCTGGCTGTGGAACAGTAGACAAGCTCTACACCCTCGGTAGGGTCCTTAGTCATTATTTCAGTGTAAAGAAATTATACTGGGTGATTTTTAGCTGTTTTGAATATCTCTGTTTTTTAGTTAGTCTGTTTTAATAATTTATAGGCCTCCAAGATCCATCCACCATGTCTTGTATAGTGAAGACCATGTTAGAGCTAGCATTTAAACATGCACTTGCAAAAGTGGGACCGGATGAACACTGAAAAAAGGTTTGCATGTTGCGACCATTTTGGTCCCAGTCTCAAGCCCTGCTTCAGTTGATAATGTCTATTATCGGAGTGCTTGAATTAAGTGATTTTAAAAGTTGTTTTCACACTTTATTTTAATTGAATTGTGGTTGTGCTTTTAAAGTTGTTGTTGTTTTCAAGTGCTATCAAATGATCGCATATGAATTCTTTGGTCTCACATTGGACAGTACTACCATTTTCTGTGACAAAGCTGGATTAAATTTTTTTCTGTATTTGCTCTGTTCTCATGCAGGTAAACAAGTAAAGAATCCTCGTTCACCAGACTATGTTCCTTCTGTGTTTACACCCCTTCCCCTTGAGATGAAAGAGCCTGGTCCACCAGAGGTCCCAGACAAGCAGGAAGCTCGCGTGGAGGCGGCCAACGCGCTGCTCTTCCTGCAGCGTCAGGGTGGGTCCGATCCGGAAGAGTCAGGTCCAGTTAAGGCCAACGTCAAGGGTAGTGCGTCGCTGCTAACGGATGATGACGATGACGAGTCTTTGAGTGATGGCAAGGATGAAACATTTTCACAGATGTCCGTCAACTTTGACGATGTCCTCAAAGCACTCAGGCGGGAGAATCGAGCTCTGCGCGAGTCCGTGGAGAAGATGTCCCTGTCAGAGAACTGCCTGAGGAACGACGCCGAGAAGGTTAAGTTTTACACGGGCCTGCCCAACTTCTTTGTGCTAGAGACAGTCATGCTGCTGTTGTCACCGCACATGGATGCCATCAGGAATGCTAAGCTGTCCAAGTTCCAGCAGCTTCTGCTCACACTCATGCGTCTGCGCCTAGACCTGCGCAACCAGGACCTGGCCTATCGGTTTGGTGTAAAAGTGGGCACAGTGGTCCGGACTGTGAACCATGTGATCAACATCATGTCTTCCACCCTTGTGCCCACTGCAGTCTTCTGGCCCTCACGAGCCGAGCTGCGGAAGAACCTCCCTGCAGCCTTGCATTCCTCCTGCCCGGACTGCGCTGTCATTGTGGACTGCTTCGCTGTGCCTTGCGAGGGCCCTGTCATCTGGGGCAATGAGAAGGGTGCAGCAGCAGCTTGCAACGTGTTGAACTATCTGATTGGTGTAGCACCGCAGGGTGTAGTCACCTTCGTTTCCAGGGGTGTCCTGGGAAACTTCAGCCCTCGGAACCTGGCGCAGGGTTCTGGATTTCTGTGCAAGCTTCTCCCGGGCGACGTGGTTTTAGCCAGCCGGGATCTGGACATCGCTGATGCCGTGGCCGCCCGCGGGGCTCGCTTCGGCATTGCCGGTAGTTCTCAAGACGGCCCGAGTCAGAGGGCAGAGGGCTCGCCAACCGACACCCTGGATGTGCAGGCTCACGTGGAGAGAGTAGTGTCTATGGTGAGGCAGAGGTACACCATGCTCACCGGGCCTGTGGAAAGGCCGTTCACCACGGCCGCAGAGCGCAGCTCGAACCTCTCAACTTTTGACAAGATCGTGCAAGTAGCTTGTGCCTTAAACAACTTGTGTATCTCTGCTGCACCACTGGAGTGACTCTGTTCGTTTTTTCCTTGAGTTTCTCTATTGTTAGGCACAGTCTTAGGACCATTTAGTCTGTTATAATTTAAGTCTCGGTTGTTTTGTCGGAACGGCAACAGCTTGTAATGTGTAAACAGTCTGATTGGCAGGCTCACCTTCATCTCCAGGGTGGTTCTGGGAAGCGGCGGTTGCCAGAACCTGGTGGAGGGTTGCAGATTTCTGCACAAGCTTCTCCCCCGGGTGTGGAGGTTCTGGCCAGGCACATGAACATCGCCGTCTTAATCTGTTGTAATTGAACTCTATTTAGTATTCCCTGGGCAAGGAGTAGGTACAGGAACGGCTCGTAACGTCTCAAGCAGTCTTATTGGCGTGGTCACCTTCGTCTCAGGTGTAGTTCTAGGAAGTGTCAACCCTCGGAACCTGGTGGAAGGTTCAAGATTTCTGTCCAAGCTTCTCCCGGGTGACATTCTGGCCAGCTGGGATCTGTACATTGCTGGTTCCAAGGAGCTGGGTTGTCGGGATCTCTGGTCGCTATCGGATAATCTGGGGGTGTCACCGTAGTCGTAGTCTGGTGTAATTAAACTTTAGTTAGTCTTCCCGGTGCATGGAGTAGGAACAGGGTCGGGAGCAGCTTGTCAGAGCTCAAACTTCTCTGATGGGTGTGGTCACCTTCGTCTTGAGGTAGTTTGGGGATTTGTCCAGCACAAGAAGGGGCAAGGTTACGGATTTCTGTGCATGCTTCTCACGGTAATGTGCTGCTGGCATTCTGGGATCTCGACATCAATAGCCCCCTGGCCACCAACAGGGCTTTGTTTGGGATTCCTGGCTGCAATGAAAATGATATTCAGGTCGTGCGGACCCACATGGACAAAGAAGAATCATTTCACCATGATCATAAGAGTCGGTTGTGCCTTAAACTTTTGTATCTATGCTGCTTTTTTTCGGTATCTTGTTCCACCTCTTTGCAGCTCATTCCAATCGAATTCTTGTGTGGCTCAAATCCAACTGATACCGGTCCAATTTGGTTGTGGCGAGAAACCGATTCGACCTCTATCCAATCGAATTTGAGTGTACAATATATGTTGATGTAAAACTGATAAGTCTTCCAGAAAAGATTATCTGTTTTGCTGTAGCGCCGTTTCACTCGCCAGTCTGTACAGCAAACCTTCCTGTTTATATTCTCGCAACCAGTGAGAGAAGAGGCAGATGTCACATGGCTTGCTTTGCCAGGAGGGCCAAATTAACCACAGAAAGCAAATTAGAGGTTCTTAGCAACAGTTCTTCTTATGAAACAGTGCAGTTTTATAACACTGGCAAACTCACTAGTATCCCTAATGTAGCAAAGTGGTATTACAAGGAGCTTTTTTTCAGCACTTTAGTCATAATGATCACGCCCTTAAAGAGGAACTAAACCCATATTTCAAATTTTCTTTTTAAATCTACAAAGTATTTACAAGTGTGAACTCGGGAGAATGTGATGTTTATCAGCCAATTCCTGCCCTCTTTATTCACTAAGAAAACCATCCAGTTAGTAAATATTCAGGAACGACAACTTACATGTTCGATTTCATTACATGTGCAAAAGCTACATTATAAACCATGATCATAAAAGTCATCTACATGTACCAGCAGTTAGGGATGTCCTGATCTGATCACGTGTTCGAAAATCGGAGTTGATCACGTTATTGTCATCTAATCGAGATGGGTTGAAAAAGATCGGTTTTATCAATTTCTGAAATGTTAAAAGTTACAAAGTGATAAAATAATCCAAAGGTACAAAGATCTTGACAGAAAAAACCGTAATTCTTCGTTTTATATTACATAATGTAACTTTTCAGGGTAATTTTAGTATAGATATCGAGTGCCTGTAACAGACACACAAGGAGACTGTGTAGCTGTATGGACCGTAGCCTACATTAAGACACGCTAAAATAATAAATAACGTAAATGTATTGTTTACCATGCGCTCAAACAGAGTGGCTTCCATACACTGTTAAAGCTTATATGAACCATTCCACCAAATTGGTGCTATTTGCGTCCCCAAGAAATAAAATGGATGAATGCAACCATACAATTACATGAAAATATTCATTGTCCTGCAAATTCTGCAATTTGGTTAGTGTTACATTATATTAGAATGTCATGTGGCTATATTTCCATGTATAAATATTATGTTAAGAACTCATTCCTGTTTTTTTTTTTTTTTATTATTATTTGTTAGAATTAAATTGTCTGAGTTGGGCCAATACACATACTGAGTAGTTCAATGTGTACTGGTATCATCAAATTTATAACTAAAAAAGTAGAACTTGTGTGTGAGTGGAAATGGCCCATACATACATATAAGTATGTGTGTGTGTGTGTGTGTGTGTGTGTGTGTGTGTGTGTGTGTATTTGAGAAAATTTGGATGCGCACTCTTTTTTTTAATGCATCGTTGAGGGATCGGGACTCTGTATTGGCAGATCCTTAAAATCTGACTCTGGTGCAAAAAAAATGTGATCGGGACATCCCTACCTACGGTACATGTTCTTGCCTTGTGCGCTGATCTGGATACCTTTTTGCAACTCTCTTTCACATTAAGAAGTACTGTAGGGCTGGGTGATTATGGAAAAAATAATGAAGATTTTGATTATTAAAATTGTGTGTACCTTGGCCTCTTAAGGGGCAGTGTGTCGTGGGTGCATGCATGGACTTGCACGCTTACATTAACCTAAAAGAAAAAGAGTAGACGAAAGTGGCAATATAACTTTATTAATTTAACTTGTTTTTCACAGATTACGGAGAATACAGCGTCTGAAATAACTGTTTAACACGTCACCATTTTTCTCACTAAATATACTTCCAAAGGTGCTATTGACCTGAAAATTTCACCAGATGTTGGGAACAACCCAAGTCATCAATACATACAAAGAAAGTAGAACAAATAAGCTCAGAAATTAAGTTGTGTTTAAAAATGTGAAATGACACAGGGAAAAAGTATTGAACACATGAAGAAAGGGAAGTGCAAAAAGGCATGGAAAGCTAAGACAAACACCTCAAAAAAAAAAATCTATCAATCAAACAGCAATCCAGCCCCTTGTCAGTGCAAATAAATATCAGCTGGTTCAGTCGTAATTGATGGCATACAAAAAGGTCTCATTGCCAATGTCTGAGTCAAGACACATCTCATGATGAGCAGAGACCTGTCTCAAGGCCATCACAAACTGATTGTTGCAAAACATAACGATGGCATTGTTTACAGGAGCATATCTAAGTTTCTGAACGTTCCAGTGAGCACTGTTGGGGTCATAATACATAAGTGGAAAGCCAATCATACCACCATAAATTTGCCGCAATCAGGTGCTCCTTGCAAAATTTATGACAGAGGAGTGCAAAGAATAATCAGAAGAGTTGTCCAAGAGCCAAAGACCATCTGGAGAGCTTCAAAAAGACTTGGAATTAGCAGGTACTGTTGTCACAAGGAAAACATTGAGTATTGTACTCCGCCGCCATGGCCTTTATGCACGCTCTCCACGCAAGACTCCATTGCTGGAAAAAATAGCATGCCAAAGCTCGTTTAAAGTTTGCTGAACAACATTTGGACAAGCAACTTAAATTCTGGGATAATATAGTCTGGTCAGATGAGAGCAAAATTTAACTGTTTGGATGCCATCATGCACACCACGTTTGGAGGAGAAAGGACACTGCACATCACCCTAAAACACCATACCAACAGTCAAGTTCGGAGGTGGAAACATGATGGTGTTGGGCTGCTTTTCAGCAAATCGTACTGGTAAACTTCACATTATTGAAGGGAGGATGAATGGGGAAATGTACCCAGACGTTCTTTACAAAAATGCGCTGCCATCTATGAGGATGATTTAAAATAAAACAAGAGTGGACATTCCAGCAGGATGATGATCCAAAACATACTGCCAAGGCAACTCAAAATTGGTTTCAAACCAAAAAAATAAAGCAGCTAGAATGGCCCAGCCAATCACCTGACTTGAATCCAATGGAAAATCTATGTAAAGAACTGAAACTCAAGGTACATAAAAGAAGCCCACGGAACCTTCAAGATTTGAAGACTGCCTGTGTGGAGGAATGGGCCAAAATCACAGCAGAGCAATGGATGTGACTAGTTTCTCCATACAGGAGAGGTGTATTGAAGCTGTCATTGCAAACAAAGGCTTTTGTACAAAGTATTAAATACCAGTTGGCGTGTTCAATACTTTTTTCCCTGTGTCATTTCACATTATTACACACAACTTAATTTCTAAGTTTATCTGTTTTACTTTCTTTGTATGTATTAATTACTTGGGTGTTTCCCAACATCTGGTGAAATTTTCATGTCAATAGCACCTTTGGAAATATATTTAATGAGGAAAAATGGTGACGTGTTAAATACTTACTTCAGCCGCTGTGTATGCCCGTGAGTGTCGTTATATTAGCTGTCTGTATGTGTTACTATGCCGTTTTGTGTGTGAATATTCATTATTTAAAGGTAAATTCCTCCAGGCACGACATTATTTTATGTCGTGCCTTTAGTTTATCACTAAACTCCAACTGATGTATCATTAAATAGCTTAAAGTACGCTCAGGAAGGGCAGAATAAAGGCCCTCGCTTGCTGCAAGCCACATAAGGTGCTTTTATAAAGCAGGAACTTGCATACACAACCCACGGCACACTAATCGTTTTTTGTGATCATGAGAAGCCAAAATCACGATTAAATTTCAATTAATCGCCCAGCCCTACGACAAAATGTTTACAACATTTCCTCTGATAACTTATTTGCATTTTCCCCATGGTTTAGACAGGATTGAATGATTAAATCTGTCACATTCTGTTTAATTCTCATTCCACTAGCGGAATATTAATCATAGAACTGTGTTTGGCTAGTGCTGGCACATGCAATGTATTTTTGCTTTGAAATTGGGTTTAGTTCCCCTTTACCAACAGTTTTACTGTTTTTGTGCACATTTATGTAACCATACAGTACTTTTTTCAGGTAAATGTCTCAGCTCGGGCGATGGACCTTTACTAGACTAGTTTATAAAGTCCAGTGTGCCTTGGGTGCCTGCAGGATGCGTTAGACATATCTATATCATTTTGTGAACTTGTTGTACGCTATTGTGTGTCCTAGAACAATTTATATTTGTGGCTTTTAAGGTAGCGTGACACCTAGTTTGTGAGGTGGAGTTTTAGCGCCATCTACAGATATATTTGAAAACTGCAGGGCTCATTTGCTTTATTTTTGACTATTTCCCTCTTGGATGTGTGTAAACCACCAGTCTTCTTTTTCGACTAACCAAATAGAGCATTGTTAAATTTCTGACCGTTTATTGATTTAATTCCTGCACACTGTTGGACCTCTACATCCACATTTGTGTATTTTTTATTTTTATTTTATTTTTTTTTGTCTTCCTCGGCGCACATGAACATGAGATGCTAATAACTGTGTTGATTGTTGTCACCTTTTCACAATACTTGCTTTGAATTAAACACCTATCTCCACACTTATATCCATGTTGTACAGCTATATGGGTGTTTATTTGATTATGGGCCTGTTTGTGTCTTTGATGTAAAATGTTAAGAAAAAAATAATTTAAATAGATTTTTTTCAATAACCAGTAGTGGGCGTGCCTAATTATAAGTGTTGTCTAAAATTTCATGTTAATATTAGTATATTTTGACATTTTTTGAGTGGTTTTATGGTGGTATTTTACAGTTTTCACTCTGTCCCTAACACAGGGTTTGGATATATGAAGCTTTAGCTTTCTACTAAAAAAATGCTAAAATGGTGTAACTTTTACCATAAATTCCTTCAAATATAATAGAATTGATGATTTATCTACAAAACATTTCAAAATCTGTCTTTTATTTTTACTAAAATATGTCCGTCCCTTAAAGTCATTAGCGCCACATTGACCATTTTCAGATCAATCAAGTTTATTCAAAATCTGATTCTTTAATTCCCTGTGTCATTTTGTCTTGTCACTCAAGCACATGTTAGGGCAGAGAGAAGTCAGACATTTTGATAACTGGAAGAGTAAGTTTTGTTTTTTTTACTCATTTGTACCCTTAAGTCACATAATGTTTTTATTGCATGTCATTACCAAACGACTTGTAGTGTTAATATGTTTAAAGGTTTTCCTGTAAAAACAACTTGATAATCATATAAAAATGTTGTACAGGACTAGCTAGCTAAAACAAAAAATTAAGCTAACTCTACCAGCATAGCATAGTTAGCTAAAACTTTGTAATGTCATTACCAACACGTCATTACCATCACAAGATGAATACATTTTTTATCAATGTGGCGATAATGACATTTCTCTAGGTTATCTGACAAAAAAAAAAAAAGAAGTTGACTTGCTGGTGTGTTTTGGATCAATATTTTGCTGCAGAACCCAAGTGCGCTTCAGCTTGAGGTCACAAACTGATGGCTGAACATTCTCTTTCACGATTTTCTGTTAAAGAACAGAATTCATAGTTACATCAATCAGAGCAGGCCAAGCCCTGAAGAAGCAAAGCAGCCCAAGACCATCACACTACCATCACCATGTTTGACTGTTGCTATGATTGTTTTTATTCTAAAATGCTGTGCCACATTTACGCCAGATGTAACGAGACACACACCTTCCAAAAAGCGCAACGTTCATCTCGTCAGTCCATATAATATTCTCCCAAAAGTCTTGGGACTCATTCAGATGTTGTTGTTTTTTTGCCACAATTAATTCATAATGTAAGAAGGGGGGTAATTACTTTTTCCACAGAGGGCCAGGTAACTTTGAATAGTTTATTTTCCTTAATACATGAAATCGCCATTTTACAAACAACATTTTAATTTCCCTTGGGTTATATTTGTCTGATATTTACATTTGTTTGATGATCTTAAACATTGAAGTGGAGAAAATGCTAAAATACAGGAATTTGCGAAGAGGGCCAATACTTTTTCACAGCACTGTATGTCTCTTAATTTTCTATCTTTGGGGTAGTTTAATTAAAGCATGCCACAGATGTTAAGACACCTGGGAATTGGTTTAATTGTGGGAAAAAATCCAAGTCTCATTTAACATTTTGTACCATGTTTTCTCAGACACTTAAGACGTCAGAATCCCATCAATAAGGCCAAAAATTTAAATGTTAATGTACAAGATAGGGAAAGTTGCAAAATAATGTCTGCTTTCACTCAGTAAAAACACTCAACTGAAGTTTATTATCAGATACAATTGAAACCAGACGTTTACATATACTATATGATAAAAAAAATTGCTCGCTGTCTGGCATGAAATCAGACTGAACTTTTCCTGTTTTAGGTCAATTGGGATTACCCCTTTTTTTTCTATTTGCTAGATGCTAGAATAATTCATTTCATTACTTTCTTCAAAGGCAGAAGTTTAGACACTGGTACACAAAAGCATTTCGAGCTCATTTTTGGGGCTTAAGGTTTTTTTTAAACTGTATTTTGTTTTTAAACAACCTAGCAATCTGTGAAACCACAGTACGGTTGTAACGTAATATATTAACAATAACCCCCCATTGGCTCAAAAATGTTTTGCTCCACCCAATCCCTCCCCGACTGCTCTCGGTAACCAGAGCAATATGCTGTCTTCCAGTCTTCTTCTTTTCCTTTCGGCTTGTCCCGTTAGGGGTCGCCACAGCGCGTCATCCTTTTCCATGAGAGCCTATCTCCTGCATCCTCCTCTCGAACACCAACTGCCATCATGTCTTCCCTCACGACATCCATCAACCTTCTCTTTGGTCTTCCTCTAGCTCTCTTGCCTGGCAGCTCCATCGTCATCATCCTTCTACCAATATACTCACTCTCTCTCCTCTGGACGTGTCCAAACCATTGAAGTCTGCTCTCTCTAACTTTGTCTCCAAAACATCGAACCTTGGCTGTCCCTCTGATGAGCTCATTTCTAATTTTATCCAACCTGGTCACTCCGAGAGCGAACCTCAACATCTTCATTTCCGCCACCTCCAGCTCTGCTTCCTGTTTTCTCTTCAGTGCCACTGTCTCTAATCCATACATCATGGCTGGCCTCACCACTGTTTTATAAACTTTGCCCTTCATCCTAGCAGAGACTCTTCTGTCACATAACACACCTGACACCTTCCTCCACCCGTTCCAACCTGCTTGGACCCGTTTCTTCACTTCCTGACCACACTCACCATTGCTCTGGACGGTTGACCCCAAGTATTTAAAGTCCTCTACCCTTGCCATCTCTTCTCCCTGTAGCCTCATTCTTCCCCCACCACCCCTCTCATTCATGCACATATATTCTGTTTTACTTCGGCTAATCTTCATTCCTCTTCTTTCCAGTGCATGCCTCCATCTTTCTAACTGTTCCTCCAGCTGCTCCCTGCTTTCACTGCAGATCACAATGTCATCTGCAAACATCATGGTCCACGGGGATTCCAGTCTAACCTCATCTGTCAGCCTATCCATCACCACTGCAAAAAGGAAGGGGCTCAGGGCTGATCCCTGATGCAGTCCCACGTCCACCTTAAATTCTTCTGTCACACCGACAGCACACCTCAACGCTGTTCTGCTGCCCTCGTACATGTCCTGTATTATTCTAACATACTTCTCTGCCACTCCAGACTTCCGCATGCAGTACCACAGTTCCTCTCTGGGTACTCTGTCATAGGCTTTCTCTAGATCTACAAAGACACAATGTAGCTCCTTCTGATCTTCTCTGTACTTTTCCATCAACATCCTCAAGGCAAATAATGCATCTGTGGTACTCTTTCTAGGCATGAAACCATACTGTTGCTCGCAAATACTCACTTCTGTCCTGAGTCTAGCCTCCACTACTCTTTCCCATAACTTCATTGTGTGGCTCATCAACTTTATTCCTCTATAGTTGCCACAGCTCTGCACATCACCTTTGTTCTTAAAAATGGGCACCAGTACACTTTTCCTCCATTCCTCAGGCATCTTCTCACGCACTAGAATTCTATTGAACAAGCTGGTCAAAAACTCCACAGCCACCTCTCCTAGATGCTTCCATACCTCCACAAGAATGTCATCAGGACCAACTGCCTTTCCATTTTTCATTCTCTTTAATGCCTTTCTAACTTCCCCCTTACTAATCATTGCCACTTCCTGGTCCACCACACTTGCCTCTTCTACTCTCCCTTCTCTATCATTTTCCTCATTCATCAACTCCTCGAAGTATTCTTTCCATCTACCTAGCACACTGCTGGCACCAGTCAACATATTTCCATCTCTATCCTTAATCACCCTAACCTGCTGCACATCCTTCCCATCTCTATCCCTCTGTCTGGCCAGCCTGTATAGATCCTTTTCTCCTTCTTTAGTGTCCAACCTGCCATACATGTCATCATATGCCTCTTGTTTTGCCTTTGCCACCTCTACCTTTGCCCTGTGTCGCATCTCAATGTATTCCTTTCGCCTCTCCTCGGTCCTCTCAGTGTCCCACTTCTTCTTAGCTAACCGTTTTCCTTGTATGATTTCCTGTACTGTGAGGTTCCACCACCAAGTCTCCTTCTCTCCTTTCCTGCCAGAAGATACACCAAGTACTCTCCTGCCTGCTTCTCTGATCACCTTGGCTGCAGTAGTCCAGTCTTCTGGAAGCTCTTCCCGTCCACCGAGAGCCTGTATCACCTCTTCCCGAAAAGCTGCACAACACTCGTCCTGTCTCAGCTTCCACCACATGGTTCTCTTCTCTGCCTTTGTCTTCCTAATTTTCCTCCCCACCACCAGAGTCATCTTACACACCACCATCCTATGCTGTCTAGCCACACTCTCCCCTACCACTACCTTACAGTTGGTAACCTCCTTCAGATTACATCGTCTGCACAAGATGTAATCCACCTGTGTGCTTCTACCTCCGCTCTTGTAGGTCATCCTATGTTCGTGCCTCTTCTGGAAAAAAGTGTTCACTACAGCCATTTGCATCCTTGTTGCAAAGTCTACCACCATCTGTCCCTCCAAGTTCCTTTCCTGGATACCGTACTTACCCATCACTTCTTCGTCACCCTTATTACCTTCACCAACATGTCCATTACAATCTGCACCAATTACGACTCTCTCTCTGTCTGGGATGCTCAGAACTACATCATCTAGCTCCTTCCAGAATTTCTCTTTCACCTCTAGGTCACATCCTACCTGTGGGGCATAGCCACTAATCACATTACACATAACACCCTCAATTTCAAATTTCAGCCTCATCACTCGATCTGATACTCTTTTCACCTCCAAGACATTCTTAGCCAACTCTTCTTTTAAAATAACCCCGACTCCATTTCTCTTCCCATCTACACCATGGTAAAATAATTTAAACCCTGCCCCTAAACTTCTAGCCTTACTGCCTTTCCACCTGGTCTCCTGGACACACAATATATCAACCTTTCTCCTAATCATCATGTCAACCAACTCCCGGGATTTTCCTGTCATAGTCCCAACATTCAAAGTCCCCACATTCAGTTCTAGGCTCTGTGTTTTCCTCTTCTCTTTCTGCCGAAGAACCCGCTTTCCACCTCTTCTTCTTCTTCTTCTTTGACTTCGACTTCGACCCACAGTAGCTGAATTTCCAACAGCGCCCTGCTGGTTGACGGCGCCGGTGGCGGACGTTGTTAACCCGGGCCACGACCGATCCGGTATGGAATTCTTTGGATGAACGCTCATATTTGTTTGGCAAGGTTTTAAGCCGGATGCCCTTCCTGACGCAACCCTCTGCATTTATCCGGGCTTGGGACCGGCCTACAGTTTGCACTGACTTGTGCCCCCCATAGGGCTGCATTAATATGCTGTCTTCCAGTGATATCGACTAAATGCCTGGCTTCAACCACTCAGTACCAACACACAATCATCATTACCAGTCCTTATTTTTGGTGCATTTAATCCGAGGTCACTGTTTCGGTTGTTGGGTAGGAGTTGGCTGAGGTTTTTATATACCTAGGAAACGATTCAGGTGGTCAGACAATATCACTGTCCTCTTTTTGATTGGATTGAGAGAGGTTAGTTGTTGTGTCATGTACAGCACGTGTACTAATATTAAAGCCATGGTGCTACTGAATAGCGTACTGATTGTCGTAGGAGTTTCTGGCCCATTTTTTAGAGTTGTTGAAGCACCGCTAAAATGAATTGCAGCACCCTCAAACCTCTGATCCTAGAGCCGTCCCTGCCAGTACAATAAGATTACTATGCCTTTCAACTATTTGGGGAAAACACAGATGATGATGCCATGTCTTTGGAATCTTCTGATAGGTTTATTGGCAGCATTTGAGTTAATTAGAGACATCACGTGTATGTATCTGAAGGCACTCCATAAACACTGCTTCTTCGTGTCGCATCATGGGAAGTTTAAAAGGAATTAGCTAAGATAGCAGGAAGAGAATAGTGGACTTGCACAACTCTGGTTCATCCTTGGGTGCAATTTCCAGATGCCTCAAGGTGCCAACTTCATCTGTTCAAACAATTTTAAGCAAGTATAAACAGCATAGGAATGTCCAGCTATCATATGTGTTTTGGTCCAAAATGTGCATAATCAACCCAAGAACAAAATCAAGACCTTCTGAAGATGCTGGCTGAAACTTGGAAGATCTGTCATTAGCCACAGTCAAATGAGTACAGTAAGGACATGGATTAAAAATTCAATCTGTTAGGAAGAAGCCATTATTCCAAAAGAAACATTGAAAAAGCCAGAGTACAGTTTGCAAATGCCCACAGGGACAAATGACTTAATTTTTAGGGACATGTCCCGTGGTCTGACAAAACTAGAATGGAACTGTTTGGCCATAATGAGCATTGTTACATTTGGAGGAAAATGGAGGAAGCTTGGAAGTTTGAGAACACCCTCCCAACTGAAACACAGGGGTGGCACCATCATGTTGTGGGGTTCTTTTGCCCAAGAAGGGACTGGTGCACTTCACATGGCATCATGAGGAAAGAACTATATCTGGAAATACTGAAGCAACACCTCAAGAGATTAGCCCAAAAATTCCATAAAAAATATAATGTATCCCTTCATTATTCTGGCATTTACCAAATATTTTTTAGGTAATCCTAACTGACCTAAAACTGGGAAAGCTTGATTTCATGTCAAACTGAGAAGAAGAAAAAAAGATCATACGGCTTCATTTAGTGAATGCAAACTTATGATTTGAACTGTAGTATAAAAGGGACACCATATGGAAAGTAACTAATCCGCCCCTAAAAGGAGCCAATTACAATGCAATAGCAAGAAATACAATATGCTGTAAAAACATGTCTCTGATTCTTCATCCATTGGGTATTTTGCTAAGATAACTGGGGATAGGGGGGGGGGGGGGGGGGGGTGCACAATGTCTCCTTTAACATGTTGTACCTCTTTTCCACACACTTAAAAAAACATCAGAATTCCCACAGGGCGGAAAATTAATTCGTCTACACTCATTCGTCACAGTTAAGGGTATGTATAAGGTAGGATAGTTGCAAAAATAACAGTGTATTGTGACATTTCTCCAATTTAAAATATGGGCCTTGGCTCAGGAAAGGTTGGGAAACAGTCTTTAGCCACTTTACTAGTTACACTTGCATAAGATCCACAATTCTTCCTTTGTAAAGATAATAATATTATAATTTTTGCTTATTTTGATTGCAGCTTGCTTAATATTTTGACCATCCAATAATGTTAATTAACATAAAACTACATAGACCGAAATTAGTGGCATGTGAGGGTTAGAAAGATATCCCACTCTACGCTGATTTATTTGCTCGAATGTATCGCCTTTCCTGTCGTCCACAGGTATTTTTGCGGAACATCTTCTCACGCGGGGACGATCTTTGCGTGGCCCGGCTGTGACGCGCATCGGTGTGGTCACGTGACCTGTGGAATGTTAACAATGCAGCGAGTGTCCAACTTTTTTTTTTTTTTAACTTCACTTTCAGCCTGTTGGAGAAAATGGAGTCCGTTACCATCACTGCTACTACTACTATTGCGACTTATTCGTCCTCTTCATCCAGTTTTCGTCCCTTCTGAGCCAGACGAATAGCTCCAAAGCCCGACGAGGACTTTTAAAAGAAGGTTTAATCGCTGCTTTTACATCACATGGTAGGTGGACTGTACTTTTTGGGGAAGGGAGTGCTGCAGTGCGAGTGATGTGTGGTGGTCTTTTCAACGAAAAAGGGACAAAATGGCGACTTCGCACCATTTAGGAGTAGGTTTCTGCATTTAAAGTCTGTTTTAAGAGGCAAGCCGAGCGGCCTGAAAGTGAACCGAACTGGGGTTTCCACATATATTTTTTTCTACCGTCCTGCGTGAAGGGGGCGAGGGCACGAGTGAGGGGGGTGCTAATTAGCAACTTAGCTCACTCTGTTGTTTTTAACTTCTCCTGCCAATATGGACAATGTATACTTAAAGTTATTTCATGTCATTCCTGTTAAGGTGGGGTTATTGGTGCGGCTAAAATCCTGATGTGTGTCTAGAACAGGGGTGAGCAAACGTTTTGGCTCAGGGGCCACATTGACTTAAAATTTGACAGGCGGGCCAAGCCAGGACCAGATGCTTACATATAGAAAATAAACACACACACAAAAATGCACTGTACTGTTAATACTTAGATTTACTTTTAATGGGAACAGTGTTGTTTTGTGGATCACCTTTTTTTTTGCCAGTGCATCAAAGTTTGGTGTTAGTTTTGTTGTGGCAATTAATCACACAAAAAGTCTGTTCATAGACATGTAGAGCCAAACACCACCAGCATTCTCTGTGCCATATTCCAGATTTTTGGAAATTTGTCTGCACTAAATGAAGCATAAAACTCATCCAGTTTGAGAGTTGGACTTCTCTTTTAAGAAAGTATCATATTGGAGATCAATCAGTTCCATCTGCAGCTCCCGTGGCGCTGTTTCAGGGTCTTGTGTGACTGAATCTTGGATGGC
Source organism: Phyllopteryx taeniolatus (assembly GCF_024500385.1). Classification (NCBI taxonomy): domain Eukaryota; kingdom Metazoa; phylum Chordata; class Actinopteri; order Syngnathiformes; family Syngnathidae; genus Phyllopteryx; species Phyllopteryx taeniolatus. The sequence goes on along the minus strand of NC_084513.1, from coordinate 5,437,128 downwards.
ACTTATAAAGATGCAGATAAACAGATAAAGGTGTTTTGCTGAGCCTGCAAGCTTGATTTTAACCACTGAACTGTAGCCATCAGTTCCTGCGTTGATTGGCTGTTAGGATAATCAGCATGCTTGGTAGAAAAGTGACTGCTGATGTTATATTCCTCTGAAACAGCAATGGTTTCTCAACTAATTAGACATACAGCCTTTGACCAGACTTCAGTGAAAAAGTATTTAGTAGTCCATTCTATATTTAACACTGGGCACTCACTGTTGACTTTGTTTTCTCTGGCCCACTCATGGTTGAAGAAGGGTTCAGAGCAGTAGCAGAGTAAAAACAGAACAGTCAAGTCAATGTATCACTGCACCTTCTGCGCTACCTGGTGGAACCACTGGGCATTACAGCACAACCTGGTGGAACCACTCGGCATTACAGGACAAGGTCAAATGAATGTAGTCATGGTTTTTATATGATTTGGGTGATTCTGTACCAATCTTTTGTGGGTTGGATTGTAATGATCAACGGGCCGGATGTGGCCCACGGGGCGTAGCTTTCCCACCACTGGTCTAGAATTTTGGTGCATTAAAAAACTACATTGGTGCTTTTAGGGGTACATGGTGTCGTCACTTTTGCTTTTGTACCATGATACATGCATGTTCCTCTTTTGGAACCTAGAAAAGGTGCAAAATGCACTTAGTAGTCATTTTATTTGCATTATTACAGTACATTATTGTTGTAATGTAAATTTATCATTTTCTATCCTTATTTCAGAGGGGGGAAAGTTGCACTGTTAAATTTGTCAGACTGTTAGGGTTGTCCCCCAAGGTTCTGTTTTTATACCCTTGACATTTTGGGGACACTCATTACTTTGTTCATTCTAGAATACCCCAAACCTATATTCTCATGAAAACACACGGTGTTGTCACTATCGCTTTGTCAACTTGACATTTTGGGAACACTCAAAAGTTAGGCTACATTCCCAGAAAGAGTAAATTTTTGGGTAAACTGTGTTGTCACTGTCACCTTTGTACCATTGACATTTGAGCTAATACACTTTGGCATCATACCTCTCTCTCTCTCTCTCTCCCTTTTGGACCTGTAAGAGGTCCAAAACGCACCTTGTTGTCCAATATTTACCTCCTATTGAGGTAGGAATTTTGCACCCCCTATTTCTGACCCAACAAATCCACTGTCAGACTTTTAGGGATATCCCCCAAGGTTCTGTTTTAATACCCATGGTATTTTGGGAACATGCAATTTAAAAAAATAAATAAATAAAAAATCCTGGAACACTGAAAAATTAAGCTAAATTCTGAGGAAAAAGAAAATTTTGTTACTTGTAGTGATACACCATTTTTGTCACCTTTGTAGCTTTGACATTTGACCTAATACAGTTTGGGAAATTAGCTGTTCCCCTTTTCAGACACCTTGTAGTCCAATAATTAGCCATTTTACAGCACGTTAGTATAGGAATGTCAGTTTGACCCCTTTTGCACATATATTGCTGACTTTAAAAAATAGCAAAAATAAAAATATCAACCAAGCGACGACTTCTAGCTCTGAATAGATGTAAGTTGTGACACTCCTAAATCTTCACTAAGCACCACTGCACTTGTATGAAATGTAGTTGTTTTAGTCAGACTTACGCTCAAATAATAGGATGTACTTACAGTGGGTACGGAAAGTATTCAGAAATGTTTCTTTTTTATATTGCAGCCATTTGCTAAAATCATTTCATTTTTTTCCACATTAATGTACACACAGCACCCCATATTGACAGAAAAAAAATTGAATTGTTGATATCTTTGCAGATTTATTAAAAAAGAAAAACTGAAATATCACACAGCCATAACTATTCTGACCTTTTGCTCAGTATTTAGTAGAAGCACCCTTTTGAGCTAATACAGCCAGGAGTCTTTTTGGGAATAATGCAACAAGTTTTTCACACCTGGATTTGGGGATCATCTCCTTGCAGATCCTCTTCAGTTCTGTCAGGTTGGATGGTGAACGTTGGTGGACAGCCATTTTCAGGTCTTTCCAGAGATGCTCGATTGGGTTTACGTTAGTGCTCTGTCTGGGCCATTCAAAAACAGTCACGGAGTTGTTCTGAAGCTACTCCTTCGGTATTTTAGCTGTGTGCTTAGGTCGTTGTCTTTTTTTTTTAAGGTGAACCTTCGGCCCAGTCTGAGGTTCTGAGCACTCTGGAGAAGGTTTTCGTCCAGGATATCCCTGTACTTGGCCTTATTCATCTTTCCTTCGATTGCAACCAGTCATCCTGTCCCAGGAGCTGAAAAACTCCCCCACAGCATGGTGCTTCACTGTTGGGACTGTATTGTACAGGTGATGAGTAATGCCTCGTTTTCTCCACACATGCCACTTAGAATTAAGGCCAACAATTTCTATCTTGGTCTCATCAGACCAGAGAATCTTATTTCTCATCATCTTGGAGTCATTCAGGTTTTTTTTTTCTTCTAGCAAACTCCATGCAGGCTTTCATGTCTTTCACTGAGAAGAGGATTCCGTCGACCTACCATAAAGCCCCGACTGGTGGAGGGCTGCAGTGATGGTTGACTTTCTCGAACTTTCTTCCATCTCCCGACTGCATCTCTGTAGCTCAGCCACAGTGATCTTTGGGTTCTTCTTGACCTCTCTCACCAAGGCTCTTCTCCCCCAATTGCTCAATTTGGCCTGACGGCCAGCTCCAGGAAGGGTTCTGATCGTCCCAAACGTCTTCCATTTCAGGATTATGGAGGCCACTGTGCTCTTAGGAACCTGAAGTGCAGCCAAATTTATTGTTTAGTTTTTTTTGTAACCTTGGCCAGATCTGTGCCTTGCCAGAATGCTGTCTCTGAGCTCTTCAGGCAGTTCCTTTGACCTCATGATTCTCATTTGCCCTGACATGCACTGTAAGCTGTAAGGTCTTATATAGACAGGGGTGTGGCTTTCCTAATCAAGGCCAATCAGTGTAATCAAACAAAGCTGGACTCCAATGAAGGTGTAGAACCATCTTAAGGATGATCAGAAGAATTGGACAGCACCCGAGTTAAACCTCTGCGTTTTGTGAGTTATGAGCTGTCTTTTGGTCCAGGAATGGTCCAAAATTAATTCTGATAGATGCACGTCTGAGCTGCGACTACAGGAAACATTTGGTTGAGGTTGTTGCTGTCAAAGGATGTTCAACCAACCACTTATTCACTTACTTTTTCCTCCCTGTCCTATACATATCGTTGTTTGTATGGTATTAGATTAAGCAGACTGTTTATTCTTATGATTTAGATGCATAGCAGACTACATTTGATGATCGATTTATGCAGAAATGTAAGAAATTCCAAAGGGTTCCCACTGTGTTTCGATTTTGTCTTGCACGCCAGACTCGTTGCACTCTCCACAGGTGGTTGTCGAGTGTACACCGATGACCACGCCATACAAGTATGCAGTTACACGCTGACTTGTGCGATTGTGCTATGCGTTAACCACAAGGGGGTTGGGGGTGAGGGCGGGGGACTCCGCTGGGGCAGGGGCCACTAAAGGTAGACACTTGGGATTCCACGGGCACTTTCCATTCCATCCACACCATCTTCATCAAAATGCATTCTGCTCGAACGTCTATTTAGTCACATTTTTGTTGCTGGTGCCGTCTTTGGGTGGACTGGTCCAGGCATTAACTCTTTGCTGCCCTCCTTCTTTCACAGGAGCAGATTGGCAGCGTCATGGTTTGGCTCAGTGGCACCCTTGTGAGCGGCTGCATTTCCTGGAATAAGCTGGAACCCGAGCCCTGAAAGCCACACCATGGAGCACCTGTAGAACCCCCGCCGGTACCCCCAGGGCCTCAGACAAACAAACAAGCGACAACAATCTCTGATCTGCTACAGGAGAGTCTTCATTATCTATTTAGGTCAACCACCAACTGTGACAACTGTATTGCTTGACCTACGGGCACCGCGGCCATGAGGCCCAAGACGTTCCCGGCAGCACCCTACGTGGGCAACACACGCCAAAGGCTCCAGGAGATCAAGGAGGGCCTGAAGCAGCCAGCCAAGCTGGTGAGCCAGGCACTGCATGGGGGTGGCCAGCGGGCCGAGGGCGCCGGCCGCCCCACCGACTGCAAGGGCGGCAAGGACGCGGGCGGGCGACAGCAGCCCGTGCGGCCGCCGCAGAAGTTCAACAACTACCAGAGTGCCCTGCGTGAGATCCGCAAGTCGCTCATGCCCTTTGCCAACGAGTCAGGAGCCTCGTCGGGGTCCAGTCAACCAGCCGTCGAGGTCAACCGGCAGATGCTGCAGGAGCTCGTCAACGCCGGATGTGACCAGGTGACATGCCCACTATTTCACTACCACCACTACTACAGTATGTCTTTCCTTTCCTTCCACTGGAACGCAGCTCTTCTCCCTCAAAACTGTTATCTTTCAACGGCTACCTTGGGCACACGGCAATGATAGACTAACAGCTAGTTTAGACAAGGGGTTCTCTGTTTTTCTCCCCCCCCCCCCCCCCCCAAGCACCTCCTTTTAATCTTAAGGCCAGTTAAAGGACATATGTGGTCTTCGTGGTCCATATTTCACCAACAAGTTGTCTTTATGTATTTTTTGCTCAAGAAAATGAAAGTGGCAGTCATTTCCAAAATCAATCATTTTTGGAGCAACTGTTAAATAACAAAATGCATTTGGAACACACCTTTTTCATCTCCAAACTCGACAGACCCCCATGTCTTGGTGTGACGTAGAGGGCAGAAGCGAAGACCAAATTCATTGCATATCCGTTGTGGAAAAAGGAATGTATTTTATGATAGAGTGGCAGTATTCACTCATTTATACACCCAGTGCAGTTATTAGGCAAGTCTTATTTTTGAGGATTATTTTTATTAATCACCAACCACAGTGCTTTTGGTTAATCCAAAATCTTAATAAACCTCAAACAAGAATGTTTAAGAAAGTAAAAGAGAAATTTAGGCTTTCTTAGGAGAATATCAATATGTGAACAATTACTGGGCAGCTTTTGGTGTGCAGAATTATTACGCAACTACCGCTAAATAATACCCCCCCAACCCCATTTCACTTTTATTTTCATTTAAGTGAGAATTATAAACAAACAACTAAAATTTCCAATAGAAATTGATAGAAACTGATGTATATTTAAAAAACAAAAAAGTGACCAATATAGCCACCCTTCTCTGGAGCTCTGTGCCCGTTAGTGATCCAGCCATGGACCCATCCATCTGGTCCATCAAGAGTTACTCTCATTTCATCAGTCCATAAAACCTTTGCGAAATCTTTCTTCATATATTTCTTGGCCCAGTCTGAACACTTCAACTTATGTGTCTTGTTGAGTGGCAGTCTTTTTTCAGCTTTCCTTACCTTGGCCATGTCTCTCAACACTAAATATCTTGTACTTCGAGGTATTTTAGGTAGGTTGCAATTCTGAAATATGACAGAACTTAAAGATAATGGGTTCCTGGTAGCTTCACACTTGATTCTTCTCAAATCCTTTCTTTCAACGCATTTCTTACAATCCTGGTGACTATTCTCGACAAAACGTTTGAAGGTTCTGTGATCCATCCATCCATCCATCCATTTTCTGTACCGCTTATCCTCACTAGTGTCGCATCACGCATCAAAATTTTAGATATCTTAACAGTGCTGCATCCCTCTGAGAGACTTTTGATAATGTTTGACTTTTCAGAGTCACTTAAATCTCTCTTTTTTGGGCCCATTTTGCCTAAAGAAATGAAACTGCCTCATAATTACGCACACCATTAAATAGTTTGGTGAGCTCCCAAGGCCACACACTGTAGGGCAGCTGTGGACCAATGGTTAAGATCATCGCCTGCCACCGTGGGGGACATAGGTTCAAGACCCCGAGTGGATCATCCGCCAACATCCCCCGGACTCACGGCTGTGGTGTCCTTGAGCAAAACACTGATACCCTGATATGCTCCCCGGGCACTTCAGCTGCCCCCTGCTCCAGTGGGTTCCACTAACGTGTATGTGTTCACTGTGATGGGTAAAATACAGAGAACAAATTTCGTGTGCATGCATGCATGTTCATGACAATAAAAGGTGATTCTTCTTCTTCTTAAATCCATTAAGAATTCAAGTTATTCCAGTTGGGAGCTAGGATATACAGTATGCCTAAAAGTCATGATATTGTCAAAATACTTTATTACGGAATAATGCTGCACACGGTGTACAGTATAGCGTAGCTGTCGAGTGGAATCCCATCACCTCCAAAATGATAACTTTTCTTGAAATAAAATTTTAAAAAAGACTGCTTGCTTGAGTTTCAAAACACCAGCTTTGTTCAAGTTGGTATACGCTTATCTCTCTCTCCTACGCCTTTTCCCACTAAACTGCCGGGTCGGCTGCACTTGTCTTTAACCTCCAGGAACTCCTGTTCTGAGCACCCTCTGCCTTCACTTTGAAGTGGAGCAAATCCTGATGTACTTTTTCTTTCAGGCTCTTCTTTGCCCTTCCTCTTTGTCTTTTTCCTTTTACCTGTATAGTCATAGTCTCCCTAACAGGGTCTTCTTTCTCCATCCTCATCACATCCATACCACCACATCCTGATTTCCTTCACCTTCTCATTGATATCATCACACCTTATATTGCTGTCATATATCGTTGCACTATCATATGACCAAGAGCTAGGACTCCAAAATTATGTTCAATCCACAATCGCTAATTTAATATGCTGAAAAATTACCAATTTATTACGGTGTCATTAAAAACATACAAACATGGCGGGCAGGCGAGTGCCACATCCTTGCAAGCCTCATGCAAATGATCTATGGAGAGGAAAATGTTTTGCTCCATAAAATCGGAAATACCGGGTCGAATGTTCTAATATTTTCAGAGGTGTAAGTGGGCATAAATAGGGATGCACCTCATAAAGTTTGGTGAAGATCGGCCGTAGATTTGAGACATAAAGTGATGTAACGCTTTTGGCCTGCAGATCGATGCCCTCGTCATCCGATGTTATGACAGCCAGCCAAAGTCCACGTCTCTCACACAATGTCAGCTACAGAAACACTCTATTGGGACATCTTAGAGGCATTTATGGTGTAATGAATCTGCAAAGCTCGACGTTGCTGCATAGATCATTTTACATTTGATACTATGGGAGTCCTGGATGCACATGTCATGGAAACAATTAGTCCCAGCCCTGGAACAATGAGTGCCTGCAATTTATCATCCTGGAATACAAATAGAGTAATCATCCGCTAACGTCACGGTTTTGCTTTGCGGTCCCGCTATATTGCAGATTTGTATTGCTTTTGTTACTTGTTTCTTTTGTACTGTTTATACAATATTTTTGTTATCCATTACTCTTGCTCTCTCAATATATTGTCTTTCGGCCTGCCATAATAGCAAAATGCTTTAGAATGCTATATTTTCCCAAAAACCTTTACAATAATTTTTTTTTTTTTTTGACGCCACTGATATAATAATATTGGAGCATAATAAAGAATTGTACACACCTTAAAAATTCTGCCCTGGTAATAAAACATATGAACACATCTGTGTAATGTTCTCTGAACTTAAAAGTAAAGTTTGAGTTAACCCTTTTTTGTTTGGTATCTTGACACAGCAGTGAAGTCTTCAAACAATTTTACATATTTTTATTTACTAAATCTTAACAGCGGCACGGTGCGCATCTGCCACACAGTTCTGAGGACCGGGGTTCAATCCCCGGCCCCGCCTGTGTGGAGTTTGCATGTTCTCCCCGTGCCTGTGTGAGTTTTCTCCGGGCACTCCGGTTTCCTCCCACATCCCAAAAACATGCATGGTAGGTTAATTGAAGAATCTAAATTGCCCGTACGTGTGAATGTGAGTGCGAATGGTTCTTTGTTTATGTGTGCCCTGCGAGTGGCTGGCAACCAGTTCAGGGTGTACCCCGCCTCCTGCCCAATGATGGCTGGGATAGGCTCCAGCACTCCAGCGACACTTGTGAGGATAAGCGGCTCAGAAAATGGATGGATGGATGGATAAATCTTAACAACCGAACCAGAGGTTTAGAAGTTATGTTTGTTCAAAACTTTTGTTTTGTTTCATAATGGCATTTCAGATATGCACAGATTTGATTGGCTGAAGGGGGTGGCTGAACTCTCATGCAATTGGACATTTCAACACTACCGTAAAGTCTGCAATCTCTTTGTGTCCCCCCGTATGTCTTGAATTATAACCTTTCTTTTTGGCTACGGTGTGGATACGCATGGGACTGCTTCTGGGTTCATACGCGGACCGCGGTCTGCCACTTAT